>NC_133773.1:65473842-65833715 GCF_003597395.2 Chelonoidis abingdonii
GGAGTCAGGTGCTCTAACTGGAGTCAGGTGCTCTAATTGGCCACAGCTGTTCTAGTTAATCTAAAGCAAACCTTCCTCCCTTGGCAGGGAATCAGGCCCCTTGCTAACACTCTTATGCTGCCCTCTGGCCATGCTGTATCACATTACCCGCAGAAGTCTATGGATGCTCAGCAGTTTTAAAAAAGTATTTAGTTGCCTAAAAAAATTTAGGAGCATAAATTTAGGGAATTTACATTTGAAAAGCTTGGCCCAAATCTTCCATATGCAGTCCAGTCCCCCAGCCTCTCTCATTCTGGTTTCCACTTCTGACACTGTCACTGACTTACCTCTTGACCTTAGTCCAATGACCTCTCAGTGATGCTTTCTCTTTATCTACGCAATAGGGATAGTGATACTTACCTTCCCTTGTAAAGCACTTTGAAACCCACAAAAAAAAAGCTTTATATCAGAGTTAAATATATTATACATTGATGGGCCCTAAATCTGATCTATTTTTCCTTCTATCAATAATCAAAGTTCATGTAATTATTTATGGGTTTTCTCCAAAGCAGATATATCAGTGCTCTCCAAACAAAGCAAACGCCTCCCTGCACATAAAAAAGGTTCAGCATAACAACCACCACCTCACTGTTATTTATTATTTTAATGTTATGAAAATATCATGCCAATTTCCATTAAGATTTGTAAAAAGGTTAAACACAGGAAATGTTTGTGATTCACAGGAAACAAAGATGAACCAAAACAAAACATTTCAACTTTATAACACAAATGGAATTACTGGAGCATGTCTTTGTAGCTGGAGTAGAGAACAGTAACCCAGATTGCTGGCTGCTGCAGGGAAAATGTGAAGGCAGAGAGAAATAAAGATAAGGGGCTTCATTCTCAGATGGTATAAATTGGCATAGACCCATTAAAGCCTGTCAACTTACACCAAGAAAGGCTCTGGCCCAATTTGAATAACAACAAAAGGTAGTTATAGGCCTGACTCTACATGCTACTGAGTGCTTTTAAATTCAGTTGATTACAGAAGGAGCTGAGAGGTCTCAGAAACATCCAGGATCAAGCCCATTATCTCCCACTGCTGCTGGGCCCCTGCTCTCAACCATTCCTATAGATGCTGCTGCAGAGACGCGAGTTAGAACCCCTTTCTTGATTTCAGTGATGCTGCTACTCCTTGCAGTCCTTTCCAGAGATGTCTATGCTCCACATCACTGTAGTATATGAATCTCTCTCATACATATAATTAAAATATATCCTCCCAAGCCCACATGAGGAAAAGAAGTAGTAATGGAGACACAGACTGATGTAAGTGGCACCCCCAAGGTCTGTTAATTTAAAAAAAAAACAGAATGAAAGTTGGGGGATGCACACCTCAACATGGCTTATATCAGCAAAAAAGCCTTTTCTAGTTTAGCTTATATCATTAGGGAAGGTGGTCTAACTACAATGGCAAACAAAAAAACAAAAAAAACCACACCTTGTTTTGCTGGTACAAGCTATGTCTCCACTAAGGACCAGTAGAGCTATCCTAGCAAAGCCTTCTCCGTGTAAGGTAGCCCTCTGAACAATAAAGAAATGATGTTAGCAACTTAAACAGATCTCAGAAGTGTTGATTAAAGTATTTCCCCTTTTTCTTCCACATCTTAGCTGTAAGCATTACACACTTTGGAGAGATCTTGGAAGGGAAGAAAATCTTGTGTGTGTGAATGCAGATTTTAAGGAGTCTGTGAGGAGTGTGTAAGTATTGGATTTTTATGTAACAAAATATTGTGAGAATATGACCTCTGGTCTCTCACTCACATCCAGCTATATGACAGCAAGCAATTCACAGCACAACTCAATCTGATAAAGGGCACACAAAAGAGACATCGTTTAAAAGCTGCTGAATGGGCGAGTTCTCATTGCCTTGACATTAATAATTGATAACGAGTGTGCCTGAATGTTCATATCTTTTGGTGTGATGGAAAGAGCATGCTAAATATGTTGGGTGTAAGAGAAAATCTTAGGCTATCTTTCTCATTGTGTAGAGGTCAGTAAAGAAACGTGACAACTCTAATCACACCTGTGCCAAATTCTCAGCATCCATTTGCACATAACCAGTGATAAAGTGAGCAGAAACAATGCTACTCAAAATCAAATACTTTCGCACTCTAAATAGGTTTTTGTTGCAAAAACAACTCTGTAAAATCCATTGGACTAGATCTTCAGCTGGTATAAACTGGGAGAGCCCTTCTGACTTTAGTGGAGCTATGCCAGTTCAAACCATATGAGGATCAAGCCCACATATATAGATAGGGGATCCATTTCAGCACATCAGAAAATCTGGGGTGGAGAAAGGACTGTTGCCATCATTGCAATCCTGAATAGGGATCTCAGACCCTAAGCAAGAAGTGTAACAAAGATGTCCAGCAGTACCTTTTAAGTTATATTGGAGTTGGTCCTGAAATCCAAGAAGCCCTCAGAACCATCTCTCTAATGCTGTCCTTTCCAGGGCAGGAGAGAATTTAGCTCATAATCTACCTGTATCCTACTACTTCACTACAGATTAGGTCCTAAATATGCCAGTACAGACATATCCAGTCTACAGATGAAGAAATTCACAATGGACATGCTGTGCGGCCATTTTGCTTGGCCAAAGTGCACAATAAGATGGGCTGTGCCCTGACATCAAACAATTCCCCTAGTAGGTATCTCTTCCTGTTTTATAGGTAAGGGGGCACAGGATATGAGCAAGGAATGACCTGAAAACCTCAGGGCAGCATGTGGAATAGCTACTGATCTACTGAGTAGCCAGCATATGCACTGAAAGTGATGTGGCCTTCTCCAGGGCCCTTCCAACCTCTCTGCAGGAATCATTAATGGTACCTTTCTAAAAAGACAAACTCTTGTACATTTTGTCTTTCCCACTGAAAAACTAAGAGGAAGAAGTGTCCCAAAAACTCTGAGTTAAATTTTACAGCAGCTAAGCCATTCCTGTATACGAGACAGTGTTTTGAGACAGCACAGAGGGACTAGAAATGTAGCCTTGAGGCTGTGCAGTCCAAGGAAATCCAGATTCATTCTGGTGGACCTGTGGGAGTTTGCCACAGGCAGGCATTACATCCTATACAGATTTCTGCTTGCAAATCAATTTGGTTTGGATGGATGTAAATGAGATACTCCCTAATTCCATACCTCCATGCTGACATTACCAGACCCTAAAGCCCAGGTTTCCAGCCCTAGGATGTTGAGAAGGCTTGGATGTAGGAAGATCATCCACCATTTGCTCCAATGCCCTTACCACGCATTATGACATTTTCCCACTTCTTTGCAGCCCTTGCTTTGCTCATTTATATCTCAGTAACAAAGGAGTTCTTCCAGCTAACCTTTACTGGGAACAAATTGGTATATATATAATAGAATCATAGAATATCAGGGTTGGAAGGGACCTCAGGAGGTCATCTAGTCCAACCCCCTGCTCAAAGCAGGACCAATCCCCAACTAAATCATCCCAGCCAGGGCTTCATCAAGCCTTACCTTAAAAATCTCTAAGGAACGAGATCTACCACCTCCCTAGGTAACCCATTCCAGTGCTTCCTCCTAGTGAAAAAGTTTTTCCTAATATCCAACCTAAACCTCCCCTGCTGCAACTTGAGACCATTACTCCTTGTTCTGTCAAATATTTGCATATTCATAGAATTATTTTTGCTTCGTTTTCAAATCAAAATTGTGGAAGGCTTTGTCCACCTTTAGTCTCTATGCCTATATTATTTTTTGATAAGTCACTGGCAAAGAATATTGAGGAAATAGTTATCGTGACCCAACTTTCCTTTCTGGCAAGGCAGAAATGTCACAGAACAATTTAAACCTGTGGCAAATGGTTCACTTTTCATTAGGGGAGTGGCAAGCAGAGATCTCTCTGGTGCAGTATTTTGCTAGCCTCTCTGTCACCTATCAAGGGAGGTGTTTTGGTTTTTTGGAAACAAAAAATAAACTCAAAGTAGTTTGGGGGTTTACAAAGCGCCTCTTTGAAAATGCTTTTGACAAAATGAATGGCAATTTTAAGGAGCCTAATTTTTTTAAGATTTTAATGCTACATCAAACATGTCGTTACATTGCTTACACCATGACTGAGGCATGCTAAAGGGATGTGCCAGCTTAGACCTTGTCGAGGAGTCCAATCCTGCATTGCTTACTTTCTCATGAGTAGTCTTACTCACACAAGCAGTCCCACTGAAATCACTTGGGCGGCCCACAAACAGATTACTCAAATGAGTAAAGGCTACAGGAGCAGGCTCATTAATTGTTCATCCTATTTTCTAAAATAATTTTTCATTCCTTTTCTAAACAAGAAGAGAACAACGGAGGAGGTGTTTGCTGCTGAAATTTGTGTAGTTAATTAACAATCCAAGCCAAATACATTCAAGCAAGTAACTATGGTAACCAAGGCCGGCATTTGAAATCCAACATGTTTCAAGATTAATGAAATGGAGAGAGGTAAGGTGCTGTGGCTGTTCCAGAAGCTGAACTCACCCTTTAGCTGGAAAACATGAAACAAGACCCAAAAGGAAAAATGACTTTTTTCTCCTCATTACCTAGCAAGACTTTTTATGCTGAATGAACAAAACCAATTACAGGGAAAAGGAGGCTGAAGAAAATAGAATCTCTCTCCCAGCCAATCCAAAAGATGTTACCTTCTGAAGACATTAAGCAATTCAGTCTACAGTTAACCTAATAGCAGTTTCCACTGGGCCTGCAGTCTGTCATCTGTGCAGCCCTGCTCTAAAAATTTCTGAAACTGAACTGAAACTGAATTGACTGAAACTAAACTACCTTAATTCCTTATGACAGCTCTATAGCAATAAATCCTGTTCCTAAAAATAGAGTATGCATAGTGCATCTTCCATGCTCTGCTACTATGAATAATATTCAAAAGCCACGAAAATGTTATTCCTAGAGATTCATTCATATTGTCGTAAAGACTGCCAGAGAGAAGGCTTACACAGTGTTGATAAATCACAGATCGGTATGTTCTTTTCCTGCCATCAACTTTTGCAAGGACATTTTTGCTTTACCTTTTCTCTGATAAAATACAGGCTGATATACAAAACATTTTGTATAAAATAATCTTCTTCAGTACTGAGAAATGAACAGCAAAAACAAATAGCAATGATTCAGTAAAATATAATGCAGCTCTTTCAGCTTATGATCTGTGTATATTTATCATTTAGGCTGAAGACACATTTAACAAGACAGTAATGTTAAAGATAGACTTATCAATTTACATTGAATCTATTAAATCTAATTTTAATTTCATTTTAGGATGAAGAAAAATATGATATTCTGTTAAAAGCAATTTGCATTGTACACACTACAAGCACATTAAGCATCTATAGCAGGTGTATTTATTTAGCTAGATACAGGTGTGTCGTGAGCTTTAAGTTGTCAAACAGAAGAATCCACTGAGACTTCAGTGACTGCACAATTTCAATTTTAATTTCCAGAGGCATTTGTGCTTTTGGGATTATGCCAAAGCAGTTCAAGAAGGAGCTCTAAGACCTCCCTCAATAGGTGCTTGGGCTAACAGAAATGTCTCCCCTATCCACTACTTGTGGCAAATGAATTCCAGAGCTGGTTATCCACAATATCTTGTAAAAGTGAAATCAAGGGGACGTGAAAGAGGAAAAATTAATCTCTGAAGCACAGAGCACTGTGCTGAGAGACTTCCAGACTGTATCCTCTTCAATTTCATTTTGATTAGTCTATATAATTCATATTCACTACAAATGATATGTAAAAAAAGATCACCCCCCCCCTTTCCCCTCACTCAAATTAGTCTTCTGTGGAAAGGAAGTTGTCTGTATACTCTCAATAACTCTCATTAGTCTATAAGGCAGCAAGAAGCATTAATAAACTCTGCGTGTATTATATCCTTCAGGACAGAATTATTACACTGCAGAGGAACCCTGAAATTATGTAAACACATATTCCAGATTAAGTTCCCTGTAACTGTGCTCTGTAGAGCTGCTTCTCAGACTATCTGAAATTAAAGCCTGCTGTTGACCAAATACAAAACACTGGAGTCTCCCAGATGGAAACTAAAAATCAAGTGAATTTGTTACCTTGGATGAACTCTGATTTCCTGCTTACAGAAGGTAGGGTCTTCTTCAGCCCCAGGATCCTGTCTAAATGGAAGGCGAACACCTCGCTCATATCAAGGGGTCTCTTGATGAGGCCACAGTATCCTTGACTACAAGCTGCTCCTGTGGCACTGGGATTCCTTTCAAACACCAATAGGACTCCATGCAGAGAGGGTGCTTCTTGGATACTGCCTATCCGGGAATCTGCCAGCAAACGCATGCTTAGGATGTCATCTTTGCTCAGCCACGAGGGGGACTTCTCACTGTATATCCTGATATTACTCTCCCAAGCCTGGGGCTGCACATTTACACCTCCTGAAACCCCAATATGTCTTCGGTGTCCCCTGCCCGCTGCCTCCCTCTCTCCATCCCAGTGCTTCTTCAGTTGGTGCCTTGGTGTCTCTGGATCTACTGCTGCCCTCATTATTCCCATGGAGTAGCTAGTCCGCCCCTGCTGCTGGGACAAGGCCTCCTCCTGCCCAGTGACACCTGCTGGAAAGTGCTGCCTATAGGGCAAAGGGAATGCATGCTTCTTCCTGAGCTTGGGTTTCACGCTGCCTCGGATGTTGGTGGGTTTACTGCGCTTGGACCGCAGTGTGATGTACACCACGTTCGGTGGCGCTGAGGTCCCATTGCCAGCCATCTGGGGCCCTTGGAGATCAGGTGGAGACAAAGTGCCATCCACTGGGATCCCCAGAAAAGGTGTCTGACCAGCATCTTGAAGACTCCTGGAACTGACCTTCTGGCGTCCCCCTCTGTGCTGGGGTAAAATGTGACCCACTTGACTGACCAGAAACCCCAGGTATAGCACACAGGCTACACCCAGCAGCAGATTCCTCCTGGTCCTGGGACGCCTGCCACTGCAGAGCCTCAGCATCCGTGGGGTGCACAGCGAGCAAACAAACCAGTTTATGATTTGGCCTGGCTGATCTAGGAAGGTCATTTCTCTGGTGAATCCACATGATGAAAGCAGCTTATAGTCTTCAGTGATTTCCAGCCAGGAGGATGATGCATGATTTCCCTTCACAGATCTCTATTTCTTCTTTTCCAAACAGCTTCCAGTGCAAGTGATGCACAGGGGCCAGTGGTGTGGCTGAGAATGACTCTGACACCACCTCAACAAGCTGCTAAACTCTTATCAGCCAGCACAGGGGAAGTGACTTGTTTCAGAGAATGAACGGAGTCAACTGTGTAAAAAAAGTTAAATGAGTCAGGATCCAAAATGTCTGAGTCCCCTCTGTGAGCTGTGAAAGGAAAAAGATTGCAAATAATATTTCATTAGCCACACGGCATATCTCTTTCTCACTGTATAGATCTAAAGAAAAAGTAGAGATCTAGAGACATGCCATATTAGAGATTTCAGATTAAAATGAGAAGATAAATAAAACCCTAACATCATGGAACACAAGTTACAATTTACAGTCCCAAGTAATTGAACTCCCGCACTAGGAGGAAGACTTGGAAAAGCCAGACTTTCCTCTTCTTATGTTTATGGTAGGCACGTCCTCAAAGTAAAACCACATCTTTTGTTGCCTCATGTTAGTTTTAAAATATAGTGTTATAACCAGCCCAGTAACTGTACCAATTCAAATATGAACATTTCCATTATCAAACAATGATTACACCCTGGCCCAGTAACAGCTCACATGCTTCATAATCCTACATTAAAAATAAAATATTGTTAAATCTATACTCTTGTGAAGCTATAAAATAGCATTTCCTAAACGACTGACTATAATTTTCAAATAAAATAAAAAGTACTGTCATCTCAAGGAAAAAAACCCATAAATGCAGAGTTTATTGCACTACAAAGATATAGAAATAGTCTTACCTATTCAGCTTGCCCCATCCTTGGCTGTGGTAAATCTCTTATAATAATGCCAAGAACTTAGTAAAAGCAGCGTTTCTTAATGTACCCTAACACACATCCCAGATTTATGTGTGCTCCACATTTTAAATATTTGATTGCAGGCTTAATGCTCTTTGCAAATGTACTAGCTGCACAGGGAAGCTGTTTGCATATGAACTGCTATAAACTTACATGAACCTTGTTATAAAAAACCCTTCTATTTTAAATTCTGCAGTGAAAAGTCCTGTGAATGGTATGCCTTCTAAAAGTACGTTCCAGCAGTTTCTAACTCCTGAGGGCCCTCTAGTGCACTGCATGCAAACATGTTTACGAAATGCCAGTCTTCCACAGTAAAGAGGAAAATTAGATCTTATATCAAAAAAGTAACCAGCTTTAAAAGTATAAGAATCATAATATATAGAAGTTACATAGTACCATTCATCTCTAGTTCTAAAAGGGGACATATCATTGGCCTCACTTTACAGATGGGAAACCTGTAGCACAGAGAAGTTACATGACTTGCCCAAGATCGGACAACAAGATAGTGGCAGAGCTAAGCACAGAACCCAGGACTTTTGATGCCTCCTCTGGTGCCCTATCCGACTAGACCTTACAGAAGCCTATAAACTTAATGCTCTGTAAAAAATAGCAAAAACTTATTTGTTCCACACAAGTTTCCATTTTCCTTATGGCTCATTATAATGGAGAGAATCTCTTTCCCATTACTAATAATAATGGGAAAAGCACTCAAATGTGAACATATATTTTAGATAAATTTCAAAATTACTTACAATATTGTATGGTTAGAAGTGGTTTTATTTTAAATTAACTTGGCCTTTGTAGTCTTTACATGTGGATATTGTCTAAGAGTTATGCATCAAGTTAGGAACTCCCTATACTGATACATTTTCTGTGAGGACAATGCTCCTGTGAACTGTTTCCTCTAAACCTGATTTCTCTTTGAAGGGAACAGGTGAGCTGTAGACAGAAGAAAAGAGTTTTCCCCTTCTACTTATGGCTCCCCCTCTCTTATTCTATTTCAAGTTTTTAACTGAGAATTTGAACTGACATTTCTCAAACTAGTAGGATTAATTCAAACAAGCTAACAAGGTGCATTAACAACTTTGCACTAATCTTGTTAGCACTTTTGGCTATTCTTCCCTGTAGCAAGTGTTATGTGTGTTTCCAGAGGTGGCTCTCATCTCTGAATCAATACTGAACCAAAGCCCCAGCATAGAGGCACTGTTCTGCTGGAGGTGTCTTCTTATAGTTGGGATGCAAAAGCCAAGGTCCCGAACACCTGTGGTCATAAATATTTCCTGAATATTATTTGAAAGAGTAGAGTTATTAACACTGGTGTTCTGGTCAAATTCCAACTTGGCTAATTGCACTTTGTCTCCCTAAATTTCTCCTGCAATTTCAGTTAGATTCTGTCTTCATCTTCACTTCCTGTCCTGAACTATTTTATAGAACTGCTGTGTACCACTGGCAAGTCATCTTCTTCTCATGTCACTAATTAAGTTATCACTACTACAAATCTCTTCATTGCTTCCTTTCACTTACTGCATCAAATTCAAGTTCCTTATCCAGACCTTCAGGGCCCTGCATAATTTTGCTCTCACCCCTATCTTCTCTCTTCTTATTCATTACACTTGTTGCCAGCTCTTTATCCTCCCCATTTATGAATAGTTTTCGTCCTGTCTCTCAGCTTGTACCTTCTGATGCCAAGCAGACTTCGGAGCCAAGAAGTTCATGACCGTTGCCAGTTTCAGAGATTCAGAAATATCAAGGCTAATATGAGAGGTTTAAAAAAAAGTATTGTCTCACCCTTTTCATTACAGACAGCCTTCAAAATGTAAACTGGTGGCTAGGAATGTCAGTTTGTTTATTGACTTGTGAAATCCACCACCATCTGTACCTCAGTATTTGGAAGAAACCCAGCCCGATTTATGGCTCTAGGAGATAGTGCCACCCAAGCTGTTGCTGGTGCTAAGACTGCTTCAAGCTCCCGACCAGCTGGAGGCCTGCATCTACGCCAACTCTTCTACGAGGCAGTCAATGTGGCCTTTGGCCAAATTGTGGGCAGTTCAAACAGCATGAACTGAAGCCTTCTGTAGCAGGCTAGTGGATTAGATATGGGACTGAATGTTAAGGCATCTGCATTCAGATCAAAGCTCTGACCCAGACACCCTTTGTTTTCTTAGGCAAGTTACTTAATCTCTCCGACTCAGATTCCACATCTCTAAAATTGGGATGATAAATAGTTACCTATCTTACAGGGAAGTTGTGATAATTAATTCACCAGAATGCACACTAAACCTCCAGTGCATGTGGCCTATGGTTGGAACAGCTTCCCACATACTGACAAGCCATACTCTGTACTCTGTGTCTCTCTTAACATTCAGGATTTCTTCCTCTTTCTTCTCGCCTAAATCCCTCCTCATGGCCCTTTCCTTCCTATGTCTTCTCTTTGTTTGTCTAGTCCACTTTAGAATGTAAACTCTTTAGGATAGAGCACATTTCTTACTCTGTTTGTAGAGCAAAATGCACATGAACAGCACAAGGGAAACCATTTATAATTACATAGTGATAATGTTACTATTATCATGATAGCTTGCTTAACAGCTGTCATATTTCATCTCAGAAGTGCACAATGCATGCCAATGTTCTCTGCCCAAGAGTGAATAAAATAATCCCTGACTAGTTTGTAAAGTACTTTGCATATAAATGGAACTGCTTGTAATATTCAAAATTTGGAAACTCCCTCCTAGTTTTGTCATTTTCCATTTTAGTAAATACTGATTCCCTTCTCCACATATAGAAACCCTGGGATGCTGGGAGAAGCAATCAAGCTGAACTACACATGGCTGTTTTTATTAAACTATATAGTCAATGTATATAATGTCTTTTCATATTTAATACTTTAGGTTGTCCAACAGTTTCCTCTGTGGTGTCAGCACGTCCCTGGGAATGCTGTTTTAGAGAAGTGCTGCTGTAGAACCAGCAGAGGGAGCCCAAAACATTCAGTTATGATTATTCCCAGAAAACAGTGATGTGAGCTAAGGTTTCAACTTTCATTTGGTGTCTTGTCGTTATTAGCTTTCCTCGCGCCTCTCCCCCATACATTTTAACCTGCTTGCTGGACATGGATGAGACAAACAGAAAATTCAGATATAACTTGTAATTCCCTTTTACGTCTTTTGGAAATCCTTCCCTCTCTCCAGGACCCTGGTTCGAGGGTAAACTAGGCCATAGGGTGTACTGTGACCCAATAATACGTTTGTGGGGAGTCTGTCTTAGCGTCTGCAGTGTGTTAGTTAACAGGACCCCAAACTCCTTTCTGTACAAGGCAATAAAGGGTCAAGAGGTATAGAAAGCAACTTGGAGGATTAGAGAGAAGACATGGGCTGTAATGTATTCAATACACAGATGACGCAGCTCTACAATTTCATCATGTCTGTCATGGTAGCTGCAGGGAACAAATAACCCAGTGAGGCTGGGGGAGAAGGAACTGGCTGAGGATCAATCTAAACAAGAAAGATGCTTTAGGAATTAGAGGAATTAAAGCTGGTCAGAATTTTTCAGACAAAAACTTGTGACAAATTTTTTTACAACAATTCACAAATAAAATTCCCCATTTTTGGATCAGTTCCAGTAGTGATGGTAGGTGGAAAGACACTTGAAAGTCTAATCTTTTACCTTCAACATTTGTAGAGGATGCGGGCTAGAGTGCAACATACTGGTTTTATGCCGGGGTTCTCATTATGTGAGGATTGGCATTATATCTAGGTAGTTCAATGTTAAAGATTTTTACCATTTTGCATTAAACATAATTATTAAAATCATGAAAAAGGAACACAGTGCCTCTGGAAAGACAGATCCATCTCCTTCACACAGCACAGTATTTGAACATTATAGTGTGGCCTATTGTTCCTTTTGGATACACTGCAGCTAAATTGTTTCCATAGCGACATCATCCACTTCATCTCCGTAAGTGTCACACATACACTGTGGTGAAACTGACTGATTTACCACCTCCTAACTATGCCTTACAGTTATGTATGGTTCTGAGGACCGATTAGCTGAAAAGCTGTATGTCATTACTGAGGATGATGTAGATTTGTGCTTTGAAGTATTAAACATTTTATTTCTGAAGGTTTATGCTGTATTTCTAAAGAGAATGATTGGAACTGCCATCTGGAAACAATACTCTAAAAAGATAAAGGGAAAATGTTTGCTTCATGACCAGAAATGCTGACTAACAGTCTAGGCTTTAATTGGTCTGGGCAATATCCTTACAGAGGGATTTGTAAAAGGCCTCCTTGAGGGTGCTGAAATCCCCTGCAGAGTGCTGATTTGGGCACTCAAACAAACTGGGGGATTTTCAAAGTAGTACTCATTCTTTGAAAATCTGCCCTCTGTTTCTGGTGCTCAGGTTCAGCTGGGAGTCCAGCCACCAGTATTTTCTAAACATCACTGCTAAACAACAGCATCCTCTCCAGGCAATGCTATTTCTAAATGTCAGTAGCTCCCCACCACACCCCAACAACACTTGAGACACTATCACAATAATCTCAGCAGCACATTTGACCAGCTGGGCCAGTAAAATGACCTCAGTGTATCTCATCTGATAGAGGAGAGAAGAGAAGATGCGGAAGGAGAGAAGAAATTGGTCACTGTTTTTCCTCAAAGTTATATTCTGTTCTCAAATGCTGCAGAAGTGGGATGTGAAGCAGACAAGAGATAGTAACTGAGGGCCGGGCCCTTAGTACATTATAGTGGCCACTGATCTCAATATTGACTTTGTGGGGAGGTGAGACTAATGGATTTGGCCTCCCACAGTGCCCCTGTGGGAGAGTTGCCAACCCTCCAGGATTGGCCTGGAGTCTCCAGGAATTGGCATGATTTCCTGGTGACTATTAAAAGCAATCTGGGAGATTTTAATAGGCTATTTTAAGAAAATTACATTTTGTCATGTTGGGGGGAAAAAAAAAAAATCTCCCAGAATAGCTTCAGAGTTGGCAACCCCTACCATGTGGGGTGCAACAAGTCCCTGTACTCATTCTCTCTTTGGCATCTAATGGCCAACGGCACAGTTTCAGATGTGGGAGACTCAGTCTTCCATCTGGGCCCCATGGGACTCTACCCCTTCAAAGATCAGACAAAAATAACCACCGCAAGCTCGCTGTGGAACTCCCTTCCCTCAGCGGGTCCTCAGCAGGGTACAGCACATTTCAGCACCCACAGGCAAGTTACTGGCAAGAGTTCTGGAATAGTAGTTCAGTGTTTGCCCTTCTTTCCCCAGGGGACTAAGACAGGCAGTGGTTGTGCACATAGTCCCTATTCCGAGCCACACTGTATTCCACAAGCTGAAACCATGGTTCCTGCCAGCTAAACAGGGTTTCTCCTTCTTAAGGCTCTTCCTGCAGCCTGGCATGGCTTGTGGATGTGGTGGGGCAGGGATCTTGAGCCCATAGCCTCACCTTAAACACTTTCCTGCCCCCCATTACAGGCTTTGTATACTACATCACAGGGGGCCAGTTGTATTTAGAAAACTATTCAACATAATATATGATCATTTTAAAATATACTTGTACAACGATGGCTGTCTCTTACTCTGAATTTTACTAACAGGAGGGAGCCCCCCAAACTTAACTGGGGTCTTGAGGTGATACCATAATGCAAACGAATTATAATGTTATAACAGTTACTGATTATGAAAGTTTGCTTTCACATACTGTCTCACTTCACTTCAGAAAGAGGCTGGACTTACCAATATTCTAGGTTTTTGGTTATTTTTATATTGTTATGCTATTAGATGTTAATGGCTGCCATCAAGCATGTCCTTGATTTATAGGTACTCACAGAAACATAGAAATGTAGCACTGGAAGGGACCTCGAGAAGTCATCTAGTTCAGACTCCTCTCCCCCGCCCTCCCATGCTGAGGTGGGACAAAATCAGCCTAGACCATCCCTAACAGGTATTTGTCTAACCTGGTCTTAAAAACATCCAACAATGGGGATTGCAAAACCTCCCTTTGAAGCCTTTCTCAGTTTTTAATTATCCTTAGCGTTAGTCCTGGTGAACACTACAAACTTATGTCATTATAAGTATGTCGCTCAGGTATGTGGAAAACCTACATCCCTGAGCAACATAGTTATACCGACCTAACCCCCAGTGTAGAAAGTGCAATGTCAACAGAAGGGCTTCCCCCATCAACCTAGTACTAAAGCCTTACTAAAAATCAAGATATATCACATCTACAGCTTTTCCCCAAGCCACTAGGCCAGTAACCCTGTCAAAGAAGAAAGTTAGGCTGGTTTTGCATTGTTAGAACTGATGGGCATGCTAATCACCCTTCATTCAGGGAATCCTGTGGCATCTTATAGACTAACAGACGTTTTGGAACGTGAGCTTCCGTGGGTGAATACCCACTTCGTCAGACGCAGGTAGTGGAAATTTCCAGGGGTAGGTATATATATGCTAGCAAGCAAGCTAGAGATAACGAGGTTAGTTCAATCAGGGAGGATGGGGCCCTGCCTCAGCAGTAGAGGTGTGAAAACCAAGGGAGGAGAAACTGGTTCTGTAATTGGCAAGCCATTCACAGTCTTTGTTTAGTCCAGAGCTGATGGTGTCAAATTTGCAAATGAACTGAAGCTCAGCAAATTCTACAGGCCACTTCCCTCAGATCCCACTGAGGAATACACTAAGGAACTGCACCATCTACTCAGGACACTCCCTACACTAACACCGGAACAAACCAGCATACCCTTAAAGCCACGACCAGGGTTATTCTATCTACTACCCAAGATCCACAAACCCGGAAATCCTGGACGCCCCGGAAAATCCTGGGACGCCCCATATCATCTCGGCTGGCACTTCTCACTGAAGGACTGTCTGGATATGTGTACTCTGCTATCGACCCTTATGCAACCAGCTACTCCTCAGTTATCTCCGTGACACCTCTGATTTCCTGAGGAAACTACGAATTGGCATTGGTCACCTCCCAGAAAACACCATCCTTAGCCAGCCATGGATGTATAGAGGCTCTCTACACAACATTCCCACAACACGAGATTGAATACAAGGCTGTCCTGAGTGAACAGTAATCCCTGATGATGCCACAGCAACAAACTGGGCATGCTGAGCTCTGTGCCTTTATACTCACACACAAACTATTTCACAGGTTTTGATGACAATATATGATCTCCAGATCTAGTGGCACTGCTATGGGCACGCCGCATGGCCCCACAATACGCCCATATTTTTGATGGCTGAACCTGGAACCAATGCTTTTCCTCAGCTCTCGTCCACTCCACAGCCCCTTCTCTACCTTAGCGCTAGATTGATGACATCTTCATCATGCTGGACCCAATGGGAAGGAGACTTCGTAGAAAAAAAGTTCCCAACCACGGATTTCCAACAAACTTGCCAACCCCACGGCAATCAGCCTCAGCCTGGACCAATTCATACAGTAGGAGGTCCACTTTCTAAAGAAACCAAGGTGCAAATAAGGTGAATGGTCCCCATTTTAACAACCCAACCCGTATATCGAAAAACCTAGCCGACCGCTATGCCTACCTTCAGCTTCCTCCAGCTTCCATCCAGGCCACAGTCACACATGATCCACTGTCCTACAGGCCCCAAGCACTGAGGTACAACCCGCATCTGACCTCTAACCCTCAGACAGATAACAACACCTACAAAATCTCCACCAAGCATTCTCCAAACTTACAGATACCCGCACGAGGATTATTGAGGAAACAGTATCAAAGAGAGCCAGACGTGTAAACCCAGATCAGTCCTCTGTAGCTGCAAGACAACCCATGACAAAGAAAAACCAAAACAAGGACGTCCCACTGGCTATCAACATACAGCCCCTCAGCTAAAACCCCCTCCAATCGCATCCATCATGAGATCTACAACCCATCCTGGCGACAATTGAATTCCCAAACTTTCACAGGTCCTTTGGATGGCATGGCGCAAATCTGTGCTCACAGACAACCGCCAAACCTAACGTTTGCGTCACCAGCAATCTGCACACCGTAACCATTAGTATCTCTACTCAGGAACCAATCCATGCAATACAACCTCGATGCCAACTCTGGCCCAGAGTATCATACCCGCGACACCATCAAGGATCCTACCAGATCTAGCCCCGACCATCACTGGTGTCATCACCGCTGACGCCACGCAATGTCATATACGCCATCAGTTATGCCAGCATGCTCCTCTCTGCTGATGTACATCGGCCAACTGGACAGTCACTACGGAAAAAGGATAATGGACCAAATTATGATATGCAGTAATTGGAATATACAAAAACTGTAGGGAACACTTCAAACTCCCTGGGCCACACTATAGAGACCTTAAGGTGGCCATCCTGCAGGCAGAGAAAAACTTCAGGTCTCAGGACTTCCCATAATGGAGAAACAAAAAAACTTCAGGACCAGACTTCAAAGAGAAACTGCTGAGCTTCAGTTCATTTGCAAATTTGACACCATCAGCTCTGGACTAAACAAAGACTGTGAATGGCTTGCCAATTACAGAACCAGTTTCTCCTCCCTTGGTTTTCACACCTTTACTGCTAAGGCAGGGCCCCATCCTCCCTGATTGAACTAACCTCGTTATCTCTAGCTTGCTTGCTAGCATATATATACCTACCCCTGGAAATTTCCACTACCTGCGTCCAACAGTGGCACCTTATAGACTAACAGACGCTCCAAAACGTCTGTTAGTCTATAAGGTGCCACAGGATTCTCTGCTGCTTTTACAGATCCAGACTAACACGGCTACCCCTCTGATACCTTCATTCAGGCTAAATGAAAGATGCAATAGATCTCCTTTATGGCATAAAATAGGAGGAGACAATAGAAGCCTAAGGCACTAGGATGCATGCAGGGCCAATTAGAAGTTGAGCCATATTGACCAAGGGGGTTTTCTAGGGCCTGATTGCAAATGCAGGAGATGAGGCATTGATTGGTTGCTGGGTGGAGAGAGCCAAAAGAAAGCCAGAAAAGCAGTCATGAGCATGGCCCTGAGAGGGAGCAGAGTTTGCATTAAAGAAATACCTGATTCCTATTATCAATTTTTCCTTCTAATGGAAATAGCCCAGCAAGGCCTCAGATATGGACTAACCATTCAGCCCAAAAGTACCACATATTACTTTTACATTTGTTTGATATTTTAAAAATAGTTGTCTCTAATTATTTTACAAATTTTTAAAGATATTTGTATCTGGCAAAAGATTTCTTCAAGGCATGCTCTCTTTCTGCTTCAATCTGCAGCAAGGTTATAATGTTGCCTTTGTCACAACTCTACCATTCCCTGTGCATCACATTCTAATATCCCAAACAAGGATCCAAATAGCCTCACCTAGACCTGTTCATGGAAGCCACTCCCAAGTGGATTTCACCTATCCCATGAAGGAAGTGTGTATGTATATCTATAAAATCAGCCAAGGTCACTGCACTATCCCCCCAATCCTTTCATGTGATCACATAGATGGATTTCCCAGGGTCAGTCTGTGTTGGAGCAAGGATTAGGACTTGGGCATGTGGTGGGGAAGAGGGTAGGAGGCTGGGAAATGCAATCATCCACCAAGTATTCTCAAAGATTAACCAAAAGAGTTGATACAGTGATAAACTACCTTTCCATGGATCCAATCCAGATAGGAAACAGCAAGGGCAGTCACAACCAAGGGAAGCCTGATGGAACGGCTCCTCTATTACAGTCAGATTGCTATGGAGTGGGTTGAGTGTGCTGGGATCCCAGCACCAGTGTAGAGGCACTGGATCTCCAAGCAGCTGGCTTTTGTCCATGAGGATTCTAGGGTATGGGTGACTTGGGGAGGAATCTCAATTGATTTCTTGCAAGGGGGTGAGAGGAAGGTACACACACACAAACATCTTCAAAGATTTGTGGAAAACTTTGCAGCCTCCAAGTATTTGAGTAGAGCAGGATCAAGGCCAGGATTACGACTTCACTGTGGAATCCAACCTGACAATGCAAATGCCATTAGATCAAAGGTATATCACTCACTATAAATACCACATCCCACAACTACAAGTGGGAATTCAGCCAGTTATTAGTGCAGTACAACCGACTGACCGTGAACTTCCCATGCACCATCTGCAGCAAAATGTGCACCTCTAGAATTGGCTTGTATAGTCATCAGAGGGCACACCATGAGACCAACAATAGTTGATCTGCACAGATTTGTCAGCACTGGATCGATGGACTACCAAGAAATGTTCTCCTCCATTCCTATTTACTTTTGTATATAAAGTCCTCTCTACTTGGTACAACCCCACAGTTTTCCAAAAGGCGGCTGAATTTAAATTACCTGAAGTTTTGTGAAACGGTTCTTGGTTGCATTTTTCTAGAGATATATCTGTACACCGTGGCAAGCTTGTGTACCATATCCATGTCATCCTCAGGCAACCCACAATCCATAGAACATCCATAATAAATAAAGCAAGCAAGATTTTGCTCATGAATATCTCAATTTCTAAGAAATTATTTCAGGCACTAGCTTTGCTGTTTTATTTTGAAAACATAAGATAGTTTAAAAAGCACCTCACACACTAATATTATTGAACCTTAATTTGAAAAATAAGAAGTGAAGAAACAAATAAGTTGACAATACCGTATACTTTAAACTTGAAGACAGGAGACAAAAGTAGTTAAGCAGCAAAGTGGAATGGGGGGCGGGGGCAGGCAGGAATGGATAAGAGCAGAGGAAAAGTGAAGCAGGAGTTTGGGGTGGGAGTCAAGGGAAAGAGAAGGGGGAAATTGAAAATGCCAGAATTAAGGCACAATCTTATACATTCTGTCCCCTTATACATTATGATACAGTCAGTCTCTAATTACATCAGTCATTAGTTTTTTCCACAAGATCCCAGCCAGGAAATTCCATCTGGGAGAACTGGATTATATCTCTGCTCCCACAATAGAGTGATATTGAGCAAGTCATTTAAACCAAAATTTTCATGTGATCACTAATTGTGTGTTCCTCATTTTTGGGTTGTCAAGCTTGACTCACCTGGGACTAGATTTGCTGAAATGCTGAGCGCTCATTACTGCATACAAAATAGATTAGAGTGGTGCTTTGAACTTCTGAAGTGGTATAAAAATGCTAAAACCTCTGAAAAATCAGGTCCTGGCATTGAGCACCAAAAAGTATGGGAAATTTTTTACCTAACTTCTGTATGCCTCAGTTCCACATCTGTAAAATGGGGATAATATCACCCCCAACCTCACAAGAGTGATGTGAAAAATATTGATGTTTGTGAAGCATTCAGATACTATAGTGATAAGTGCTACAGAAACACTTGTGAGGAAGTTAACAATTCTGTTTCCAGAGCAGGGTTTGAATAATGTGAAGTAAATAAGGCTTGGGGCCACTCATTGAATAATAAGGAGAAAACCAAATATTGAATAGCAGCTCATTAAGTGACCACCCTACATCTTATGCACTGAATGATGCAGGAAAAAATAGTATGTAATCATGTAATTAAGGGCAGTATTGTAATGCACAGGAACGGGGGAGGGGGGGCAGCGGGAGGGGAGTGACTAAAGGTTGCACAGGCAACCTTTATTCTGGCATTTCCTAAATTTTGAGCATTTGACTGCAACCTCAATAATGTTCTTTTGAGTGTGATAGGTGTGTGTGTGCGCATATATATCACCACACAAAAAAATTAATTAAGATCTAGTTAAAGCTGCAGCTGCTGCAGGCACATATCAGTGGTGTGAGTGCCTATTTCTTTTCAAAGCATTTGAGGGTTGTTTATTTTAAGAAAGCTTTAAGTATTAGAAATCCAAAAAACATGGAGTTAAATTAAGCCGGCACTTCTCAAACACTGCACCCAAACTGCCTTAGTTACTGCAACGCTTGCTCCTCCTCTTGCTCCTGTCAGTGCCTTGCACTCGTGATCAGACCCAAGCACATGACATGAAATAAGCGTTGATACAGCGGAGCCACAAAAGGGAAGAAGGTGGGATACAGAGGTCAGAATCAGAAGGCTATTCTGCTTTATTTGCAGTTTGGGAGTTATCCTTTCCCCTCCACTCTCAACACACACATAGTATGACAAGTTCCCTTCAGTATCAAATGTGCCCAAAAGATAAATGAATGAAAGAGAAGGACGGGTGGCTGGGTGGATGAGAGCCTTGATCACATGAGGAGGAGCAGGAACTGGAGCTGGGCACCGGCAGTTTCTGCAGAGCAAGTCAGTGCAGGAAGTCGGAACTGCAAAGAAACAATTGTAAGTAAAGTCACTGTAAAGGAAAACACATTTGTGTGCCTAGGAATTTTGTAATGTGAGTAAAGAGATTGCAAGGAGGGTCACATAGATACACTAGTAAAAGTAGAATAGTAAGGGGGGGAACATTTATAAAGCGCAAGGTAAAGGAGATGTTAATTTCAAAAATAAAATGGGCAGAGAGAAATGAAACTAAATCCAGCAGTTGAACTGATAGAGTAGATAGGTAAACCCTTATTATCACTTCATTAAAATCAGAGTAAGTTCCTGCCATTTGAATTAAACAATTTTAAATAATTTAAGTACTTTTTAATAATATAATCATGCAAAGGCAATGAATGAAGTGAATGAAAGCCCAAAGGAGAGGATATACTGTGCCTATAATGCTTCTGTGGGTATGTTTATGCTTCTTTGAGTGTGGTAATTTGCCTAGTTAATGCTTCTGGAGTGAGTCATGAAAGGGGTGAAATATCTGCTGATGTAAATGAGCGAGGCTACGCTGAATTCTCAAGAGCTGAGCCCACTTCCAACAAGACGCAATTTCATCCTAGGTCCTCTGTACAAGTATGCTGACTGTGGAAACAAATCCATTAAAACTGTAATTATTAAATGGACTATCATCCATGCTGCTTTTGTCTGAAAGGGGGAAAGGATAACAAAGAGTTTGAGTTCTCAGTTAACACTTGAGTTACATTTTTGAAGAGTTGCACAATATTTGCAGATGAGTATGTGAAAAAATAAATTACATGTGCTGTTATTTCATTTGTGATTGTATTTGTGATTACTATTTCTGGCCAGATTCTGCCATCTGTATTCCAGTTGGGAAGTCCTTTACTCTGAGTGTAGTTCTCTTGACATCATGGAATAAGGTACTACTCAGCATGAGTAAGGGAGGTAAAATCTGGCCCTTGGTGAATTGAACTGCATATTTTTTCTATGAGAGAAAAAAGGTAAGTGAGGCATTGTCTTTTACTGGGCCAACCTACCTTGTCTTTCAAATATCGTGGGACCAAGACAGCTACAACAACACTGCAAACAGCTATTTTTTCTATGTAATTTAAGTACATTTTTTTAACAACTTAGTCTGAAGAATCATCTTTCAAAAACATTTAATTTAGAAAGGAAAGCATAAGAGACCTTTCATTAGCAAGTAACCAAATCTCAGACTCACATTTAAGTTTCGTTGTAATACCTCTTTGATGTGAAAGGATTCTATGATAATCACAGTGAAAATATGCTCTTCAATGAAGAGATTACAGAGGGAATGGACTGTCAATGGCATGTGGTCTCTACAAATATCTGTTTTATTAACAAAGCTCCATACCCCAGAGCAAGCCACAATTACTCTGAAGTCTTAACAGCATCCTTCATCCATCTTGACATGAAAGTTCTTTGGGGTAGGATCCTTGTTGTCGTAATTGTCTAGAAAAAGCATAGCAAATTGTAAGTGCTGTCCTAAGGAAACATAATGAAAATATAAGGCCCAATTTTCAGCTTGTATAAATCAGCAAAGCTCCACAGACCTCAGGATCTTGCCAATGCTGTCAGATCATCGCCTTGCTACTGGCAATACAAAGCAGGCTTAAAGGGCGTTCAACTGGACATCCCAGATTTCTCCTTCTTCTGAAGAGAACAGAAGTCTGTTACAGAGACTGTAGCGACTGTCTACCCTGTGGTGCTGCTGTTGTCCCAACATCTGGTAGAACAAAGGTGGTTCATATCCATTTTTGCAATCCTTCTCCTGAGCTGTTCCAAGCAAACAGAGGCTAGATCCAGGAACTGGTGTATAATATATAAATAAAACACATATGGCTAACCTAAATGCTATGGGATGTCATCTCAAGGGCAAAAGTTATTTTTTTTTCCAAGTACAGTAGTTAAAAATAGAATCAGAAATTTGGATCTGAACTGAAATCTGGATCCAAGCACCCTTAAATGTTTGGGTGTTTAAAAACTGAATTTACAGCTTGTATCCATATTTCTGAAGAACTAGTATTCTTTATATATTCCTTCCTCTGATTTTTTTTAAAATACCTCTGCAGGTGCTCATTAATAGCTCTGAGTGCCCATCTCATACATTAGAAATCAATATAATCATAAACGAAGGGCTACCTGTAAATATATCCCCCTCAGCTTACACCTGCCTCAACCAAGAGAGAAAAGATGAGCTTTGCAGTGTGTCTGGAAGGTTAACGCACCTGGGCTGCAGCTGACAAAAGGGAGGGAGCAAGTCAACCAAGGATCCAATATCAACTTCAAGTTATGTTCCTTTTTTCTAAATGGAGGTCACGTTCCTGCTCTGAGAATATGAGTTTTGCTAACTCTTCTTGTTGCTGCCTCCTAGCCTAGCAACATTATGTTGTCCTTGTCTGGATTGAGCCACAGCCAGCTAGTTCTCATTCAAGCTCTGGTTGGATCAGATGTGAGGGAGACATAGTAAGATCCTGATTTTGGAATTAGAGCCTCTTGCTGGGTGAATATGGTTTCTGGATGCACTTATTGTGAAGTTAGGTTGATAGCTCAGGATTTGTTAGAAAAAAGAACATTGCAACAAATATTTTGCAAGAAAGAAAGTACATAAAATTATGTGGAATTTGTATATATCAAAATTGAAGTCTCCTTACTTTGAGTGTTCCTCAGTAGCTGTCAGTATCCTACTTTCAAACTATTTACGGTACGTTATATCAACAGTAGATAGCCTTGACGCTTCAGTCCTTAGGGGTGACCTACAAATGAAAAAAATTAGCTTGTGGCCTTTTTTTCATTTTTCTCTGAGGTACACAGAGAGACTGAAAGGGTCTTTTCGGTCTTGTACATAATTCATTTTCTGCTTTGTGCCCCCACCCCCAGCCTCTTAGAATTAGCAGAAATGACAAGTCCAGTCTTTTTTGTTCCTGTAATTGTTGTTGGAAGACTCTGTAGATTACTATTGGAAACTTTTTCAAACCTTAACTGAAGTAAGGGTGTTCAATCTTAAAATGAGCTTGTCTCCTAAGTGCTTTAGGCAAATGGATTTTAAGGAAAACGGGGAGTTTTAAACAGTTTGAGTAAAAATAACTTCCCCTTGCAGTTAATTAGAGGTTTCATTTTCTTTTGTATCTGTGGTGTAGTGCAAATACTTCTCAAGTCATACATAATCTTCCAGGGCACACAATATAACAATTTTAAATGTTAGAAACAAGCAGAACTCTCTCTTGTTTCCCACCACACACATTTTTCCTAGGGCATAATAAAAGCAACATTTCAGGGCTCCTTTATACACCATAATGAAGTTCAGAAGAGCACACACCGTTTTCCCCCTTTGAAGGGCAGCTTAAAGCACTGTCATGTTTTATGAGATTAAAGGCTACAGAATTGCATACTGTGTTTGCAGAAATGTAATGAAAGCAGGAAAATCAATACTATGTCAATGTTCTTAACAATGTGAAGATTTTCTTGTGCAAAACCCAGGTATGGTCCCCTACTTGACATGCACACATATGCAGATGAGTACAATGGCTTAGTGAGTAAACAAACATGCTGGACTTTTCATTTTTATCTTTCCTTATCTACTCCACATCCAACCCTGTGGTGTCTGAGTGCTGTATAAAATTAACACTCCAGCATGGTGTTTCTCAAACTGAGAAGTTAGTCTCTCAAGCAGTTCTAGCATTAGTTATTATTAGTTGCATTACAATAGTGCCTACATGCCCTAGCCAAGAATGGGATTCCATTATGCTGGGTTTTTTTTATTTACAAACATATAGCAAAATACAGTAAAAACTCTCTGAAACAGCTTCCATTCTAAATAGACCAGACAGACAAAGGATGTGAGGGAAAACAGAGACCTAGAAAGGTAGAGTAAGGTACCCCATGCTCTTCTCATGGTGAGGTACCTCCTACTCCAATCGTAAGGAATCTCCGGCTTTTTTTCTTGGGTGTTCAAAGAGAAAACACCCCAACGTCTTCCAGAGGGAAACATTTAAATAATTACATTTATTTTGCTCCATGTGGAGAGTGAACTTTTCACCTGCTGATGCAAATCACTAGTTTCAAGCAAAACCTGTGACTCTGCTGCAGCAGTTGATAATAGTGCCAGTCCAACAGAACTAATAGTGAAATTCTGGAGAAGGTGAGGTAAAGTAAGGGAATGGACGTTGGGGAACACAGCTCTTCTTCCTCTGAAATAAAGAAAAACTGAGGAAATAGCTTTACATTAAACTCTATCTTAAATCTACAAAAAAAAAATTGAAATGCCATTTTCCCCTCACTAAGACTAGGGTATATTTCAGAAGAATTTTACTTAAATAGGTCCAGAGCAGCCCTTCCCTTGGGGAAACCCCACAGGAGTGGGGCTATGGAGTGAAGAAAAACTCTGCAAGCTTTCCCTCACTGTGTTCTTCCCAAAAGTTTCCATGGAGATTTAAGGAAGAAACTTTATGGGTTTCTCCTTACCTTCTGCAGAAAAAAACCCAGGCCCCTTAAACTCCATGGATTTTAAGAGCTTTAAGCCTAGGCTTCCATACTGGCTCTGTGGAATCATTGCACTGCCCACCTTCCCCTCCATTCTGGTTTCTAGGCAATGTGGTTGACGAGAGTCTCACTGCCAAGACTTCCTCCACCAGAGGAAGATGATTGCATTGAATTGCCTAATACGTGCTGTCATGCAAACCTAAAAGACATCAGCCTGCTTGGTTCCAGGCAGTCTCCCATAGCAACATTCTGGAACTAGGATCATTCCAATATTAGCACCTGTCCATAAAGAAGCACAGGCCTTCCCTTAATCTGGATACATTTGAGTATTCATAATTCTGTATTATGGCTATGTCTGTTCTCTAACTACTCATGTTTTATATTTCCATATACTCTTCTGCTTGAAGTTGCTTTTGAGATGAGATATTTAATGTGTATTCCTTTAGTTTCTCCCTTATCTAAATTTCATGGTGGTAGCTCATTAGGCTACATTATTCCTTACAATTGTTTTCAGCTTTTGAGAAGTAGAAAGCAGGACCTTTTAAACCCTCACAGTGCTAAAAATCAAACTCCATTAGGACTGCTATGATCCAATGACATATATTTATTTAATCCTGGTCTCTGTTCCCAGAAGCTGTCTGAAAGGATCTTCGTTAAAAGAGCATCACAACAAGAAGCATTTTCAGAACAGAAATGAATAGCTGGACAGCAAATAACAGTTCCGTCAACAGTAATGGAACAGATCTCACTATCGGCTTTACCTCTTCTGCAATAGCTGTCTTTTTATTTGGGACAAACTTTGTACCTGTTAAGAAATTTGATACTGGTGATGGTAAACAATCTGTTTTTTTTTAATAGTTTTACCACTTGTAAGAACAATGTTGAAGTTTTACACACTTTCAGTGAGAATATGAAATCTGCTGGTTACTGAAACCTCCCAGCTATATCAGCATTAGCCCCAGCACAGCCTTCAGCTATAGAGAGAGGTGGAAGAAGTATAGCATTTTTTCCTCACAACAATTAGTTTTGTAAAAGCAATAATAAAAACTCAAAGAAGTGGAAAAACTTTGAGAAGCCCTTCTTATGTCTTGCCATCCACTTAAGAGACAGAGAGAGTGTACTACAGGATGCTGCAAGATGGAAAAGCAAAAAGTGGAGTGTCTTTCAATCCCCCGCAGTTTGCAAATTCTCAAATACACACTGAAGTGTGTATTATTTACCCTTTATAGCTGGTGATCTATTAAATATCTCCATCCCTTGAGTCACGTTATTGTAGATAACATTAAAAGCCATCAAAAGTAGAAACTTGAGTACTTCTGTCTTGGCAATCTGATAAACACCAAACAACCCCTTTAGTTTCCTACTTATGATTTATGATTTTGCCACAGCAC
This sequence comes from Chelonoidis abingdonii, assembly GCF_003597395.2. Classification (NCBI taxonomy): domain Eukaryota; kingdom Metazoa; phylum Chordata; order Testudines; family Testudinidae; genus Chelonoidis; species Chelonoidis abingdonii. Next base: position 65,499,921 of record NC_133773.1, read on the forward strand.
TTCACTTGCTTTATACTGGGGTTATGCTGTATCTAGGTATACGTGAAGACATATTATTATTATTCATTGGTTACCAGAATCCTGTGATCAAAAAAGGCTTATCCCAAATTATTTTCTGTAACCATATCTGCATTAGAGGGTGGATCCTAGCCTCTGTTTTCTCCTCTTTTTGTGCTAATCCAGCACTGCAAAGGGGACAAAAAAGTTGGTTTAAATATTCAACCAAGAATTGCCCTCTTGTAAGGGAAGTCCTGGGGGAGGAGGGGCATTAAGCCAGCAAAGATTTCACCCGCTCCTGGCCCCTCCAAGTACAGGATCTGCTGGGAGTGAGAGGAAGTTTGGCCAAAGTGTACAGGAATCTGGCCATCCTATGCAAGTTAGAGTAATATCTAGGCTGTTCTAACATGTTCATGGTTGGGAGTGGAACGGAGGGAGAGTAACTCAAGTCCATCCTCTTCAAGAGCTAAGCAGAGCTCATGTGCACCTGAGGATCTGGGCTGTATTAACTCTGTCCAAGCAAATGTAGTTAGCAAGTGTACGGAGAATGTGAGAACCCAGAAATAAATGACTGGTTGACTGCTAACATCTTGCCCCAAAATATAACCTTTTAAAAATATTGTAACATGGCTATATAAACCTTATGAGGGATAGTTCTTTAAAATATGTGACCAGATTTCAATTGTATCTGCATAATTTCATCTGAGATATATTATATGAACAAGAAACAACAGGCTCACACATACAGTACTTGAAAGAAATCTTTTTTAAAAACCATTGATGGTAACACATTCATTTATTTGTCTGTTTTCCCCTCCAGGAATGTTCTTCCAGTGGATTCTCTGTGCTGCAATATGGATAGTATCATTGGTGGTGAACCTTATTCGGAATAGCCCTAGGTTTTGGCCTCTTGCTATGGTTGGGGGTAGTGTATGGGCTACAGGTAATGAGGAAGAGATCCTACTTCTTCAGAGACACAATAAAGCTAATTCCTCAGAGCAGGCAGAGATGATAACACTGAAATACTAAATGGATCTTTGTTATTTTCTACACTGTTGGATCTCTGCCATTATTGTATGTATTACTGTGAACATGAGATTTTACAGTTTTATCATTGACAGTGGTCTTCAGCAGCCTTATTTAAAAACCTAAAGTAATACAAGTACCAAATAATATCCATGTTTTAGAAGGGCTGAAGAAACAGAAGCTGCTAAAGTTACCTTAGCCATATGGCAACATAGGCGGAATGCTTACATTTTAAATAGCTATAAGAAACCTATTGGCCCAAGTTTTTCAAAAGCCCAAGTTAAGCTTCTAAGTAAGTGGCCTGATTTTCAAGAGTGCTGAGCAGCCAGCAGCTCCCACTGAAGCCAGTGGGAGCTGCTGGATGATAAGCACTGTCTGTGTATTTCCTAATTTTGTCCTCAAATTGGATTGATATAAATTAAACCTTAAAAAAAATCGTCAAAAAAAAAAAGCATGAAATGACTAGACAGTCTAAGCTGTAGTCCAGTGCAGGGCTCTTTAATAGGAAGCATCACTGCATAAAACAGACAGATTCTTCTCCGTAGAGACAGAAATAGCTCTAAATTGCCTTGATGTGTCTTCATGCCATTGGTAGAAGCAAAAACACCTCAGGTTATGTGAATTAAAACCTAGTTGGTGAAATTTCATATAGCACCCAGTACTTTGAGTTCAAACTTGAGTCAGTGAAAAGGCAGAGTAGAACCAACTTAACCCACTTTAATGACAGGGAAACTCTTTACAGAATACAGAATTTTTCAGTTCAGTATGTACATGGGAAAATATAAAAACTCAAGAATACTGGTCTCTTCCTATTCCTAAAACATGATTATTGCACAGTTAGACATAAATGGCATTCTCTTCTTGAGAGAGATTTAGAACCAGAGTACCAGGCATTCTTGTAGGGCTGAGGTGCATTAAAGACCTTACATACAATGCCTTCAGTACTTTCCTTTTATAAGCACCATAGCTTTCAAAATTGTGGATGACGAAGAATTGAAGAAAGTGTGTTTGTGTGTGTGTGCATTTGTTAAATATTTAACAACAACATCATGTATTTCATATTGACTGATGTTCAAAGGATCTGGTATTATAAACCATATTGGAATTCAAAGTACACATATGAGTGCTAAATTTTAAAACCAAAATATTTTGGCATTAAAATAAGTTCGCTTTTGTGTTTTTCAATGTTGCAGGTAACATTACAGTTGTCCCCATTGTTAAAACCATTGGTTTAGGTCTTGGACTCTTAATCTGGGCTTCTTTTAATTTGTTAACTGGCTGGGCAAGCTCAAGGTAACTACATTTAAACTTTAAACTACCCAATGCGAATGCTGTCATTTCTTCATTAGCAACTCTAATGAAAGCACTCAGCATGAATGCAAAAGATGTATGAAATAGAAAAGAAATTTTTTTCTCCCAGTGAAATATTCAGGTTAATTGTAATTCACTGTGCTCCCTTATTTGTGAGATTCTCAATAAGAAGAAAATGTTTACTGGATCTTCTTTGCAAAAGACCCTAGATGCTCACTCATCTGATTAATTAAAATCATATTTTTCATGTCCAAGTAAAATGCTGTTTTTATTTTCATTGTTTTCTTTATCATCATATTTGTACATGGTTAAATTGATTTCTTTTAGCCTGGACATTTACATTTACATGCCTCTTGGCAAAACTTCACTAAGCATGAGCCCAGTCCTGATAATCTGGACTGCAGGGGGACTACTTGCATTAGTAAGGATTTCCAAGACTGGACTCTAATTTAAAATTTAATACATATAAATGGAATCAAATAAAACTGGTTAAATATTCCAGGTTCGGCTGGTTTGGAATTGACCCAGAAGAGGTATCAAAACCCATCTTAAATTATATTGGAGCTGGACTTTCAGTGTTAAGGTAAATATTTTTCCTAATAATAAACAACTTATTTGATTTAATAGATCATTGATTTAATTACTGAGGTATTGATTTAATAGGAGAGGATGTGCGTTAGTTGAATGAATTTTTCAAATGCAGTTCATTTAAAACATAATAAGTTGTTTTACCCAGTGAGACAAAGAAATATTTTCAGAATCAGACAAATGTTAATGCCAATTCAATGGCAAAGTAGGTCTTCATAAATGGAGATGCACATTTTTATGCCAATGGACATGTTAAATACCATCCCAGATGTAGACTGATTGATTGTCATAATGAAATTACTCAAATGTTTCACTTTGAAAATTGTTGGGAAAAGCCTTCCCAGGAAAAAGCTATGATCTCCTGGTGGAATTTGTCTCTCATCAATCCTTCAGAGAGGTGGAGTTTGCTTCTTCTTTGCCCCTTTCCATAGACTAGGCCACAAAACCATTCCTCAAACCTGGCATACTCCATAGATTCAGCGTAATCTAGGGCCATCCACACCATCTCTTGTCCCCAGAGGCTCTGCAATCCCCAGCAGCGAAACTCTGAAGCCATACTGCCAGAATTCCCCAACCAGGGCATCCTCCAGGAGCCCCTACAGGGCCTCCAAATTCTTTATTTATTTATGGGAGCAGCTATTCTACGCAGGACACTTTCCAGGCACTTAGGGCTTGGCTACACTTGCGAGTTAGAGCACATTAAAGCAGCTCCAGACACCCTAGCTCACTGCCCATCAACACTGGCAAGGCACGTAGAGCACTCTAACTCCAGGGCTAAAGCACTCGGCGAGAAAATTAACACTTGGTGTACATTGGCTGAAATGCCCGGGAATCAGTGTGAATGAGGTGTTGCATTAGTGCTCTCTGAGCAGCCTCCGGAAACATCCCATAATCCCCTTAAGTCAAGTGGTCACTCTTGTCATTGTTTTTTAATTATTGCAGGAATGTGGATATGCCCTTTGAAAGCTCCATTTCTGACAGCTGGCATGCTTATCTGCTCCGAGACAAAGCAACCATTATTGTGGAATGCTATGTGACAGAGAGAGAGAGAGGCAGGGAGGAGGAGGGGTCTGCTGCTGTCTGAACTTACAAGACAGCATGCTGACATGATCTCAGCGCCCCCAAAACCCACATTCTCTCCCCCCACATACACACAACACACTCCCTGTCATACTCCACCCTACCCCGCCCCCCACCGCCATCTACATCTGCAAGTGTAGCCATACCCTTAGGGAGGAAGGAACTCACAGTTTAAGCATTTCATCTAAGCTTCATAGGCCTGGAGGGGGAACAATATGTCTTTTCCTAGTCTTCATGGAGGAGACTGACATCCCCCCTTGCCAATATTCCTTCCTATCCTTTCAGGAGGGGGAAGAACCATGCATGATGGGGACCCGCGCCATTCCTTGGCATTAAAAAACAAACCCTGCCAATTCTGATTGCACATATTTACCTGATCAAATCTGAAAGTTAAATATGTTGGTAATTACTCCTGTTTAAATCTCACTGTTCCACACTCCTACCAATCTCACAGAACTAGGCTTCTGAGGAGGGACCTAACATTTTCAGTTGAATTTAACTGAAAAACAAGCAAGACTATAAAAAACAAAACAAAGAACAAATCAGAATTCTGCTTGAGAAAATGGACCTAGAATTTCTATTCTCAGTTTATGTCATAGACTCATAGACCAGAAGGGACCAATATGATCATCTAGTCTGACCTCCTGCACAAAGCAGGCCACAGAACCCTAGCCATCCACTTCTATAACAAACCCCTAACCTATGTCTGAGTTATTAAAGTCTTCAAATTGTGGTTTGAAGACTTCAGGCTGCAGAGAATCCACCAGCAAGTGACCCATGCTCACGCTGCAGAGGAAGGCGAAAAACCTCCAGGGCCTCTGCCAATCTGCCCCAGAGAAAAATTCCTTCCCGACCCCAAATATGGTGATCAGCTAAACCGTGAGCATGTGGGCAAGACTCACCAGCCAGCACTCAGGAAAGAATTCTCTGCAGTAACTCAGATCCTATCCCATCCAACATCCCATCACAGACCATTGGGCAGACTTATCTACTGATAATCAAAGATCAATTGCCAAAATTAAACTATCCTATCATACCATCCCTTCCATAAACTTATCAAGCTTAGTCTTAAAGCCAGATATGTCTTTTGCCCCCACTACTCCCCTTGGAAGGCTGTTCCAGAACTTCACTCCTCTAATGGTTAGAAACCTTCGTCTAATTTCAAGTCTAAACTTCCTAGTCCAGTTTGTACCCATTTGTTCTTGTGTCTACATTAGTACTAAGCTTAAATAATTCCTCTCCCTCCCTAATGTTAATCCCCTGATATATTTATAAAGAGCAAGCATATCCCCCCGCAGCCTTCTTTTGGCTAGGCTAAACAAGCCAAGCTCTTTGAGTCTCCTTTCATAAGGCAGGTTTTCCATTCCTCGGATCATCCTAGTAGCCCGTCTCTGAACCTGTTCCAGTTTGAATTCATCCTTCTTAAACATGGGAGACCAGAACTGCACACAGTATTCCAGATGAGGTCTCACCAGTGCCTTATATAACGGTACTAACACCTCCTTATCTTTGCTGGAAATACCTCGCCTGATGCATCCTAAAACCGCATTTGCTTTTTTAACGGCCATATCGCATTGGCGGCTCATAGTCATCCTGTGATCAACCAATACTCCAAGGTCCTTCTCCTCCTCTGTTGCTTCCAACTGATGTGTCCCCAATGTATATCTAAAATTCTTATTATTAATCCCTAAATGCATGACCTTGCACTTTTCACTATTAAATTTCATCCTATTACTATTACTCCAGTTTACAAGGTCATCCAGATCTTCCTGTATGATATCCCGGTCCTTCTCTGTGTTAGCAATACCCCCAGCTTTGTGTCATCCGCAAACTTTATTAGCACATTCCGCTCTTTGTGCCAAGGTCAGTAATAAAAAGGTTAAATAAGATTGGTCCCAAAACTGATCCTTGAGGAACTCCACTAGTAACCTCCTTCCAGCCTGACAGTTCACCCTTCAGTACGACCCGTTGGAGTCTCCCCTTTACCAGTTCCTTATCCACCTTTCAATTTTCATATTGATCCCCATCTTTTCCAATTTAACTAATAATTCCCCATGTGGAACCGTGTCAAATGCCTTACTGAAATCGAGGTAAATTAGATCTACTGCATTTCCTTTGTCTAAAAATCTGTCACCTTCTCGAAGAAGGAGATCAGGTTGGTTTGGCACGATCTACCTTTAGTAAAACCATGTTGTAATTTGTCCCAATTACCATTGACCTCAATGTCCTTAACTACTTTCTCCTTCAAAATTTTTTCCAAGACCTTACATACTACAGATGTCAAACTAACAGGCCTATAGTTACTCGGATCACTTTTTTTCCCTTTCTTGAAGATAGGAACTATGTTAGCAATTCTCCAGTCGTACGGTACAACCCCTGAGTTTACCGATTCATTAAAAATTCTTGCTAATGGGCTTGCAATTTCATGCGCCAGTTCCTTTAATATTCTTGGATGAAGATTGTCTGGGCCCTCCGATTTTGTCCCATTAAGCTGTTCAAGTTTGGCTTCTACCTCAGATGTGTGGTAATATCCACCTCCATATCCTCATTCCCATTTGTCATCCTTCCATCATCCCTAAGCTCCTCATTAGCCTTATTAAAGACTGAGGCAAAGTACTTATTTAGATATTGGGCCATGCCTAGGTTATCCTTAACCTCCATTCCATCCTCAGTGTTTAGCGGTCCCACTTCTTTTTCTTTGTTTTCTTCTTATTTATGTGGCTATAGAACCTTTTACTATTGGTTTTAATTCCCTTTGCAAGGTCCAACTCTACATGGCTTTTAGCCTTCCTCACTTTATCCCTACATGTTCTGACCTCACTAAGGTAGCTTCCCTTGCTAATCCCACCATCTTCCACTCCTTGTAGGCTTTCTGCTTTTTCTTAATCACCCTCTCTGAGATGCTTGCTCATCCAGCTTGGTCTACAACTCCTGCCTATGGTTTTTTTCCCCTTTCTTTCTGGGATGCAGGCTTCTGATAGTTTCTGCAGCTGTCGACTTAAAGTAATTCCAGGCCTCCTCCGCATTTAGATCCACAAGTTCTTCAGTCCAATCCACTTCCCTAACTAATTTCCTTAATTCTTTAAAGTTAGCCCTTTTGAAGAAAAAAAACCCTAGTCCCAGATCTATTTTTGTTTATCCTTCCATCTAGTTTGAACTGAATTAGCTCATGATCACTCGAACCAAGGTTGTCCCCTACAACCATTTCTTCTATGAGGTCCTCACTGCTCACCAAAACCAAATCTAAAATGGCATCCCCCTTGTTGGTTCTTCAACTACTTGGTGAAGAAATCCATCTGCTATCACATCCAGAAAAATCTGAGCCCTATTATTCTTGCTAGCACTTGTCCTCCAGTCTATATCTGGGAAGTTAAAGTCTCCCATGATCACACAATTCCCATTAGTGTTTACTTCATTAAAAACATTAAAGAGGTCTCTATCCATATCCAAATCAGATCCCAGCGGTCTGTAGCACACCCCAAGCACTATCTCAGGGGAGGCTCTAGTAGCTTTCTTTCCCAGTGTGATTTTTGCCCAGACAGACTCTGTCTTATCCATTCCATCACTTCTTATTTCTTTACAGTTAACCTCATCATTGATGTACAATGCTACTCCACCACCTTTGCCTTTATTTCTGTCTTTCCTAAACAGCTTATGTCAATTCTTTCTGTCCATGGCTGTATCCCCTCTTACTTTGTTTACTTCCCTCTCAAGGTTAAATTCCGTCGTGGAGATCACCTGGACATCTCCCAACCATCTCCCCAAATTCCTAGTTTAAAGCTCTCTTAATCAGTTGGGCGAGCCTCCATCCTAGAAGTCTATTTCCCTCCTTACTCAGGTGAAGTCCATCCCAAGAGAACAGTCTTCTGTTCGTAAATGCTTCCCATTGACTGTACATCCCCAAAGCCCTTCCTATATAGCACCACTGCCTAAGCCATCTGTTGATCGCCATAATCTTGTCACACCTTTGTTGCCCTTCTCTAGGGGGACTAGCAGAATCCCACTGAAGATCACCTGAGCCTCAATTTCCTTAAGCTCTTCCCCAGTCTGGCGTAGTCTCCCTTAATTACATTCCAGTGAGAATCTAGCCATATCATTCATTCCCACATGAAGGACAATCCAAGCGGGATTCTTTCCCGCTGACTCCGCTAGGATCCTTTCAGCCTCTCAGGTCCACATCCCGTATCTTAGCACCTGGCAGGACAGCACACCTTCTGTTCTCCATGGGATCAGCTCTAGTTACAGGCCTGTCTATTCTTCTCAGTAAGGAGTCTCCAAATCACGTAGACCCTGCCTTTTCTGGTGACAAGCGTGATTCTCCAGGTCCTTATCCCCTGCACCCCCTGGCTGCAAGTCTTACTCGATTCCTATTCACCCTTGCAATCTCCTCCTGGGGCCTCTATATTTGGTGTTGCCTCCATTGACTCTCCTCCCCTCTCCTGCCAGGAGACTAGTGGCTCTTTCTCTTTTTCCTTCGTTGCCCTCTTCTTCCTTCAGCGACCACTTGCTGTGCTCCTTCTTCATTTTCCAACTCTGCAAACATCGCTGTTCCTGAGTTCTATTTTCTCCTTCAATGGCCCGTCTTTTTCCTCTGCTGGTTCTCTAGTCACATGCTTTCCACCGTCCACTTTCCTCACCCAGCAGCTCTCCTCCCTCAGAATTCTTTGGTCTTGCTTCCATCTGCAAGTCTGAGCTTATCCCCGTCAGCCTCCTCGTGTCTGTCTGTGTTCCATCATTTGCTCAAACCCCCTTCTAAACTCAACCAGAGTTTCCACCTGCATCTCCAGTCCTCGGATCTTTTCTTCCATCAGCTCTATCAGGCGGCACTTCATGCAGATGAAATCCTTTTCAGGTAACCCCTCTAGGATCATGTACATGCCGCAGCTTCCACATCCGGTCATCCTCACTGTGTCTTTCACTGCTACCTCTGTATCAGTCATAGCCTTACCACCTAGTGCCTGGTAGTCCGAGACACACAATACAACACAAACCCCCAACAGGCACCAGAACGCTGGCAGAGCACCACCCACTCCCTTAACTAGCCTGTCGGTTCCTCTGTCTTAGTCTCCCCTGGAACCTCCCCCTGTAAACTCCCTCTGAAACTCCCCTGTTTCCAGGGCTGGCTGCTGTGCCGCTGTCTGACTGGCTGGCTACTTTTATAGGACCCCTAAGCAGGTAAGCCCTGCCCCCTAATCAGGGCTCAGCCGCTCTCCCAGCACATGGCCCCTAGCAGCCTCCGCACACACACAAACTACACAATACAATCCACAAACTACAAAAACCTGCTCCTCCAACAGAACTCCCTCTGAAACTCCCCTGATTCCAGCTCTGTTTGCTGGCTGCTGTGCCGCTGCAGCTGTCTGTGCCGCTACCTGACTGGCTGTCCTGGTCGCAGGCCAAATGAAGTGCAGTAAGCTGTTAAGTCTCCTGCACAGAAGCTGTAAATGTAAAGGTGTGTTAAAAACATCCTTATTGTGAACCGTTTAGTTACTTTCTAGAAACACTAATTCTGGTAAATGTAGTATGCTTTTGCTTTTTGGAAAGAAGGTCTCATTCATTTTCTCCTCTCCTTACCCCTCACTCCCACCCCATAGAGGGTGTATATAGAATTTCCCTTAGGATATCCCAGTGTACATCTGCTATAGTTTGAAAATGCAGTACTGGGCTATAACAACTGTCTTTAGAAAAATAATGCGATGATATCTCAGAACAGTGACATTTACATCCTCTTAATATGACAAGAGGTAACTATAAGGACTCTACTACATTTTTAAAAGTAGATTTGATCAAAGTATATACTTGTGTTTAAATTAATTAATAAGATGAATCAAGCTAGGTAAGGGTTCGTTTCAAGATATACTAAAGTGTGACATTGTCAAACAAAGGATGAAAAATAAGGAACAGAATGAAAATGAGGATTACACCTTCAACTACTTTTTTTGCCCTGGGATATTAAATGTTATGTCGTCATGAACTGATGTTTGGTACATGTTAATGTACTTTTCTCTTCACAGCACTATCATATTTCTTTTTGTAAAAAGTGAAGTTCAAAGTTCTTCAACTTCGTTAGAAGTCACTCCATTACTGGGAGAAAGGGTAAGTACTCTGACTATTGTTTTACTTCACTGAAAATGTGCATCAGCATAGAAAGAAAAGCAATTACTTGATGTTACCCAGATTTGTCAACATTCATGGTCAAATGGAGATGCCTATTTATATGAACTTCAATTTATGTGTCTTGTAAGATCAACAGTATTTAGCAACAGATACAGCTTTTCACAACAGTCTGGTTGTTACTGGCTTGGCATGTTGTATAGGTTCACAAGTCCTTTTCCAGGTTTAATAAATGATTGAGAATATCCCCCCATGTCAGAAAGTGGAAATAATTTTAATTACAGCTTTTGGAACTAAAACTGAACTGTAAAAGTAGAATATTAGATAAAAGGAAGCAAACAATGTGTCTTGGCAGCCAGATTCCCTGCTGCACAGCAGAGTGGGGAAGCTAGCAGGCAGGTAATTATGACTCCCTGTTTCTTCACCCTGCCCTTAGCACAGGTTAGAGACCTGAAACTGGTGCCAGATGGCTATTGTCCCTTAGAGCGCATGAACCAGGCAAGGATAACTGGAGCACAGCAGCACACTTCAGTCTATCTCCCCCTCACTATGCTGCCTGAACTGGGAACCACAGGGAGGGAGGTATAAGACCCAACTATGCCCTCTGGGATTCCTCCTTATCAAGGAAATCTTTAGCAGGGGATTTGTGGGTAGAGCAAAGGAAGCAGAGAGTGACATAGAATCTGCTTGTATTATAGAGAAGGATTCTGTGTGCGTACAGGAAGGCAAAAATAAGCAGAAATGGATATGGCTATGAAATGATTCTAGTGATGGCAAAGGACCCACACAGTCAACAACAACACTGGAAACAGAGAACAAAGAAAACCTCTGGATTGTAGCACCCACCAAATTTAAGGGAAAACATGTTTTCAAATCCAAATTTGTACTTGGATTCTCTCTCTACAATGTGTTGAGTTAAGCCCCAGAGTCAGACACCCTGAAGCATTTGAAATCCTGAGCCAATCTTTTTGGCTTGGGCCTATCTGTAAACCTATGTTTCCTGACTTTCATTCAGAAGATGATTTTTCCCCAGTGTGTGACTGTTCTGTTTTAAAGGATGCACTTTTTTTGGATGTTTTCCAAAACATTTGACACTAAAATTGTAACTGTTGTCAACAGTCAGTCAACAATTCTGAAAATACCTATTCTGATGCTTCATGGGTAGACAGTCTTTCTGCAGTACGAAAAAGAGTAATGTAAGTAGTTACCATTTCTTTTCTTCATTCTGGCTAGTTGACATTCTTGAAGTTGCTACAAAATAGTAAAGGAACTTCTGTGTTCTGTACCGTATGAAGCACATTCTCACACTGTAACGAATGATAATTTTTATAAATGTTAGTATTATAATGAAGAGGCGTAACTGCAAAACTGCTTAGGTACATTTTAACTGGATAACAGTGTTTGTTCTTCTAATTTTTCAATGCACTGTCTCTTACTGGCCACAATATTAATTACAATTACAAATTATCTATACTGTCTTGTGGAGATTACTTAAAATAGATTTTCAGTGACTTTTCAGTTGCCCGAATGTGTGTTTTATGCCATCATATGTAGAGATTACAGAAACACCGGATGCTGTGGTCAGTTTGAGTGCAATACTGTGTTTATTTTCTCTTAACACAGACTTAGTTTAGGCTTGAAATTAGGCAAAGGTTTCTAACTATCAGAGGAGTGAAATTCTAGAACAGCCTTCTCTGGGAAGCAGTGGAGGTTAAAAACCTAACTGGCTTCAAGACTGAGTTTGATAAGTTTATGGAGGGGATGGAATGATGAGACTGCCTAGGATGGCATGTGGCCCATCAGTGACTGGCAATAGCAAAAATCTCTAACAGCTGGAGACAAGACACTGTATAGGGAGGGCTCTGAGTTACTATAGAGAATTATTTTCCAGGTATCTTTCTGGTAGGTCTTGCCCACATGCTCAGGATCTAACTGACCGCCATATTTTGGATTGGGAAGGAATTTGCCCCCAAGTCAGATTGGCAAGAGACCCTGGGGGTTTCGCCTTCCTCTGTAGCATGCAGCAAGGGTCACTCACAGGTTTGAACCAGTGTAAATGGTGAATTCTCTGTAGCTGGAAGTCTTTAAACCATGATTTGAGGACTTCAGTAACTCAGCCAGAGGGTAGGGGTTCATTTCAGGAGTGGGTGGGTGGGGTTATGTGGTCTGCAATTTGCAGGAGGTCAGATTAGATGATCATGATGGTCTCTTCTAACCTTAAAGTCTATGAATCTATGAGACTTTTATCTGCTTCCTTTATGCCCTTTAGTGGGTTACCCTGTAGAGTGGTTCTAAATGTTCATAGCTACCACCACATCTTAGTAAAGTTCATTGTTGGGTCTTGTCATTAACCTGGAATGTACACTCTTTAGGGCAGAGGCTGTCTCTTTGTTACATGCATATACAGCATCTAGCTATATGGCGCCCTGGATAGGGCCTCTAGGCACTACTGTAAGATAAAAATAATGTGACAGAAGGTGTAATTTCTATATCATTACTAGTTTTAGAGTATCAGCCGTGTTAGTCTGTATCCGCAAAAAGAACAGGAGTACTTGTGACACTTTAGAGACTAACACATTTATTTCAGCATAAGCTTTCGTGGGCTACAGCCCACTTCTTTGGATGCATAGAATGGAACACACAGACAGGAGATATTTATACATACAGAGAACATGAAAAGGTGGGAGCACCCAGGCCAACTCTAAGAGGCCAATCAATTGAGACCAGCTATCATCAGCAGGAGAAAAAAAACCTTTGAAGTGATAATCAAGATGACCCATAGAAAATGTGAGGAGAACTTAACATGGGAAAATAGATTCAGTTAATGTAATGACCCAGCCATTCCCAGTCTCTGTTTAAACCTAAGTTAATTGTATCTAATTTGCATATTAATTCGAGTTCAGCAGTTTCTCTTTGGAGCCTGTTGGGCCATCTCAATTATCACTCCAAAAGGTTTTTTTTCTCGTGATAGTTCATCTCAGTTGATTGGCCTCTTACAGCTACTTCCACCTTCTCAAGTTCTCTCTATGTATAAATATTTTCTTGCTGTATGTTCCAGTCTATGCATCCAATGACGTGGGCTGTAGCCCACGAAAGCTTATGCTCAAATAAATTTGTTCGTCTCTAAGGTGCCACAAGTACTCCTGTTCTTTTTGTCTTAAGTATATTATCACGTCTATCTACTGATTAATAATGACTTCCTCTCTCTCTCTCTCCCTCTCTCTAAGAGGCTGTACCCTAGCAGTAGTAGCTGGAATATTCTATGGTTCCAGCTTTGTGCCAGTGCTGTACATCAAGGACCATGGTAGAAGAAATGGAACGGTATACACAGGAGCAAGTCAATTTGGTAAAAGCCAATCCACCATTTTTATTTCAATTTATAACTACTGTATATCCTATTAATTTTGTAAATAGATTTGGTGATTTTTTTTCCATGCCTCCTGGTGTTATGTGGTGACAAAGGAATCGGTGCACATGATTCTCCACTACTTTGCCCCATTTGTAGTCACTTACAGCTGTGCAAACTGGGTCGATCAGGCCCAGTGAATGCCAAACCTCACTGATGTTTAGACACAATTTCATTCACAACAAAATGTTTTTTCTTTGAAGCATTTTGAAATTTAGTCATATTTTCTACTTATTTTTCTTGTGAGACCATCTAGATTTTCACTGCTGCATTGGTAGGCAACATTCCAAATACATAAGGAGCCTGATAATATAAATGTTTGGTTTCTTCATCCATTTTTCAGCTCATGCTCTGCTTTTATTGTGCAGAAAATATATTTCTGTGACGTTTATATTAATTGTCTCCATACTTTATGGGGGTAATTATGAATTATGGGAAAATATAGAGACCCTCTGCTTTAAGAGTGGATATGCATTCAGCTGCAGCCAAACAAGACAGCTCAATTTTCTCTCTCGGTTGCAGGCTTCCGGTGGCATTAATTCCACCTGGGGTGGGTGTGAGAGAACACAAGGGCTTACTATTCCATGCTCCTCCAGCCTGGCCAGCACAGCATCAGAAGTGAGTAGGTTGAGGGCATGAGCAGCCCAAGCAGGGGAGAGAGACTGATTTAGTGCCTACTAACTGAGTTGTAAGAAGCATTTCAAGCCATCTTTCCCCAGGGTTAACTTCCCCCCACTTTGCAGTCCTATCTGCTTCTCCTCTATCTTCCAACAATTCATGCAAGTGTTTTGTACCACTGTCATTCTCTTGCAATTTTTTGTCGGAGTGGAGCCTTCATAATTTTTTCTCCTCACAGTGCTGCAGTAATAATGAACCAAAGTCTCTAATTAGGTAGGTGGACAACAAGCTTCTTGGCTCCCAAATTCTTCATCACCGCGCTGCCGGGGAGTTGGGCTGGCTCCTCCCAAGCCTGTCCTGACCCTGCTCCCTGGCAGGAGCTCAGGGACCAGAGGGAAGGGTCCTGCGGGCCAGATGTGGCCCGCAGGCCATGGTTTGCCCCCACTGACCTAGAAGACAGCGCAACAAGCTCAGGAGTGCAGCATTAGGACAAAAAAAAGGGATTCCTTTTCTTCTTGAGTCAAAAACATTGATGCTTAAGTGTGAGGTTTCAGCACCCAAATCCCAGTTTTAGGCTCTACTGTGATCCACACTCTTGAAGCCCCTTCTAATCCTATGTTTATATGATTTTATGGCATAGTCAACGCAGTGGAAGTCCCTTAATTTGCATGATTGAACAACTCCATCTATAGTAATATTTGCAGTCATGTTTGTGTCACATGGATAATGCAACAAGCACCCTTCCTTTGTTTTTCTTATTTTTGTTTTATTTAAAATGGATGGACGATGACCACGCTTCAAGTTAGTAGTAGTAATGCCTTGTGCATTTTTGGCTTTATGCACACTATGTATGAAACAGCATAGAATAAGCTTAGTAAAAATATTTACAGTTACTGTGATTTTATATCTTTACCTCTGTGCCATTTCTGTTTCAGATTTAGACTATGTCTTTGCACACTTTAGTGGAATCTTTCTCACAAGTACCATATATTTTTTGATCTACTGTGCAGTCATGAAAAATAAACCTAAAGTTTACCCTGAAGCCATAATACCAGGTATGACTATTCAATAAAATAGGTATTAATTTAAGTTAATTCCTGTAATAATTGCAACTGTATTAATATAATTATTCCAAATCATACTCTTGGGATTATACTTAATCTTGGAAGTACATTCTCTTGACTTCTGGTATCTTTTGAAAGAGCACGTGTGAAAAGGTTTGGAGACAATGAAAAATTGTGGTCCAATTTGAAATGTGATGTTGCGTGTTAAAGATGTTCTGAAATTAACACTTTGCCAGAACTGAGGACACATTGCCCAGAAAATTATAACAGAGTCCTACTTATTGTTCTAACCTTTGAAAATGTTAGAACTTCTGTGGGGAAGGAGTGAGGAGAAAAAAATATATCCTCTTTGCGAAAAGCCAGATGGTGAAGTAGTGTCACTGCAAATGTAAGAAAAATGAACAGAAACTGAATTAACAGACATTGTAAATTCAGCGTATTTGGATTGCCTTTATTTTTCCAGAACTCAATATCTAAGCAGGATTTTTGTGACACCCATATAGTTTAAATAATCTTAAACCAAAAAACACTTCGACCTCAAACTCTCTTGTCCTGTTATTAAATGATCAGTGACTAACTGATTTTTTTTCTAATTTAATGCTATGAATAACACCCATTGAACAAAGCAAAATGAACAAATAGAAATCCAGGCTAAACATTTCCCAGATCCACATATGAATGCAAAACCACAGTTTCCTAAACAGCAGTATAATAGTAAAGCAATTAATTACTCCATATGTGTGTTCTTTCACTTTGGTAATGATGCATTATTTTACTATATTATTGCCATTTAGAAAAAATATTTTGTTCACATAGCGGGTGGGAAGAGGTTATAGGCCTGAATTTCTGTAAGTGTTCTTTGCTGTAAGTGTTAAGAGAACAAAAGTGTAATAATTAAATCTGCCTGGAACAAAGACTAGAGTCTGAAAGAATTATTCTTTTGATTTCAGCAGAAGTTCTTCTCTTTCTAGCCCACCCTATCAATATTTACTTTTGCTAGTAACATGAAGGCACATATTGAACTTCATATTTTGTCTTTATGTAGAGTAACAGAAACATTTAAGATACCAAATTTCATGATCAATATTAAATGCAAACATTGTATTATGAGAAATATTCCAAATACATTTACATCAGTCCTGACTGTTTCAGTCAAATCCTACTGTGGATCTTAGAAAATCTGCACAATGAGATCAAGCCATATCTCCACCCAGGACTGGGCTAGCTGTGACAGACTGACAATATCCTGAACAAACCTTATGGAATTAAAGTAAACTTAAATAAAATTAAACCTTATTGAATTAGGTTTAATACCTTTGGGGTACATTATATTAAAAATCCAATTCTGTATATGTTATTGTATGTACCTTCTCTAGTAGGGAGAGGATGCTAACATACTTTCTCCATTATCAACCCTTAGAAGGAACCAACAGGCAAGAAGGTTTTTGATTGATAGCCTGGTTTTAAACTGACTCAGGGCCTTCTTTCTGATCCAGCAAATGGACAAGACTCCTGGTCCACAGAGAGTTCCAGTCCTTAGGGTAGAGTTGGAAGGACTAGGCCCACTGGGATCTCATAAAACTGGGTGTTTGCTCTGAGATGAACTTATAACCACAAGGAATCCCCTTGGGAGGGAGATTGAAGAACTGCTCTCTCCAGAATCCATGTTAGCATTGGTAAACTTATTAGCACGTGTGTGGGTTTTTATTGTTTTTTTATTTGTTTTCTCTGTAATGCTTTTTACCTTAAGAACAAAGTAAGCATGCATAGAAAGTGCTGTGTGGTACCCTGTAACTGTAACAATTACACCTGTTACCCATCTCTGAAGAGAAAGAAGCAGGTGTCCTGGGGCAGCCTGCCTGTGCTGGGAATAATAGTGTAGGCAGGGAACTGTGCCGCCTGGAAATTCCCCAGTGAGAAGAGAGAGACACACACAGAGGTCCATCCAAGAGCAATGGTTGGGAAGCTGGGAGCCTGACAGTGGGTGCCCTTGCTGAACCACTGAGGGGAAATACAGATGCAGTTTCCTTGAATTGTGACACCACCTAACTGCTCACCCACGAACACTCCTTGTGGTGTTACCATTCCATAGCCATTTCTCTTGAAAAGGATGATTTTATCCTGTAAGGTTCGATTTAGATAATCAATTGTCAACATAGTATTCAGATTCTGTTTTATATTTGCACACAGTAAATTGTGATGTCTTTCACTGCCTGCCGTAGGTGGCCTATATTTTGTTGTACATAGTTTTCTGATTGGAATTTGTTGATTCTAGGATTTGTTGCTGGTGTGCTTTGGGCAATAGCCAATTGTTGCTGGTTCATAGCTAATCACTACCTCAGTGCGGTGGTCAGCTTTCCAATAATTACTGCAGTGAGTACCTTTTTTAAAAACTTTGTTCACTGTGTCATTATTATTTAAAATGAGGGTTTTCTTTTCCCTTTTGGGGGACAATTTGCAACTTTGAGGTGTCCAGTCTTGTACAACCAGTCTGTAAACTTTTCTTAGGACCCCTAGTTCTGTGTCTCCCCCGTTGCCTTTGGCTTTTAGGAATGTATAATTGTGACAACAACCATCTTGGGTGGCATCCAGGGTTGAACTAGAGGCCTCCAGAGCTAAAAGCAGTAGTAATTTTTTAAGTAAGAGAGTCAATCTCTGTAACAGACCCTCATCCTCTGTAGATGAGGCACGGGGGTAGGGGAGGAGACACTGATCAGTCAGTTACATGATTTCATCTTGGCAGTTACACTGTTCACTGTCTTCCTCACAATTTGTGATATTTTCTGTCTTTAATATTTCTTTTGCATAAAGTTATGAATTCAGATACTAATCCTTTTGTGTGTTTTCAATACCTAAAACATGTTCTTTGTTAAAAAGATTAATGGTACTATTTGTGTAACTGAGATGAGCAGCAGTTGGCCAATTTTGCCTATTTTATTTACATGTATGATACAGTGCGTATGAGCAGTTAGTCTTTTATAGCTGGGTAAGTTTTATCCTCCACTAGATAAAGGGCCACTTTGCCAGGTACTCTATATCAGTGTAAGAGATGATGCAGCAAATGAGCTTATGCTGTTAATGTATGTTTCTTTTTGTAGAGGGAAACTGTAGTCTTGTGGTGTCAGTCATGATTTTAGCATCGGATGAAATGCACTTCTTTTAGTTTGAATCAACCTCTCTACTCCATTTTAGAGGGGTTGGCGACTGGGTTTCCAGACAGCTCACTGTCCCACACTTGTTATTGACTCTCTTCCCCACCTTTATTCACCTTGCATGTATTAAGTGTAACATGAGAACTCATTCATTGTTGTGTATTTTAAAGTGACATCTTTTTGTTCATAGTATGATGATTTCTTGGTGTGTATTTAATAATTCTTTCCTTCAGGAACTGGAAGTCATAATATAGCTTTCACTGGGAAAAGAATGGTTTTTCCAGGTGCTCTTCATTATTGCTAAGTTTGCTGTCAGCTAGGAAAACTGCAGTATAACGTCATTGATAAATGGTAGTTTTATGACCTGTGCACCTGGCCTGACCCCTTGTGGATTATCCAGATTCTTGCTAAATAAAGGAGGATGTATTTGTAGTCTTTCACTTTCAGGACAAGTGAATCATAGATCATTAGGGTTGGAAGGGACCTCCAGAGATCATCTAGTCCAACCCCCTGCTCAAAGCAGGACCAATTCCCAAATGGCCCCCTCAAGGATTGAACTCACAACCCTAGGTTTAGGAGGCCAATGCTCAAGCCACTCAGCTATCGGCTCTCCCCCAACGTTGTTCAACTAAAAAAAACAACGAGGAGTCCTTGTGGCACCTTAGAGACTAACAAATTTATTTGGAGAGGCTTATGCCCAAATAAATTTGTTAGTCTCTAAGATGCCACAAGGACTCCTCATTGTTTTTGCTGATACAGACTAACACGGCTACCACTCTGAAACCTTTGTTCAACTAGTTAGTTGTAATAATGAAGTATTAGGAATAACCAGGGTAACTGATAAGAACATGTGCAGAAGCCTGAGTAGCCTCCTCCAACCTGGACTGCAGATGAAAATCTGAGGTGAGATTTACTAGTTGGAGAATATCAAGAATGAATATAGTGGCTGGTTCAAGGTGCAGCCTCTGCAGTCTAATTTAGGTCTAGATCATACCCTCTCTTCAGATTTCTTCCCCCTTTTCTTCCTCCTGCAGGATTTACTGACCCTTCCTTTGAAATGTTTAAAATAGTGTTTATGTTTTGTTCATGAGCATTACACAGGAAGGAAAGGTCTGAATTAAGTATTGAGAAAATTGCCCATTTTTAAGAAATGCTACACATATGAAGAAAGCTAACTTTGTTCTTTAGGGCCCTGGCTTTGTAGCTGCTATGTGGGGAGTCCTGGTATTTAAAGAAATAAAGGTAAGTCCAACAATGTCCTAACTTTTTACCTGTATCTGACTTCTGGAATTGCACGTGAAACCTAGACTTGAGGATACGTGGTACAGTGCTGTCACCATGAGACTTCTTCTGCACCTGTCATAAGTGAGCAGATACAAGATGGAGCTATAGGACCGTTGTTATGCCAGAGTATTTTTTTCTAAGAAAAAGTTTGATGTGACTGTGTGGAGCTTTCATTCGCTTTAGAAGAATTAAAACTTGAATCTGTATAAAAAGCAGTGAGATAGCATGAAGGACTTTTAGCAGGATCAGGAGGCAAGAGCCCAAGAACAAATGGATTATTTAAGAATATAACAAAAAGCCTTTTAGATATTAAACATGTTTTAGATTGACATGGACCAATGTACTAAAACATGTTTTAGATTAATGGAGTACTATTTTTGGATGTCTGAAAGAAGATTTTGGAGGTCTCAGGAGTGACCATATACTTTGCTGTAATTTAAAAAATTATATACTTTTAAAGTTCTACATTTTGAAAGATTAAAAGGGGAATACTGCTAAAATTAGTCTCTGATGTTTAGAGAGATTACTAAATTCTACCACTATAATTAGAGCTGGCTGAAATATTTGTCATAAGTTGTTTTTTTTTCCCCCTAGTTGAACAGTTGCTTGCTTCTAGTTTATGAAATTTACATAAAACTGAAGAGCTTTGATTTGGCGGGGGGTAGGGGGGGAAACTGAAAAGCCATTTTCACTTTAAAAGTCACCCTTGTGAAATTTGAACAAACTTCTAAAGCTGGTGGTGCCACTGTCTCATGAGTCACATCGTGTAGTGGATTGGCACATAGACTCATATAAGGGATTATGCACCTAATTCCCATTAAAATCAATTAGAGTTAAGTGCTTTTGCTGAAAAAGGGCCTAAGGCCCAGATCCTTAAAGGTTTTGGCACTTAAGATCATGCAAGTACATTAAAGTGTCACTGACTTCAGTAGGACTACAGATACTCACATACTGAAGCATGTGCTTACGGGTACATCCACACTGCAATAAAAACCTGCAGCCCAAAATCAGTTGACCCAGACTAGCAGGGCTCAGGTGATGAGGCTAAAACTTGCAGTATAGACATTCATGGTTGGGCTTGCAGCCAGGCTTTGAAAGCCACCCCCATTGCAGTATTTCAGAGCCCAGGCTCCAGACCAAGCCCGAACATCTACACTGCAGTTTTTGAGCCCTGTGAGTCCAAGTCAGCTGACCTGGGCCAGCTACGACCATGCCACAGGCCTCGTATTGCCATGTGTATATACCCATAAGCACATGCTTAAGTAAAGTTGGTAAATATCATCATCTGAGATCTATCTATATCTATATCTATATGAGAAAAGTGAGGCTCAGGGAGACTGGCTGACCCAACATCACACAGCATGCCAGTGTCCAAAATAGGATTAGAACTCAAGTTGCCCAGTTAATTTGTAAAAATCTATTCAACTAACTGCTTCTTTTGCTGTTTGAGAATTGTCCTTGAGTAGAATGAAATTTCTCAGAAATATTCAGTTATTTGTTGAATAGTTTTTGTGACTAATTCCCATATAAAAACAGATATGGCTGTGTAGATTACTCACAGTGAGCTGCTTTGTGAACAATCTTTATGAACCCAGGCCAGCTCCCTTTGAAGTCAACGGAAAGCCTCCCATTAACTGCATTATTTAAGCAGTGTTTGGCTGGGTTTGAATGGACACATCAAGTATGTTTGGTTCCCTGACTGGAAGACAATAACTCTTCTATTATAAGTACTCATGTTATATGAACTTGGGATTCACTTTCCACGAGTCTTCACTTAAAATTTGTTTCTGATAAATGCTATTTCAGAAAACTCACTTATTCATGCCATCTACTATGAACAACCCAATTTCACCTTCATTTTACTCACCCATCTTTTTTTTTAAACACTGCTTTATAAACAAGTGATATTACGTTTTTCTTCTCTTTCTTTGACTATATAGGGATTGAAAAACTACCTGTTACTCTTAGTAGCATTTTGCGTCATTTTGGCTGGATCACTCTCCACAGCATTTTCTAAAATTTGAAGGATTGCTTGGACCAGCAGATGGTGCTACTGGGGAATAAAAACACTGTAAGAAGACTGCAATCTCTGACGCTTTCTGAGATGATTAATAGATCTTGACTCTCACAAGAGACTGGCGAATATTCATAATTCACGTTTTTTTATGCCAACTGAGAAAATTCAGCAGAATTTGTTTCAGGCCTGAAACAAGTAAAAGGATAGTGTGAAATATTTTTTTAAAATATATTGGAAGATGCCAGTGTTGTCTTTCTGGGTGATTGTAGGAGCAAAAATTGGCCTTCAAAGGATTTCAAATAATTTTTATAATTTTCTGATATAGTGCATTGGTCTATAAACTATCATTGAATCAGGATAAGTTTTAATTCATCTTTGCAGGTTGGAGGATAAAGGGAATATTAATTCTGGCTTCTTAATATTTTACTTTGCAAGGCAGTACATTTGTTTTAATATACTGTGTGTTCTGGAGTATTAGGGCTGATATACAAAACAATCTGGTAACAAAGTAACCATAACATCACTGAATCAAGGTTTGTTAACAGCGTTTATTGATGATCATTTTGTTTTGTTTTATTGAAAGAAGTAGATTACAGTTCCACTTAAATTATGCAAATATTAGTACCTTGGGCATCATTCTTGAAATATTTTCTAAAATCTACTCAGTTGAAGTAGAATTGTGAGGAAGTATGCAAACAATTTATTCTGGAACTGGAGCAATACCTTCAGTGTAAGAAATGTAAGTTTGTTACCAGGTTACATATACAGTTAGTTAAACATTTGTTGACAGGCTGCAAATATTGTGCATTTTCTGAATAGTCAGACTTTTTCATACAGCACATTCCATGTTAAAGCTGTGGCTGTCACAGTAACATTTTGTAATTGGTTATACTAAAAATTCATGGTAATTTCTATGTTGTCAAACAGGTTTTGCTCGAGGGCAAATTGCATGTGATGTATCATGACTCGATTTGCATGTACAATTTCAAAATAGAGTGATTTCAAAATAGCGGTGTTAGTCTGTATCCACAAAAAAAACAGGAATACTTGCGGCACTTTAGAGACTAACACATTTATTTGAGCATAAGCTTTCGTAGGCTACAGCCTACTTCATCAGATGCATAGAATGGAACATATAGTGAGGAGATGTATATACATACAGAGAACATGAAAAGGTGAGAGTTGCCTACTCTAAGAGGCTAATTAATTAATTAAGATGAGCTATTATCAGCAGGAGGAGAAAAAAAAGCTTTTGTAGTGATAATAATAGAGTGAGACTCCCTCCAGTGACCAAACTATTGAAAGGAGCAAATGCTGCCTGAAAGGGCTTTGCTTCTTGCAGAAGTTTCCAGGGACAGAGGGATGGAATCCACAGCCCCAACCTGCCAGGCTACTCTAATCCAGACCCTAGGGAAGAGCAGCATGTGTTGCTTGTCTGAACGTGGGGTTTAAGGCTAAAAGTCATCAGGGAGTGTGTGTAAGCATATGATTGTATCTCCATCGCGCCCACAATTCCCTCCCCCCTTCCATGATATTGCAAAGATCTTTGTGGCCTGTGGCAGGGATTTGTAGAATTATAATGTTCTAACCTCAGGCTTCAGGCAGCTTCCTGAGACCCTTAGGACTACAGCTGTAGTGTTTTTTTTGTAAAAAGAAAATGTTTTTTTTCCCCCCCTGAGGAAAATATATTTGGAAAAGGAATAAAGAACAGTTTGGGGATAAATTTGTTTTACAGTGAAAAATCAAAAAATTGTGCAAGTCTAGATGCCTGAGCCACACTGCTGTCTGAATTTACTTAATGAATGGAACATATCTTCTAATTTAAAACAAAATTGTAGTGTATAATATCTGTTGTCAAAGGGCACAGAAATGCAGGACATATCAAGATGAAAGCTTCATGCTTTTCTGTTCATCACTGTAGGCAGTCACCTGCTGTGCAGGGTCCTTGCTATTTCTGCATTGCTGTCTGTTCATATAGTCGGCCACATATACCTTGACCCACACACAAAACCTTGCCTGAAGTGAGGCACCAAAATCCTAATATACACACCTAAATAAATGGTCTAAGATTTTCAGACATGTTGAGACTTTCCAGTAAAACCAAGGAGAGCTGTATCTGTGTAATCAGCATGTCTGAAAATGTGGCCACTTCTAGGTACCCAATGTAGGAGCCAAATAAATTTATATATGCTCTGACGTGTGTGTGTGCACACATATATACACAGAGCTGGGTACCTAAACACCTACGAGAGGACAATCATTGAATGTCTGGCCCAGTCTTCCTCTGTCAGTCTCTGATCTCATGCTTGCCCAGTTATTAATCCCAGCCTCACTCACAATGTACAAGTTATGTTGCTAGGAACACTCCACATTTCTAAACGCTTCTACATTTAGAGCTTGTTTCATAGCAGTAATGAGCCAGTTCCTCAGCTGGTAGATATCAGCAATGCTTCATTGATATCAGTGTCATACACAGGTTTAAGCCAGGTGAGGAAGTGGCCCAATATTTCTTGCTGGCATTTGAAACAATAAACAGATATTAAAAACTAATAACCAGGACAGAGACAAACTTTGCTTATTAATCTTAGAAGTCACTGATGTAGAGTTATGTTTCCCCTGAAATAGAATTTACAGAACATTCAGTTCTCTGAACACTGAGTTTCCTCTGCTGACCACAATCTCCAGATACATCTTGCTTTCTGAACCAGACAGACAAATAGGAATAAAGACCTTCTTGATCCTTTAGGTTCATCCTGGACCCTATGTAAGAGGCAGTGAATGACTGAGCAGCCCCAGGAAGGAATTGTGACTCAGTCACAATTTTGCCCCTACTCCCTTCTTGCTCGAGAGGGAAGGGAAGTAAGTAATTACAACCCTTAGCATGCAGCTCACTTCACTCCTCAGCAACTGTGGAGGTGGGGTGGCACAGAGTCAGATCTCTGCCCACACCCCATAGTGGCAGTATGTGGAGAGTAGGAGTTGCCTTTCACACCACACCCAAGCCCTGGGTTGATCGAGCAAGGAGTAGGAGCACAATCTAGCCCTAAAACTAAGATTTGTTAACTTTGATTATTTTGTAATTTAGCTCCTTTCTTTCCCTCAGCAATAGTCCGATTTCTCCTCCACTTCAGAATAGGTTTCTCTCCATTTATGTCTGGGATTCCTGGATGTACTTCAGATGTCAGTTACTGGAACTCAGGCATGATATCTTTCTGAAATGACTAATGAAAGAAGAGAACAGCATTACAGAAGTTTGATTCACAGACTGGATGGTTCAGAGAGAGGCTGGTTATCGCATTACCACCACTTCCAAGTAGCAGTTCTAATCTGACAGATTAGTAGTGACCCCAACTCTTCACCATGCAAGTGCCCCTCAGTAACCTATGTGAAGTTAGTTGGTTAGTTGATTCCTAGTAAGTGGTCAGTCATAAGCCTCAGCAGAAAGCCCAAGGTCTGAATGGATTTGAAGACTGAACTAATCTCATCTCTTTGGAGTTGAGGGAGATTGGCAAGCCATGAAGAGCCTTGTACTGACATGGCCTGTGTTTACCTGCTGTATTTCAAATTCCAGTCCATCTGCTGCATTTACAAATTAGTGTGATTAAGGCAAATTGGAGTGATTATGCTATCTGTCATGCTCATTTCCCGTAACAGTATACCAGCCCTGACACATGATTTACACAAAGAGTGAAGCTATTGGATACCTTTTCTTTAAACTACAACCATATGATTGTTTTATTTTTCAGAGCAAACTGAAGAGGTTCTGTATTTTTATTTGTTTTTTGTTTTGTTTTTTTTTTTTTTAAAGTCATTCCTCTCTATAGGGACTGTCTTAATTTTTTGCCTTGTGCAGGGCATATTACTTGGTGCTTGAATAGTGATGGAGGAATAATTTGCATATTCTAAGGACAGGACTTCTCCTAGATTTCTGGGTTCTGCAAAATCTAATCTTTCATTTGAAAGAACAGTGGAAATTGCATGGAAGTGCAAACTGATGCACTGGTATCTTGTCAAGTCTGCAGCTAGTCAGATTTAAACAACAGTATGAAATGTGTGAATTTCCACACCTATCTCAGTGGGGCATTAACTGCAAATCCTAATTATAAACATTGAAATGTCAGTGTTACTATATATTTCCTTACTGATAATTTTATCAGAAACATCTAGCCAATTTGTTAAATTGGTCTATCTATATATACCTCTTGCAGCTTTACTTCCTAGGAAACATTTTTTTCAGGACGATGGACCATCAGGATGTATGTTTTTAATATGTAAATAATCCAGTTTTTGTTCACTTCCTTCCAAGACACTTTAATCTTAAATTTCAAGCACAAATTAAATTGGTATTTGCTATGCTCTCACCTTTGAAACATTGGACTAGCACAGAATGGTTTGTGGGTCTGTCGTATAATTTAGTATTTAAATTTAAGTGTCACTACTGGACTACAGGTTAGTTTTTCAGCTGGCACAAATCAGTATGAGTCCACGGATATCCGTTGGGCTGTGCTGATTTACACCAGGTGAAGATCTTGCCTTAAATATATTTAAGTGACTTGCTTGCTGTCCTACATTATATGTATACTTGATATGATATTATATTATAAAAGAGTAGGACCATGAAAAAATAATGTTGAGGTTTTTTGGGGGGGGGGGGTGAGGGAAAAGGGTGAGAATATATCACTGCAGCTATTTTCAAAAATGTATTTGTCCATCAATTTGGGTTCACCTATCACTATCTTGCAGAATATATTCAACTTTATTTCTCCACTTCTGTCCACATTGGTCTTGGTGTGGTAATTCTTAGAAATACATGAAGTTTAAAATTAACGGCATATATACATTTGTAAAAACAAAAAGTGTTAACCATGTAAGTGGGGCACTACCATCTTTGCTATTATTCTTAGCACCATATAGATTTTCTTATGCTTGCCTGTTGCTTCTCCCTATATTATCTGGATAATGACTTCTGTTTTTGACTATTTGATCAGTTCTGTAGGTTACACTTCCTTTAATAACCTAAGTTAAGATACTGATGCTGCATCTGGAAAAAAACTCACTTTTTAACACTTCTGTTAAACTACTAATGCTTTTTG
Organism: Chelonoidis abingdonii; assembly: GCF_003597395.2. NCBI lineage: Eukaryota > Metazoa > Chordata > Testudines > Testudinidae > Chelonoidis > Chelonoidis abingdonii. The sequence goes on from NC_133773.1 coordinate 65,526,671, forward strand.
TTTAATCAGCAGAACTTACTCTTTTTTTTTAATCAGTAGGGACATTTATACTTAAATCCTATTACTAATATCTCCTTTAAAATTTTCTTGTTAATCCAGAATTAAAATTCAGAGTCTGACTTGAGCTTTTTTACAGATGTAAAAATGAAATGTCAACTGAAATTATGAATACCATCAATTGACTCAAATGTCAATTTTAATTGTTTTCAAACGCAATTCAGTTTGAAGGCGCTCTAGACAATTGCTGTGTGACAAATAGATTTCACTTTTTTAAAATAAAATAAATACAATGCTTGGTGGCTGATCAAAGTGTTGCTGTTGATTATAAAAGTGTACTTATGTTAAACTGGCAAAGTTTTTTTTCATGCTCTTCACGAAATGTGTATTGTTTTATACTAAATGTCAATGTAATAAAAACAATGTATTTAATGAAAGCATACTGTGTACTACACCTTTGTCAAATTCTTATTTGGAGTGCACATACCGTCTTTGGTCCGAGTTTGTACAGTGTCAGGCATAATGGGGTCCTAGTCCATTACTATGGCTCTGATCTTCTAAATTAGCAGTAGTATATTGTGTATAGCTACATGTGATTTAATTAATAAATTTCTACCCTTGCTGGGCCTCCATCTCCCCCTCTGTAAAATAGGAATATATTTACTGACTTTTTACCTAAATTATGTTTTGTAAAGAGCTACAAAGTGCGACAAGTGTATAGAGGTAGGAGTAGCGTGCAGGCATTCTGGCTCCCAGCTCTGTGATTGATCCACATCATTGCATGGCTTTTGGAGAGAAGACAACATTTCAGTCAAGTTGAATTTGAGAAAAATGAAGCAGTTTTAACAGAATTTTAACCAACAGGATCACTAACTAAATTAAAATATCATATTGCAAGAATGGCTGAATTGCCTTTGTCAAAAAACCTAACCGACCGGCAATGAAATGTTCATGTCCGTCCTCAAATTAAAATCAAGCTAAGTTGTAAAGTATCTAAAGTTCCCTTTCTAGTGAGTCAAATCTTGCCAAAAGCCATGCTTGACGGACATTTTGTACACTAACTCACAGACAAGATCTCTGTTTTAAATAGGTAATCTATAAAATACACAGAAAAACTCTAAGAAGGCTATATACAACATTCTGACTCCAAAATGGCAAACTACTTTGTCTTATGTTTAACCAGGACTTAGGGTGAAATTCTGGCTCCACTGAAGTTAATGGCAAAACTCCCATTGATTTCATGAGGGCCAGGATTGCACTTCTTCAGTGCGAGTCTGTAATTCACGGTGGCCTGTAAAAAGAGAGGGATCCCATAGACATGACACGGTCAGCGTTGTCTAGCAAAGTGATTTCTCATTTGATGTGTTTTGTGGATATGATACATGGGTCTATTTTCATAGCTTTATCACTCTACAATGATACTAAGTTTTTTGTTTGTTCTGGGAAGGAGTTATAACACAGTCCACTTTAATTGCAGCTCAACCCAATAGTGGAATTTATTATTGCTTCATCTAGCTGAACATGGTAAACACTGAAACAACAGACACTGGTTTAGGGCCACATAACCTCTTCCCTTGTGCAATGTGTGTATAGGGGAAAGAAAAGCAGGAATTCCACTTCAGTCTCCACAAAACTGGATGAAGAATAGGCACGACCAGAAATTAAAGTAAAGGGAAACTGGGATGAATGAAACTCTCACTCCTTTCCCTGACTTGGGTAAGTAGTACTCTCCCACAGCTTCTCCATCTCATTGTCTAGCATGGAAAGAATTCCCTCTTCTCCTTCAACCTATTTTACCATTGGAGAAAATATGGCAGCTGTTCCCCTTGTTCCTCAGAAAGTTCCTGTGGACTCCTATATGAGCAATGTGTGAAGGACATGGGAAACACCTGTAAATATTTTATGAATATTATATGTACACCTTTATTTGCTATATGACTACCAGGGGTTAGTTCCAGTAGGAGTTATTATGCATTTTCATAAAAGGAATTATTATGCATCTTCAGGAAAGGAGACAATAGCTTCAGATTGTCCCTTTAAGTACTGGTGAATGGGGCAATGCAGACATTAGTCCCTTTGAAGTTTACCACTGACTCTGTGGAGATAGACTACTTGGCAGGGGACCCTGGAGCTTGAACTTTAGGTAGGAAACTCAAAGAACATTGGGACTGATAACAGAGAGCCCCTGAAAAACAGGGGGAAGAGACAGGCTGCAGGGAAGAACTAAGTCCCCAGATGTGGGGGTGCGTGGAAGAAGCTAGACCTATCTAAGTTTTAGATAAGATAGATATGCGTGGAGACTGGTATGTTAAAATAGTCTCTTGCTACACTTTGATCCTACTGTTGAGGTTAAGCTACACTTGGTTTTGAAACGGCTATTTTGAGTGACTGTATTCACCTACTGGTCACAGTTCCCAAAGGGAAACTGGCTGTCATGGAACCCAGTTGGCCTTGCTGTGCTATCACAGCTGGTATACAAGGTTTGTGCAAGATGGTTTGAAAGTGGAAGATTTGCATATTTCCACCCAGGACAGGTGGAGACAAGAGGCCTGACTCCTGATAGGGTGTATTTAACGAGAATGGAAGGGGGCTCAAAAACACAGGTAACCCTGAACTATGACAGTGCATGGTTGGCATTCTGCAAGATCAGAGTGAATGGAGTCAGTGTCTTGCTGCACTACAGTATATGGCAACATTCCCTAGCAAGCCTACAAGATTGTCCTAGTTCATAGTACTTCTTGCAGTTCTGGCTAACTCCTACGCTAAACTTTTTCTTACTCTGTCACCAGTGCGTCCCAGCGCAACGCATCACCCAAAGAGACATTTGAAAAGGACAACAGGTTTTCCAGGGAAAACATTTAACCAAAAAAAAAAAAAAATTAGGTGAGCTGTGCTGCCAGTATAGGAGGGGCCCATGGTGAACTAAATAAATCAGATTTGCAGGGGAATTTTGAAGACTGTGGCATGTTACTTCATGCATTTAGAGGGCTATGTCCCCGCTGCTTTTGCAGGTAAGGAATGTCACATCAGGCAGATCGGAAGGGCAAGCTGACAGTATGTTGTAGTTTCCTAACCACATTTTTTCCTCCCACAATTATTGTTTCTTCATGAGAGGGGATGATTTTGCCTTAATCTTTATTCAAATAAAGATAATACTTTCCAGGCTACTTAAGGATTTAGTAGGTTCTGCCAAGCAGCTGGCAACTCTATGCCAGTTGGCCTGTTCAGCATAATTTCTTTGTCACTCTGCAAAATTGGAGCACGTAAATACTGGATTTGTTTTACAGTATTTGAACTCAAGTGGTGGGATGCCAGTGGTGAATTTTAGCTGAAAACTCTATATTAAGCCTCCCCTTATACATAAGAAAAAATAGTGCTTTATATGAACACTTTCATAGATATTTGGCAGGCATGTTTTGAAGGCCGATTACAAAATGTGTGAAAAGTATATTTTTTAGGTAAGACTGGGAATTTAGTAGAAGTTTAACATTGTTCTGCTTTGGAAGACAGTTTTACATAGGGATTTATTTGAACACACTATGCTTTGGTGTACATTAAAATAATCTCTCCTTATAAACACCTGTCTGCTGCGCACATTTTATGCTGGTGATTGAAGCTGCTTACACTAGTGGTTTAGAATTTGATGGAGGCTTTTTGGTTGTTTGAGTCTTCATACATCAGTGAGATAGTTTGAAGTGATTCAGAGAAAAGTGCATCCATTCCCTGGAGGTCCCATGAGAAGTAGTGTGACAAACTTCTAGAACAAAGACTTTTATAGAACATTGTTCACACAGATCAGAGTTCTATTCAAATGTAAGGCCCACTCCTGCACCAGTGGAGTCAGTAAGAGTAGGATTGGGTCCTAATTAGAAACCAGTACAACAACTTTTTATTTCCTTAGGGCTAGATGGTCGATTTTAGCCACAGCTTAGAGTAAAGGGTGGCATGTAACTCTGCCAGTCCTGGGCACCTCTCTGGATGCAAGTAGGAAATAGTGAGCTGAAGCTCTCAAAGCTGCAGCTTACTTGCTATCATACGAGAGGGGACACAAAGTTGAAGTGACTTGCTGCAGGTTAGCAGCAGGGCCAGGAGTAAAACTCTGGTCTCTGGAGCCCTAGTCCAGTGCCCGTATGTCCTAATCACTGGATATCACTGCCTCCTACTGTAATCAGGGAGTCGGGGGAGAGGGTGCTTGTCCCCTGCTGGATATAATAGGCTTATGAATTTGCTCTTGTTAGGCAGCTGTGGGATTTAGTCCTATAACACAAGTGATGGAGGTTTATGCTTTTAGCATTAAGATTCTGGATTCAAACCTCACTATTGGCCCAGATGAGGATGGTAGAACACACAATAAACATGCTACTGATTAGGTGCTATAGTGGCAAGTTGCTCTATATGTGGTACTCACTGCAGATAAAGAGGAGATAAACAGAGGACAAATTTCTTTAATGCTCTGGAACTTGCTGTCCAGGAGTGGATGCATAGGTTTTCTAAGTGTGAGACAAGGAAACACGGAGAACTTTTAAAAACTGTCAAACCAGACAAATGGAAAGCATGACAATAACTAATTTTCAATTTATAAGTAGCCACATTAAACGAGGAAAGCTGTACATTCATATTCATAAATGGAATATCCATTTGAGAAATACAAGAAAACGTAGGCTATCACTCACAATGCAACAGCAGCACTTAAACAAGTTACTGCATGTTTTATCCTTTATGATGAAAAGTTAATAACTAACCCTGTGCATATTTTCAGCAATTTCCATATCTCTTCACTGTAATCCTTATCTTGGCAGAGGGTTTGATATAGTGGCATCTCGTAGTAGTGTGTGGGGCGGGGGGGGGGTGAGGGGGAATTAACCTTCCAGTTTCTGGTTCCTAACAGTCAAATCTTCTCTTTCCTCTACAGATTATAAACTCTTTGGATAGGGTCTCTGTGGGGGTCAGAGGAGGATGGGACGTTAGCACCGACAATGTGCTAAGCCTTATCAGAATACAAATAATTGACAGACAATTCAGATCCATATGCTCATGTTTTTAATGATGTTGGACCCTTCAAAGATTAAAATTACTAGAGCTTTTTTAGACAAATAGTAGTCACCTCTAATCCAACAATAAACATCTCCCTTTGCTTGGCTGAGGATATGTCTATGCTGCAATTCAAAACCAGCAGCTGGCTCATGCCCCAGCACAGATGGGATCTCTGCAGGAGACAATCTTTACCAGAGAAAGGCCTAGTAAAATTAATTTAACTACAGTCATATTTCTGTGATGAAAATCCCAACCAACCAGGCTCTGTGGGAGAAAACACCAAAGTAACTTTTAGCTAACTTGGTAAATTAATTTGTCCTTCTGTGGAATCCTCGTAGGAGCTAGCCCTTCTGCCATTACCCCCCAAAAAGTCTTTCTAAAAAGGTTAGCTTATACTTATTTCTATGCCTAATGTCCTTTAGTCTCCCATATTCAGCGAGAAAAAGCATGCAACTCCAGGGGTGCTGAAACAATTTTTACAGTGTGGGTGCAGAAACCATGATTTGGTTATTACTACTTCAAGCCAGGGGATGTTACCATACCCCCAGCATCCCTACTTCCCACACCCTGTGCATCTGGCTAGAAGGGTGTTATCTCTTCTGACACAAGTGGACAGCCAATATTCAGAGTGTTGCAGGTTGTTGCCATTAGGAGAAGTTGATGATAGACTCAGATATTGCTTTGATGCAATCCTGTTTATCTACCAAGAACATACAAAGTCCTGTTTCCTTGAACACAGTAGGAATCAAACAGGAAACAGTTTCCTCACTCAACATTCCAAGCCTCTTTTTCCAGCCAGCACCGTATCCAAAAAGCTCTGTCTCTCCTTTCTGTCAGGGTCACACTACAAGTGCTTCTCTGATTGTCCTGAGCTTTCTGCTTCTATGATGTTTCTGACTGCATCTGCACTCCCTTTCCCGTCCCCTCCCCCCTACATACACCCCTGCCCACCCACCTCCAGTAAAAACAATACCCAGATTTCTGCATTTGCATTCAGCCCCCAGTGAAACCCCTCCACCCACAGAGCTCAATTTCTGACCAGCCTTGCATGTGCCCTGGGTTTGGGCTAGTGGCATCTATTGTTTCAGCTATTTCTTTACATTTATCCTGAATGAAGGGCAGCTGTTATGCTCATGAGCTTCAACATTTTACCCAATTTTCAGCACAAAAACCTAAGATTAACTCAGTTTTCATTTTTCTTTGGTAGGTCACAATGAACTCACATAAACACTGATAATAAAGTTTTTTTCTGACAGCTGGAATTTTTTGAAGAACGATAGAAAATTATTTGTGATCCAACACTGGGGCTCCTACAGTGCCACAAGATGGTAGCAGTATCCAAAAGCCATTATTTAAAAAAAATGCAATTCACAGTTTAAAATGAATGCTGCTTCCTGCTGATTGAGCTCTCAGAAAGCTTTGCTCAAGTACAACTTTTTTTCAAAGCATGACACATTAGCTTTATTTCCAAATGTGTTCACCTTCACAGTAACAACCTTAGTTGCTTGATAGGCAAATGGATTAATCTGAAAGGACTTGCTTATTTAAACTGGATTTTTTTTTTACCCTATTCTTCCCTGCTGCCCTAAACTAGGGGCCCATCTTTCCCTATAAAACACAAGATAATCCTGCAGCGGGGACTGGAAACTGAGAATTTCAACTAACTCAGTTTCCTGGTAATTCATCTGCATTAAAATTGTATTTTTCAGGGAATCCATGAGTGTACCAAGGGGTGTCCATGTTGAAGCTTTGCATACACTCTGCTTCATAGGCTCCCTGGAGTTCCTCAGCCACACAGTTTCTAAAAAAAAAAAATGCTGCTGCTCAGGAATCCCTAGTCTACAACTGGTTCTCCAAAACTCGTTTATCAGAGAAGTTCCACTGTCCATGTCTGAGATAATTTTGGATTAGGGAGAATTCAGCACAGAATGGTTAAAGCCCCAGAGATGGTCTTCTGTGCACTTGGAGGGGATGGAAAGAGAAAGCTGTTACCCCATAAAGGGGCTTCTAGAAGGTTGGAGGAAAACTAATATCTCCCTCATTCTTTAACCCTTCCTGCCTTTTTCCAGATCTATGGTTCCACTAGCTGAATCCGAGCATGGGCGCTTAGAATTCCCGCCCCCCACGCCCACCCCAGCTTTTGAACAAGAAAAATTTTTGCTATCGTTTCTACAAATGTAACATAGTCCTCTGAAATGTGAACACTGGAGGGTAAATGCAATCTGTAATTCCAAATATTTGAGCAATTGAATTTGCATTTCCCTACCATTACCAAATACTGCGTGTAACCATATGTTTAACTCCTAACTTCAAACCTAATCCAATATGTTTTTATTAAGCATTTAGAAACCACTCTATTCACTGAGCTGGTATGTCTCACAGTATGCAAGGATGAGACAGATCTGATGTCTGATCTTTTGTATATGATTTGATTAGTGCAAATGTATAGCCATCTCTAAAGTAAAATTTTTCCACTTCATTTTAATCAAGAGGTGTTTGTGGGCAAAATACATTTCATTAGATAGTAGAGGGTGTGAGCAACTAAGGACCAAGAAATAGATGTGAGTAGTCAGAGATATAGATGTCACTCTGCTAGAGATACATCAGGTACAGCAGTATCCTTGCCTTAGCTCTCCAACACTGGAGCATATTTTCTGCACTCACATCCCCTTGACTCAGGCTTTATACTCTTTTCCAGAATTTGGCCTTATGTTTTCCATTGGGTATACAAAAGATACTTTGAATTTTGTGATTACTATTTGTCAGCCACTCAAAACATGAGCAATAATCTTCTTGTAATACCATTTGGTGAAGAAAAACTTCACCTCCTTCCCTTGAGGTGGACATTTCACATTAGTCATGCCCTCAACCTTACTCTAGTGATATGACAACTTTCCTTCAATATTACTATCAGCCATCACCAAATCCCAAATGGAAATTTAATGGAGTTCATATCATGACAGAGGTCTTTATTAAGATAAACAGAATACGACTAAGGTGATTTAATAATCTGGTCTTTTGGACCCCTTAAATAAATAATTACTAAGCAGGTATTTTGTAGCTCACCCTCATGAAAGTAATGCTTTGGGTTTTTTGACATTTCAGTTAAAAATACAAGCATTCAAACACTCTCTTACAAATCCATTGTGTGTAACCTTAAATTTTACCCATACCCTTAAACTTTCATCAACTCCCTTTTAACTACAGGATTTTCCTAGCCATTTTTCTCCTACTATTTCAGATAGATTTAAAAGGATCACATGTGACTGAAGGACAATTATCAAATATGGGGCATTTAATAACAATAATAATTAATAATAATGTAGCTCTAATATACAATGAAGGGCTTGTCTAAATAAAGTCACTTCTATTCCAGAACAGAGTGTCCAGGAAAGTTATTCCAGCACAATTATTCTACTATAGTCTTGATGATTAGTTTTCCCCATGTTAAGCCCTTACTCTTAAGAAACTAGAACTGCGTTTCCTTTTTTAACTTAATGTATAGTTCATTGGCTAATTATTTCATTATATATATATATAAGCAGATTAAGTGCATGATTAGATTAAATAAAGGAACTTTGACATTCTTCTAACAATTTACAATCTTGGGTTGTTTCCAAACAGTTTAAGTGCCTTGGAACACTGAATTACCGTGCTTTAAATTAGTTTGTTAAATTCTTGTTTCAACGTTACTTTAGAAGTCTTATTAAATACTCTCAAGGTTACTAAAATAAAAATTAACCCAAGATTTTCTGAGAACTCACAAGACACCAAACCATTTAAATTTAATAATGTTTAAGTTGTAAAGAACAGTGTTTTTTTCCACAGGAGCTGTCAAGGTATTATTCCCACTTTGAACTTTAGCATCCAGGAAGTGGGAACATGCATGTACCCTTCTAAGCTTAATTCCTAGCTTAGATCTGATAGCACTGCCACCAACCAAAAATACAGTGTTTTGGTACACTTCCTGTTCCCCCAAAATCTTCCCTGGGGGACTCAAGAACCAAACCCCTTGGGTCTTAAAACAAAGAGGAATAAACCATTCCCCCTCCTTTTCCTCCTTCCTGACTTTCCCCTTCCTGGGGTACCCTGAGAGATCACTGTGATCCAAACTCCTTGAATCTTAAAATAGAGAGGAATTAACCTTCCCCCCCCTTCTTTCCCCCCACCACTCCCTGGTGAGTTCAGACCCAATCCCCTTGGGTCTTACACAAGGGAAAAAATCCTATGACTGCACATTTCCCAGAGTCCAACTTTTTCGTAGCAGCAGCTTAGCTGATTGCTTTGCCTTACTTGCATCACAGCAGCCCCCACAGTAGATTTTGCAACTCCAAATTGTTCCGACTGACCGGTAGCTGTCTGGTCATTGCAAGCTTCCAAGGGCTATTGCCACTCGCTTTCAACTGTTGAGGGCTTGCTCTCATCTTTGTTTCTGGCACTCTTCAGGCAGGGGAAAGCAAGTCACAAAGTTCCAGAAAAGTGCCTTACGCATGCAAAAGTTTTGCAGCCATTGGGAATCGTCTCCCACCCCTGCAACCTATGCAGGTCCCACGAGTCTGTGCTTGTTTCCCAGGCCAAATCGACAGGTGTTCTTGGCTAGACCGTGCCCATTCCCTTAGCCAGGATCTCAAAGTGGCAAGGGCCACGCATTTGACAGACTCTGGTTCCATTTGTACTCATCACTCTCATCGCGCTCTGCCGTAGCCCCGCCGGCCTCCCTGGCTTGCAGTCCCGGTTCAGCATTGACTGCACGGAGAATGCATGAGTGTTTTAAAACGTCCATTGTGCGTCTTGAGTCAGCAGGATCCGTGCTTTGGCCGTGCAATGGGCGTCTGCACAGTTCACCAGGAAAAAAGTGCGCAATGGTTGGCTTGCTGCTTTCAGCGAGGAGGGGGGCTGTACCCAGAGCACCGCGGCAATGTTTTTTGCCCCATCAGCACTGGAGATCTCCACCGTCATTCCAATGGGCGGGTGAATGTGGGACTATGGGATTAGCTATCCACAGTGCACGATCAGGAATTGACGTAGCTCGGTCAATGGACGCACACCACCAAATTAATGTGCTTAGTTGGCCGCGTGCATCGACTTTATACACTGTTTTAAAAACAGTTTCTGTGTTTTTAAAATCGAATAATCCCGTGTGTAGACATACCTTTTGTGCTCTCTTGGACACTGGCCTACCTCATTTCTATGTCCCCATAAGAAGACTACAGACGTGGACCCTCGATCTAGGGCCCCCTCCTGCAACCCCCCTCTTTCTGCTATCTGGCCCTGCCCACTGGGGGTTTCAAGAATCTTGTAAGCCTGACTCTCCTTGGCCACGCAGCTAGGTAACTTAATCAGCCTCCCAGGCCCACCTTAACCCATTTCAGGGGTTCTGTGAGTGGTTACATACTTCATCTTTCAGAGGGGTTAGCTGTGTTAGTCTGTATAAGCAAAAACAATGTGGTGGGTCCTTGTGGCACCTTAGAGACTAACAATTTTATTTGGCACGTTGGTTTTGCCACCCAAAGTCTATGCCCAAATAATGTTGTTAGGGCTTGGCTCACTTGGAAATGTGCAGACGCTGGGGATACAGCTGTGTGTCATACAGCTGATGAAGGAACAGCGCTGCAGTGTGCCACACTGACAGCTACCAGTGCTGTCAGTTGTGGCCACATTTGCCTGCCTTTGCAGCACTGTTGGGCAAGTGGGCAGTGGGCAGCTATCCCAGCGTTCAAGTGGCCTGCAACGGGCTTTTCAAAAGAGGGGGGTTGGGGTTGGAGGTGACAGGGGCGTGGGGAGACAGGTGGAGTTTTGGAACTGGACAGCTCCCTGCCTTGTAATTCTGGCCATTTCCCCACCCCCTCTCTCATCACTCTATAATGCAAAAGGCTTCAGACCAGATAAGCAGCTTCTCTGACGGACGCCTACTTATAATAGTATACTCATCTTGTGTTTTCTCTGTTTCAACTCTTCAAAGTTAATGAAGATTATTTCTGATTAAATTCTGAATCATGGGTTATTTGTAATTGTCAATAAAACCTTTTCAGTTTTTTAAAAATCTAGATATAACAATGTAAGAGACATACATTTGTTTTATGTATGTGAGGGAATAAAAATTGAACTCTAAGGGAGGGAGATGGGTGTGGTCTGTGATACCAAAACATATTGTGTTATAACATAAGAGGCTTAGCTTTTGTTTGGAGATTTGTACAGACTTAAACAAGGATATTACCGCTTGAAAGGGGAATGCAAGTTATTTAGTTTGGGGTAAAGTTCTTATAGTGAGGGCCACTGAGATTGTAGTATAGTTTGCTAGGGAGGTAGCTGATACACTGTGTGGTATGCGGATCACACATAAACTTTGCTTGCTTGTAAGTTGGACTTTCAGTGAGATTTGTCTGCTTAAGGGATATGATGATACCTAAATGTTTACCTTTCCTGAGAGAGATAAGTGGTCTCTTCTTACTCATACTGATCCAAAGAATGTTTGATCTTTGGTTAGCATCCTCCTGTTGAATTATGAGGGGAAGATAGGGGGTAGATGGGAAGATTGTTGGGTTGGGTGAGCAGTTGCAGTCAACAAAGGTGGTGAGGGTGGAGAAAGAAGCACTAGAGGATAGGAAACAGATGGAATTGAGAAGCAAATAGTGGGAGTGGATGGAGAATAAATGGGTTGTCAGGAAGGGAGGAACAAGTAGCTATTGGGTGCTGGGGAAACAAAGGTGGTTGAGAGGCAGTGAGGAGGCAGACCAGAATATGCAGGGAGACCAGGTGAGAGATGTACCGCCAATAGGAAGAAGGATTGTACCAGCAATGGTGAGAAGGAGCTAGCACAGCATGAGAGCCAGTAGCTTGCGAAACAGGCTTTCAAAACTGATGTAAATTTTATATATTACTTAGAAGAAAGTGTGTGTTTGGAGGAGAAAGGTGGAATTGGTGATTTTTCAAATTCCTTCCTTCATTCACTAAGAATTTGGAGGTTCTTACTCTGAAATGACATAAATTTGTCATTAGGCATAACATCTAATTATTGTATTTTATAGAAGTACGTTGTTCTTGTGTTAACCACTGGCTGTGTGCTTGATCCCCCTCCAGGAGCAAGGTCCACAGAGGTGGTCTGTTGAGTTGCTGGCTACAGAGTCATGGAGCTGTAGTTTAAAGTGTAGACACCACTATTTCATTTGTTTTTACCTATGCCTACTTCACTGTTCCAAAATATAGCCAAAGTCCGCCTTTATCTTGGATCACCCCCTGGCCTCTCCTCCTTTGAATTTCCACAATTATCAGAATATCCCTCCATCTGATATTCTGTGATTTATTCTTTTTGGACTGTTCCAATTCTTTTCTTGATGGCAGGGAATTTTTCCTGTCCCCTTCTTTCCTGACTGCTTGTGGATGTTGCGAAAAGATCTGGGGCGCTCCAGTCTGCTGTTTGTACTTCCTATGCTTGCCGTGCATGCCTTCAGACCATACCAAGGAATGCTTCCTGTCAGAAGTTAAGGGTTAATGTCTCGTTTACCTGCTTTAAAGGGTTAACAAGCTTAGTGAACCCTGGGCTGACCTGACCAAAGGGCCAATTGGGGGACAAATACTTTCAAATCTTGGTGGAGGGAATCTTTGTTTGTGCTTGTTTTGCTTCATTTTCTCTTTTGAAGACTAAGAGGGGCCAGCGTGAACCAGGTTTCTCCCAATCTTCCTTGAAACGGTCTCTCATTGTTAAATAGTAAGTACTGCTAGAAGACGGATAGTCTTTTGGTTTGTTTTTTTATTTGCAATTGTATTTTTGCTGGAAGGATATATTTTCACCTCGGTTATGCCTGCTAACTGTAACTTATGTAAGCGTCAGGATTGAGCTCTACCCCCCGGACACCTCTGGTTGAAAAAGATTTTAGAGACGTGCTTATTTGCACACAATAGGCACCTGGGCCTCCCCATTTCTCCAGGCTGCTGAGCTGGCATGACATTGCTTTTGTACCAGAATGACTTAACCTTTTAGTATTGGGTTGGTTAACCTTGCTAGAAACAGGGAACATGGGTTTCCAACAACCAAGTAAAATTGAGAGAAGGCTGGGGGACAGGTATCTGTCTGGCGGTGCGCACGTCTCCCTTGTGGATTCCAGAGAGCAACAGTTTTCAGCCCCTTCCTCGTCTCCAATGTGGAATGCTTAAAGTTGATTTTTTTAGTTCTTAAAAATTTAGATTACAGGTTACTGAGCTGAACTTACTTTGGGCTAATGGTGCACTAGCATGGGGCTCGCCCAATTTAGAGCTAAATATACTAAAAGTATGATACTTAAAGAGCTGAAATTAATGAGCGGAGAGACTGAAGTTACTAGTGCTAACTAGTGGGCGGGGCTGAATCTATGAGCTGCGGAACAGAGGCCTGGCGGCGTGGAGCAGTTTGTAGGGGATGGCTGGAGCGGATCACGGACAGCCTGGTGGAGCGGACGTGGCTGGACAGAGCGTAGTAGTGTGGGACGGGTGGGAGCGACCACACAGAGCAAGCGGAGCGTAGATCAGTTTGCAGGGACAACTGGAGCAGCTCAACGGGGCAGCTGGTGGTCAGAGCATTGCGAGTGGAGCGGAGAGCAAGTTTGTGAGGACAGCTGCGAGAGCCAAGAGTGAAGCGGTGGTAAAGCGGAGAAAGTTGTGGAGAATGAGCGGAAGCAGCACAGGAGAGGCAGGGCAGTTGGCCCCGGACACAGTCAAGGTGCCCTTTTCTACCAGGCTGGGGAGGACCTCTACAGTAAACTCTATGAATCTGGGGTAGCATTGGACCAAAGATTTTGGGGTTATATGGACTTTGGGTGATGGACTTAAGACTCCTCAAGGGGAAAAGGACGATTTGCCAAACGTCTTGGGGTGGGTATTTTGGTTTTGGTTTCTGGTGTTATAACTGTGTGGGTTTCTCCAATGGATGCTGCGCGTTAATTCCTTGCTTTATTAAAAAGATTTTGCTTACACTGCAGAATCCGGACTTGCGAGAGGGAAGTGTGTGTCTATCTGCTCCCAAGGAGACTGGCCACCAGCACAGATACCTGTCCGTCCTCTCCATAACGAAGGTTTGACAACCATTGTCCCTTGTATAGCAGTTACACCCAACACTCAGATTGAGTCATTTGCTGTCACAAGCAGTTCCACAGCTCGGGCAGCCTGGAATGGGTACGGCGCTGCCTATGCAACTACACTCTTCTAAAATTCTTTCCAGATGTACAGGGAGAGTCTCATATCCTGACTTTACTATACACTAGAGCTGGGGGAGGGAGTCCACTCTAGTCTATGTATGCTGAAAGACCTTGTAAACATTTCCATCCTGGTGTTTACAGAGATATATTTTATTTTTTCTTCATGTTAATTAAAAGCTTTTCTTTTAAGGAACTGATTATGATTTTTTCCTTGTTAAGACCCAAGGATTGGTCTGAAACTGTTCAGGGAGTCGGTGGGGGCGGAAGAAAGGGTGAGGAAAGGTTAATTCCTCTCTGTTGTAGAGATTCAAGGAGTTTGATCACAGTGATCCTCTCAGGTACCCCAGGGAGGGCAAAAGTCTGGAAGGAGGCAAAGCGAGGGAATAGCGTTTATTCCTCTTTTTAAGACAACAAGAGGTTTGTTCTTGGAGTCCCCAGGGAAGATTGTATTGGCCGGGACAGAGAAAGTGTACACAAAACACTAGTATTTGGTTGGTAGGCAGTGCTATCGGAATCTAAGCTACGAATTTAAGTTAAAGGGGCAATGCAATGTTCCACTTCCGGTGCTAAAGTTCAAAGTGTGGAATAATACCTGACAGCTTCCTGTGGAAAAAACACTAGTTCTTTACAACTTAAACATTATATAAATATTAAATGTTTGTGTCTTGTGAGTCTCTCAGAAAAATCTTGCGGTTAATTTTTTTTAGTTAACCTTGAGAGATTTTAAAAGACTTCATAAAGTAAGTTGAACACAAGTAATTTAACAAACTAATTTAAAGCCGGTTAATTCAGATGTTTCCAAGGCACTTAAACTGTTTGGAAACAACCAAGATTGCTTAAATTGGTTAGAAGAATGTCAAAAGTCTTTATTAAATCTAATCATGCCACTTGTAATCTGCTTTAATATATATATAATGAATAATAGACAATGAACTATACATTAAGTTAACACAAAGGAAACGCAGTTCCTAGTTTCTATCAAGAGTAAGAGGCTTAACTATGGGGAAACACTAATCATCAAAGACATATAGTTAGAATAATTTGGTGCTGGAATAAGACCTTTCCTGGACACTCTGTTCTGGGAATAGAAGATGACTTTTATTTAGACAAGCTCCTTATTGTATTCTAGGCTACATTATTATTAATTATTATTGTTATTAAATGCCCCATATTTGAAATATGTCCTTCAGTCCACATCGGATCCTTTTAAATCTATTTGAAATAGTGGAGAAAAATGGCCTAGGGAAAATCCTGTAGTTAAAAGGCAGAGTTGATGAACAAGTTTAGGGTATATGGGTTAAAATTTTAAGGTTCACACAATGGATTGATAAGAACGAGTGTTTGATATGCTTGTTTTTTAACTGAAATGTCAAAAAACCAAAGCATTACTTCATGAGAGGTGAGCACAGAAAGCTTTTAATTAAAGAAAGAAAAAATAAAAATTATCTCTGTAAAATCAAGGTGGAAAATGTTTACAGGGTCTTCAGCTTATATATATACTAAAGGGACTCCCTCCCCCAGCCTAAGTTACAAGTTACAGCAAACAGAGGTAAAATATCCTTCCAGCAAAATACACATTTGCAAATAAAGAAAACAAACAAAAGACTAATCCGTCTTCTAGCTAGTACTTACTATTTTGAACATGAGAGACCGTTTCAGGAAGATTGGAGAAACCTGGTTGCACGTCTGGCCCCTCTTAGTCCCAAGAGAGAACAATGAACAAAACAAAAAGCACAAACAAAGATTTCCCTCCACCAAGATTTGAAAGTATTTTGTCCCCCAATTGGTCCTTTGGTCAGGTGTCAGCCAGGTTCACTAAGCTTGTTAACCCTTTACAGGTAAACGAGACATTAACCCTTAACTATCTGACAGGAGCATTCCTTGTATGGTCTGAGGCATGCACGGCAGCATAGGAAGTAACAAACAGCAGACTGGAGCGCCCCAGATCTTTCCACATCCCTACAAGCAGTCAGGAAAGAAGGGGACAGGAAAAATTCCCTTTGCCATCAAGAAAGAGGAATTGTGACAGTCAAAAAATAAATCACAGAATACAGATGGAGGGATATTCTGATATTGTGGAATTCAAGGAGGAGAGGCCAGGGGGTTGAATCCAGATGAGGGCGGACTTTGGCTATATTTTGGACACAGTGAAGTAGGCAAGGTAAGAAACAATGAAATAGGGTGAGTGTCTACACTTTAAACTACAGCTCCAGACTCTGTAGCCAGCAACTCCAACAGACTCATCCTCTGTGGACCTTGCTCCTGAGGGGGATGCATAATGCACACAGCCCAGTGGGTTACACAAGAACACGTACTTCTATAAAATACAATTATATTAATGTTATCCTATGACAATTTTGTGCATTTCAGAGTAGAACCTCCAAATTCTTAGTGATATGAGGAAGGAATTTGAAAAATGCACTCAATTTTCCACCTTTCTCCTCCACACACACACTTTTCTTAAGTAATATATGAAAATTTATCATCAGTTTTGAAAGCCTGTTTCCTGCAGCTAGCTGGCTCTCATGCTGTGCTAGCTCCTTTCTACACCATTGCTGGTACATCCTTTCTTCCTATTGGCTGGTACATCTCTCACCTGGGTCTCCCTGCATATTCCTTGGTCTGCCTCCTCACTGCCCCTCACCACTTGTTTCCCCAGCACCCAAAGCTACTTGTTCTCTCCCTTCCTGACAAGCCCCCATTTATTCTCCATCCCACTTCCCACTATTGCTTCTCAATTCCATCTGGTTTCCTATCCTCTAGTGCCTTCTTTCTCACCCTCTCCACCTTTGTGACTGCCACTGCTCACCCAACCACCAATCTTCCCATCTACCCTCCTATCTTCCCCTCATAATTCAACAGTGAGGATGCTAACCAAGATCAAGACATTCTTTGGATCAGTCTGAGTAGAAGCAGCCACTTATCTCTCTCAGGAAAGGTAACATTTAGGTATCTCATATCCCTTAAGCAGACAAAATCTCACTGAAGTCCAACTTACAAGCAAGCAGTTATGTGTGATCCCTGCATACCACACAGTGTATCAGCTACCTCCCTTAGCAAACTATACTATCATCTCAGTGGCCTCACTATAAGAACTTTACCCTAACTTAAATACTTGCATTTCCTTTCAAGCGGTAAATCCTTGTTTAAGTCTGGTACAACATCTCCACAAAGCTAAGCCTCTTATGTTATTAACACAATTATGTTTGTGTATTCACACACACCCATCTCTCTCCCTTAGAGTTCATTTTTTATTCCCTCACATAAAGCAAATGTATGTCTCTTACCATTGTTATTATTCTAGATTTTTAACTGAAAGGTTTTATTGACAATTACAAATAACCCATGATTCAGAATTTATCAGATATCTTTCATTACTTCTGAAGAGTTTGAACAGAGAAAACACAAGATGAGTAATACTATTATAAGTAGGCGTCCGTCAGAGAAGCTGCTTATCTGGTTTGAAGCCTTTTTGCATTTAAGAGTGATTGAGAGAGGGGTGGGGGAAATGGCCAGAATTTACAAGGCAGGGAGCTGTCAGTTCCAAAAATCCACTCTGTCTCCCTCACGCTCCCTGTCACACTCCACCCCACCCCCCTCTTTTGAAAAGCACGTTGCAGCCACTTGAACGCTGGGATAGCTGCCCACAATGCACCACTCCCAACAGTGCTGCAAATGCTGCAAATGTGGCCACACTGCAGCGCTGTTCCTTACACAGCTGTATGACCACAGCTGTATCTCCCAGCGCTGCACATTTCCAAGTGTAGCCAAGCCCTAACACATTTATTTGGGCATAAGCTTTGTGGGCTAAAACCACGTGCCAAATAAATTTGTTAGTCTCCTAAGGTGCCACAAGGACTCCACATTGTTTTTGCTTATACAGACTAACACAGCTACCCCTCTGAAAGATGGAGTATTGTAACCACTCACAGACCCTGAATGGGTTAAGGTGGGCCTGGGAGGCTATTAAGTTACCTAGCTGCAGCTGGCAGGAGAGTCAGGCTTAGCAGATCTTTGAAACCGCCAGCTGGGAGGGCAGGATAGCAGAAAGAGGGTTTGCAGGACGGGGGCCCTAGATCGAGGGTCACAGTCTTGTAGTCATTCTTTGGGGACATAGAAGAGGTAGGCAGTGTTCCAAGAGAGCAGCAAAAGGTATGTCTACACTACGGGATTATTTCGATTTTACAGAAACTGGTTTTTTAAAACAGATGTATAAAGTCGTGCACCGCCACACTAAGCACATTAATTTTGTGGTGTGCGTCCATGTACCGAGCTACGTCAATTTCCTGATCGTTGCACTGTGGATAGCTATCCCATAGTTCCCACATTCACCCGCCCATTGAATGCTGGTTGAGATCCGTCCTGATGGGCAAAAAACATTGCCGCTGGGCTTCTGGGTACAGCCTCACCCTTCCTCCATGAAAGCAGCAGCAGCCAACCATTTTGCGCCTTTTTTCCTGGTGAACTGTGCAGACGCCCATTGCACGGCAAGCACGGATCCTGCTGAGCTCAAGACAGCAATCATGGACGTTTTAAACACCTCATGCATTCTCGTGCAGTCAATGCTGAACCGGACCTGCAAAGCCAGGCGAGGCGGCGGTGGGCTACGCAGAGCGCGATGAGAGTGATGAGACATGGAACAGAATTCTGTCAAATGCGGGCCTTGCACTTTGGAGATCCTGCTGGAATGGGCAGTTCTAGCCAATGAACACGATTTTTGGCCGGAAACAAGCACAGACTCGTGGGACCGCATAGTGTTGCAGGGGTGGACGATTCCCAATGGCTGCAAAACTTTGCATGCGTAAAGGCACTTTCTTGGAACTTTGTGACTTGCTTTCCCCTGCCCTGAAGTGCCAGAAACAAAGATGAGAGCAGCCTCACAGTGAGAAGCGAGTGGCAATAGCCTCTGGAAGCTTGCAATGCCAGACAGCTACCGTCAGTCGGGAATCAATTTGGAGTGGGCAATCTACTGTGGGGGCGCTGTATGCAAGTAGCCAAAGCAATCACTAAGCTGCTGCTACGAAAAGTTGGACTCTGGAAATGTGCAGGTCATAGTGATGGCTTTGCTGCATGGATTCCTAACTGTGGTGGGCGATAGATGGGCCCCATATCCCTGTCTTGCACCGGAGCACCAAGGCACCCACTATATAAATCGCAAGGGATATTTTCCATGTCCTGCAAGCACTGGTGGATCACAAGGGACGTTTCACCAACATCCACGTGGGATGGCCGGAAGGGTTCATGACGCTCGCGTCCAGGAACACTACTCTGTTTAAATGCTGAGCAAGAGAATTAGTTCCCAAACCAGAAACAACAGTTGGGATGTTGAAATGCCTGTCTATCCTCTTGATGCCACGCTCATGAAGCCATACACAGGTAGCCTCGACAGTATCAGAGCTGTCAACTACAGGCTGAGAAGTGCAGAATGTGTAGAATGTGCATTTGGCCGTTTAAAGCACGCTGGCGCACATTACTAATAGCTCAGACCTCAGCCAAACCAATTCCCCATTGTCATTGCTTTGCTGTGTGCTCCACAGCTGGTGCTCCACAATAGCTCTCTAATGTGCTCCACAATTAGAAAGCACACAGGAAGCGGTGCACATTAGAGAAGCTTTGAAACCAGTTCATCACTGCCATGTACAGTGTGACTGTGTGTTTATTTCTCTTTGATGAAACCCCGCCCCCCTTGACTGACTCATTCCTTGAAGCCACCCCCCCCCACTCGATCACAGCTTGCTTTCTAAGGAAATAAATCATTCTCGTTTAAAATCATGTATTTTTATTAGTTAATTATAAAAGAAGAGAGAACTACAAGGTAGCCTGGGTGGGGTTTGGGAGGAGAATAGTAGGGACGAAAAGCACTAAAAATTTCTAATAACGAAACCTTTTGGTTGGCTGTCCACTGGGTGGAGTGGGCGGGCACGGAGCCTACCCCATGAGTTCTTACTCGTCTGGTGTGAGGAGGCTAAGGAACATGGGTGAGGGGGAGGTTTATACAGGGCTGCAGCGGCACTCTGTGATCCTGTGCCGTTCCTGAGCTCCACCATATGCCGGAGCACGCCAGTTTGATCACGCAGCAGTCTCAGAGTGAATCCCACCACCGCTGATCTTCCTGCCCACCTCTCATCTCGAGCACTCCTGTCCTCACATTCATCCCTCCTATCCTCACGTCACTGGCATCTTTCCTGTACTTTCTACCATGTCTCTTCCACTCTTCAGATACTCTTTCATTGCGGGTCACTTCCATGATTTCCGAAAACATTTTTCGTGTCTTTTTCTGCGCCTTATCTGAGATAGCCTTCGGATGATAGGAGGCTTGAAAAATTTGCAGCTGCATGAGGGAGGGAAAAAGGAGAGGAAGTATTTAAAAGATACGTTTTAGAGAACAATGGTCATACTCTTTCATGATTGAACAACACATTCATCTTACATAGCTACATGTGTTTTCACTACAAGTCGCATTTGCATCTTAATATTGAGTGCCTGCGGCTTTGTGTTACAATCACAGACGCAGGTCAGGCAGCAGAATTCGACTTGCAAGTAGCCATGGTAAACCATTGTCTTTCATCTTCTGCAGCCTTATCTATCCACCCCTCCTTTCCCAAATAACAAAGCAAAGCCCATTGAGTGCTGCTTCTGTCTTTAACGTGCAGCATCAAAACCACCCCGTGGTGTATCATGAAGATCACTGCTAAACACCCTTCCCCCGCTCCCCCGCAACGCTTGACTGGTAGCAGAACATCCCTGCTAGCCAAACGTGGAAAAGCTCCACGCCAATCGCGCCCCGCCCCCCTTCTCCCCACTTTGCTACCTGCAGGAAGATTCTTTTAAGCTACAGGCAACAGCCCATAAGAATGCTCCTCTCTCCCCTTACTTTAAATCCTTATTTCAACCCAGTACCATGAACGCTTCACTCTCCTGAGATAACACAGTGAGAAAAGAACGGATGTTTGCTTGAATGCCAGCAAACACCGGGACCATATGCAGCTCAGCTTGTCATGCAATGATACCAGATTACTGCTACATGGCATGGCATTGTCTAAGTGTCCTACCACGGAGGACAGAATAAAGCAGCGCTGCCCAGAAACCTTCTGCAAAGGCTTTTGGAGTACCTCCAGGAAAGCTTCAGGGAGATGTCCCTGGAGGATTTCCGCTCCATCCCCAGACATGTTAACAGACTTTTCCAGTAACTGTACTGGCCGCAAATGCATCCCAAGTCCTCAGGGCAAAGTAGTCATTAAAAAACAACACTTGCTTTTAAACCATGTCTTATATTTACAAGGTACACTCACCAAAGGTCCCTTCCATGGCTTCATTTTCTGGGATAGTTGCTTGGGAGGGCTGGGAGGGTAATTCCATCAGGGTGAGAAAAAGCTCCTGGCTGTTGGGGAAAACAGAATGCTGTGTGCTCTCTGCAAGCTCGTCCTCCTCTTTCTCCTCATCTTCAGAATCCTCAGCCATGGCTGCGATTATGACCCTCACCTCGGAATCCACGGACAGGGGTGGGGTAGTGGTGGCGGACCCCCCTAGAATTGCATGCAGCTCAGCATAGAAGTGGCATGTTTTCGGCCCTGCCCCAGACCTTCCATTTGCTTATTTGGTTTTCTGGTAAGCTTGTCTGAGCTCCTTAACTTTCACACAGCACTATACTGAGTCCCTGGTGTGGCTCTTTGCATCATGGCCTTGGAAATTTTTTCAAATGTTTTTTCATTTCGTCTTTTGGAACAGAGTTCTGTTAGCACGGAATCCTCTCCCCATACAGCGATCAGATCCAGTACCTTCCTGCAGTCCATGCTGGAGCTCTTTTTCGATTCTCAGGAGACTGCATTGTTACCTGTGCTGATGAGCTCTGCGTGGTCATCTGTGCTGGTGGCCAAACAGGAAATGAAATTCAAAAGTTCGCGGGGCTTTTCCTGTCTACCTGGCCAGTGCATCCGAGTTCAGATGGCTTTCCAGAGCGGTCACAATGGTGCACTGTGGGATAGCTCCTGGAGGCCAATACCATTGAATTGCAGCCACACTAGCCCTAATCCGACATGGCAATACCGATTTCAGTGCTACTCCCCTCTTCGGGGAGGAGTACAGAAATCGGTTTTAAGAGATCTTTATATCGATATAAAGGGCTTCGTTGTGTGGACGGGTGCAGCGTAAAATCGGTTTAACGCTGCTAAATTCGGTATAAACGCATAGTGTGGACCAGGCAAAAGTGTCTGAGAGATCTGACCTTGGCTGCCAGCTACAGGGTGCCTGGGCTGGAATCCAGGCTAGCAAGAGGACCCGAGTTCCTCTACCAGCCACTGAGGAAGAATGAGTGAAATCCTCTGAAGTTAGGGTCTTTTCTTCAATGCACTCATTGGCCTGAGCCCAAGATATCTAAAAGATTGGTTTTCATTCCAGAGTTTTAGACATAGTTAACTACACTCTTCAGGCACAATAGAGCTTTGTACCACAATAGTAAAGCTTCTCTGTGGAAGAGAAAGCTTTCTTGGAGGTCTTTCCCAGACTGTGGAATGAGCTCCCATAGGTACTAAGAATGACCATAAACCTTACTCTTCTGCTCCCAAGTGCAAGGCACATGTTGATCATCCTTCTCCAGTATAATATACATTAAAAAAAACAAACAAACCCAAAACTACCAAAATAGTACATTGCATATGTAAGTGGGGGAATGGTCCCACTATTGTGGGGAACTTTCCTGGCTTATACACTACACGGGTAAAGCGGGCTAATGAAAGGATCTGAGTTCTTGCTCCTGCTTCCTTTACCCAGAGGCCTGCCTGACCTCGAGGGCTCCCCTTCCACTCTCCTGTGTGGCAGAGTCCTTGTAACCCCAACAATGCTGGGCCCAGGATACTTGGTGGGCAGGGTGGATAAAAATCAGATTTTATTTTAGATGAATTTATAATCTCTATTCCATGATGAGATATCTTTAAGCTAGAATGTATCTTAATTAAAACAATCTTAAATTGGATTTTTGAGGAAAAAATTCTAGCTCAAAGATATCTCATCATGGAATAGGGATTATAAATTCTAATTCTATAGTATGAGACAATGTATTAATGTAATGTTTAAGAAAAGTTTTGTAAATGAGTTCCAATAGTTTATAGATTAGGGACCCAATCTTATGGGGTTCCAGGGGCTTCTGTATCAATTTAGGTTAATCTTTCTATCTACCCATTGGGACTCAGTGCTCAGTCTAGAAGATACCATCAGAGATGCTGAGTTTTGCAGTTCTGTGGATCTGTGTCTCCAGAGATAACATGTTTGTTAACTGCAAAAAAAAAAAAATTTAAATAAATAAGAGAAACAACAGACCTCAACCCTATTGTCCCTCTGCAAATGTGTGTACACAGAGTCAATCCCTTACCTCTCTCTAAAAGTGCAAAGTTTCAAAAATTCATGAATAGAAGATTGTAGGGATAGAATAATTGGACAAGGAGAGTCTGGAGATAAATTGTGAAGGAGGGACAGGCAGTAGAAAAAAGTGAAACTGTCTGAGCAGCATATTCAAGTTTGAGGTCTTTCTGAGTGTAGCCTTCATATCTACCATACCGTTCTCTCACTAGAAGGGAAAACCTATAATGGCAGCAGGCCGTAAAAGAGACCCAGTTTGGGCATATTTTAATGAAGTTCCTCTACCTGTAGGTAAGACAGGCATGTGTGCAAAATGCAAACAGTGCAACAAAAAAATGCAAGGCCTGGCTGCGTGAATGAAACAACATCATGAGAAGTGTTCCTTCTCAGGAGGAAGCTGCTTTGAAGATGATGAAAGGAACATGTCTGAACATTCAGGATCTTCAGGTTGGTAAACTTTTTCTATTTCATGCTTCTTTCTTAAGGACTGCCTGTCTTACTTCTGGACTATTCTTGAATTCTCATGTTTGAGCAAAAAATATAGTTGTTACTCTATGGTACTATCATTTTAGATGCAGGTGTAATAAAAAAATAAATAGCTGAAATAGGTAGTTCTTCCTTTTACAATTTCACCTTTAAAGTAGTACTGAGTGTCAGGGAATGCAATGAGTAATACTAAATGAGCAGTATGGTGATAATAATTAAATAACTGCATTGTCTTATTTTGTTTAGGAGAATCCATCCTCAATATACAGGATTCTGCAGACTATCCACCTTCAAGATCACAATCATTTTCTATAGTTTCAGAGTTATCTGCCGGTGATGGTGTTTCAGTCATATCATGTATGTCACATAGCCACAGTAGCAAAAAGGGGGAAAAATCTCCATCGTCCAGAAAGAACCATATATAAATTTGTGATAAGAACCAGCAGATTACAAAAAGAGGTAACTGATGAAAAAATTGCCTGGTTTGTTTATGCAACAAGTTCTCCTTTCTGTATAATTGAGAACACGCTTAATTCACATGGTTCAATCATTAAGACCAGGATACAGCTCACCCAACAGAGCAGATGTTGCATGCAAATTGCTGGATAAAGTATATGAAAAAGAAATTGAGCAGTGTGCAAAAGGTCTAGAAGGTGAAATTGTTAACCTGAGTTTTGATGGGTGGAGCAACATTCATAATGATCCTGTTGTATGTGCTTGTGTGACAACAAAAGAAGGGAATGTCATCCTTACAGAAACAATTGATTCATCAGGAAATGCACACACAGAATACTTACAAGAAGTAGCAGTAAGAACTATAACAAAGTGTTAAAAAAAAATTCAAATGTCTAGTACACAGCTTGGTCACAGACAATGCTTTGCAAATGTATCCAAGATGAGAAGAAATTTAGAAGAGCGTCCAAAGCTAACATACGGTTGCAGTGCTGATTTGATGCACCTCCTAGCCAAAGACTTCAATGTTCCAGAAATAAAGGATAATGTTGTTGAAATTGCAAAATACTTCCGTAACAACCACTTTGCAGCAGCTGCTCTGAAAAAAGTGGGAGGCCCTGTCACAGCCAAAGTTCTCAACATTGGGCTTAAGAGAAATGAACGCATGCAAGTACCCTGGAGCCTATTTCTGTAGCCTTGAACAAAGTCCAGGGAAATAGCTGTTTTATTGCTGATGCTGTTGAAATTTGGAAGGAACTGAGTGAGATCTTAGAACGAGAAATATGCAATGACAGTTAAATTACAAGTGTTAAAAAAAAAAAACCAATGGGACAAGCATTATCTAGAGCTCATTTTCTTGCAAGTACACTTCTACCCCAATAGAACGCAACTCTATACAACACAAATTCAGATATAACGTGGTAAAGCAGTGGGGATCCCCAGGCCCTTTAAAGCGCCACCTGAGCCCTGCTGCTTTACCGCATTATATCCGAATTCTTGTGGAGCCCTGGGCCCTTTAAAAAACCATCCAACCCTGGCTGCCAGAGCCCCGGTGAAATAAAGGGACTGGGGCTCCCCACAGCAGCTGGAGCACCGAGCCCTTTAAATCCCCGCCAGGGCTCTGGCAGCCAGGCTTCAGCAGTGATTTGAAGGGCCAGAGGCTCCATCCACTGCGGCTCGAGCACCCGGCCCTTTAAATCACAGCCAGGTACCAGACTGAACCGTATATAATGCAGTCTCACCTATAAGGCGGTGAGATTTTTTGGCTCCTGAGGACTGTGTTATATCAGGGTAGAGTTGTATTCTCAAAACTCAGTACCAGAGTCAAACCTTAACTGCTGAAGAAGAGGAGTTGGTTATGACATGGACATCTAGCAATCATCCCTCCATAATGTCAACTTTAATAATCTTCAGAGCTAAGGGTGAACCAGTCAAGCATATATGTTTGCTGATGTTTTAAAGAAAGTCACACCAGGGAACTGGAAGAAGTCACTTAAGCACTTGGATTCAGAGACAGTTGAAATGATAATCTCACTTTTAACCGCAGTAGCTTCTTCTGCTGGTGTAGAAAGAATATTTTTCCTTTAGACTAATTCATTCCAAATTAAGAAATCGTTTGGGACCTGAAAAAAAGCAGGAAAGCTTGTTTTTCTTTTCCAGATTATGAACAAAACAGGAAAATGAAGTGAAGATGACTGAGTTAGCTGCAGAAGCCACTATTTTAAGTTTCTCATGTTGACCTGGCTGTCATAGTAGATTTAGTTTTTGTTTTTTAAGTATTTCATTTAACTATTTTAGTTAAAAACAAAACAAAAAACAAACCTGATTTTAAAAAACTTGAATGTTTAACTAAATTCAAAAATTCGTGTGTTTGTTTTGGTAAAATATTATATGTTTGCTGTTGAAGAAAAAAATCTAGAATACATAACGTGGTTT
This sequence comes from Chelonoidis abingdonii, assembly GCF_003597395.2. Lineage (NCBI taxonomy): Eukaryota > Metazoa > Chordata > Testudines > Testudinidae > Chelonoidis > Chelonoidis abingdonii. Next base: position 65,553,100 of record NC_133773.1, read on the forward strand.
TAGTTAACTAAAATAATTTAAGTGTCTATCTGGTGATGTTCTCCTCCTAATACAGCCTGGCAAGAAAGTCGTCCAAATATTAATGATTAAGTGGTTGACCTGGAGATAGTTTACTTCCCAATGACTTCATAAATATCTGCTTCAATTACCTTTGGTAAATGAAATAATCAATCATTCATTTTCTGATAAATCACTTTAAAATATATAGTGTGTGCCTTCTAAAAACAAAAGATACATATCTTCAGAGACAGATGTATTAAGGTTATACCAATCAACAAGAATACACTTATGCAGGAATCCATGATTAAATCAAGTCTTCCTGACTAGTGATTTAAATCAAATTGATTTAAATCAAATCCACCCTGCTGCAGGGCTTGGCCTCCCAACCTTGCCATGGTCACTTATGGCAGGGGCTAGGGTGTCCCCTCTCAGGGTGCTCTCTCCGCACTGGGCACTTCCCTGACTATATGTAGTTCCAGGCAAGTAGAATTTATTAAACAGCAATCAATTTTTTTTTAAAGGAAAAAATGGGAAATGTTAAAGGAAAACATATGTCTCTGTCACAGAACAGGGTTATCACAACCAGCAGTCTTTGGAATATAAGGGAATTTCAGTCTGTTCTTCACATGTGCCAGGCCTCCTTCTCAGGCCCTGGCTGTGCTGCAGGTTGGACACTTGCTCTGGCCGTGGCCACACGCCTTCAGGCTCTAGGTGGCAGGACCCTTCTTCCCAGCATCAGCCCCTGCTTGTCAGGGTTACAGTCCTTCCCTCTCCCCCAAGTGTGGCCTGCAAGGCTTTTTTGCTGCAGGCATCTCCCTGCACTGGGCTCGCTGCCCAGGTCCCCCTCACTCTCCCAAGCTGCTCACTGTACCTGGCTCTGGGGATTGCTCCAGCCCCAACCCCAGCCCCACTCTGCCTCAGCACTGCTGCTCTCCCGCCAGCTCCATGGGCTGCTTTTCTGGCCCCTCTGGCTCTGGTTGCTGCACTCTGCTCCCAGCACAGGTCTGCTCTGTGGGCTGCTTCTGTTGCTCTGCTTCCAGTGTGGGCCTGCTACCTGGTCTGCTTCTCTGGCTTTTGTTGCTGTGGCTCTTCTCCCAGCACAGATCTGCTCCCTGGGCTGCTTCTCTCTGGCTGGCACAGCTTTCCTCTCCAGCTCCACTTGGGCTCTTGCGCTCTCCTTAGGTCAGCCCCACTTTGTCTGACCCAGGCAATTCCAGCTCACACAGAGGTCAGGGAGGTCCCATCTGCCTTTGTTAGCCTGCCCGCCCTGTCAATCAAGCTGACCCCAAGCACTGGCCTCTCCCTATTGTTCCTGGGGACTGTCAGTCTCAAGGTCCTGATTTCCCATCCACCTTTCCCCTTACTTTTGGTACTGGGAGCTAGCCAACCAAAAAAAACCACTGAGTTTTAGTAAGGAGCCAACAGTCCAATTACACATACACACGTTCTCATTCTTTCCCTCTCAAAGCCCAGAGGGTGACTGCCAGCTCCCTCACTGCAATCCTCCCCCTCTACTCCTTCTTTTCCTGTCATTTTATCACACAGTAGCCTCAGCATGTGAGACTAGAACTGCCATCTACCACAGTTTTCACATAAGCAAAAAATTGATATCCGCTCACTCAGTCCTGTATCATTTAAAAAAAAGTGAAGTAATGATTTTTTAATTCTACCCTGCTTTCCCTGAACACTCACCAATCCTTTCAGAGGATGTTCTTTCATTCTTTTCTACTGCATACTGCCTGGCTTTTTATTAGCCCTGCCTGCTCCTGCTCAGCTGTGCTCCATCCTCAATTAGTGTTTGCTCATCAAGTCTAATTCTCCCTCTGGCCTATCAGATTACTTGGCCTCTTATGAGCCTCATTAACCCCTTCCAGGCTAGTATGGGGTGAGAACACTACATCACAATGAGACTTTCACTGGGGCCAGATTATCCCACAAATGCATTTATTGCAGAGTTACTTGTACTTTCTTCAGAAGCACCTCCTGCTGGTCACTGTCAAAGACAGGCTGTTGGGTGAGGTGGACCAAAGCCTTATGCAACATGGCACTTTGTATATTAGCAATGATTGGAGGGGTCAGATTCTATTCCTACTTGTGCCACTCACCAGCTGTGTGATCTTGGGCAAGTCATTTTGCCTCTGCTTCTCTATTTGTAAAATAGGGATAATGACACTGACCTCCTTTGTAAAGTGCTTTGAGATCTACTGAGTAAAAACACAAAATAAGAAAGAAGTATTGTTATTCTAAGGACTAAGTTAATATTTTACTAGTTTTATATACACCAATACTGTCAAATTAGATGTTCTGTGGGCTAATGATTATAGAACTAAACATATGCATATACAAGGCACAAGTTTATTTTGCTAAATTAAATGTCACTCCATAAATATTTATATTATGTACCAAAACCCTATAATTCAAGTTCAGGATTGCCAGTTACCAATAGCATAGTTTCTATTGATGCAATGTTTTAATAATAGAAGCAAAAATTTCTAATGGCAAATAATCATTGCTTGCTTCACATCCTTTGCAGTTATATTATCACAATAACAAAAATATTTTCAGGCATGGTAATAAGGCAGAAAATCAACCCTCTTATCTCTGACTATGCAGCATTTTGATAACAGGGAAAACTAAAATGGCTATTCCAAAGCAAAATGCATGAAGGAATATATTTTAAAGTATTCAGTTACAAATAAAGAGGCTTAATATAAATGATAAGCTCATCTTCTGATTGACAGGTGGATGAGAAAAGTGAACTAATAGAAAAATGAGCATTGCTTGTAGAAATCCCTCACTAAAGGTTTGCTTTTAGCTCAGAGAGTGAATCAAGTCAGCATTGCCTTGCAGGGGCTCACATCATTTGTAAACATTGAGCAGGGAAAGAAATAAAAACATACAACAATATTTTAATATCATTCTTGTTTCAAACTATTTTTGAAAAGGGGATCACTGCAACACCATTGGAATGGAATAGAAACTGGACACCGCCTATAGATGACAAATGATCATGGTAACGGTGATAGCTCTTATATTTGCATAAACCATAAATTTTTATACTGTTGTTAAAAGCTGGGATTTTCAAAGGAACCTAAGGGAGTTAGGCACTTATTTCCTCTTTGAAATTCAGTCAGAGTTGGGCATCTACCTCCCTTAGGTTCCTTTGAAAATCCCAGCCTAAATATATAACCGGAGTGTTCTTTCAGATCCAGATTCCACCTGGCCCTTCTCTGAGTGCAGAGTTGAGGACGGAGGAGGAAGAGTTGCCCAAGGAGCCTTTTCACACCTCCGATCTCTTGCACTGCCTGTAAAAGGACAAAGTACATTTGCAATCCTTGTGCTTAGATGAGCAAAAAGATTGTTCTTTCCCTATTCCAATGGGATATGCAAAAGAGGCTAGGGCTGCGTGCCTCCAAAAGCATCTTTCTCCTCTCTGTTGACCTGACTTTCTCCCTGACTGTGTATGGGTGGATGTCAAGATGATGCAGCAAGATATTAGTTAGATTATTCCTGCTACAGCAAAAATGCTCAATCAAATGTATAGTATAGCTTTATTGAGGCAGCAATCTAAAACAGAAAAAGCCCCCCAAAAACTTGTCCATTTTACTGATCAAAGTTTTACAAATTGTGATTGCTTCTAAACAAACTGTCAGTAATACTTTATTTCAGATTAGCATCGAACATAGCAATAAAATACGTATCTAATAGTTTTTATGTCTTGTCAAATATTTGTTGACAGCATCACGATCCTGCATTTTGTTTGTGTACTAAATACTACTTTAGTGAAAAATAGATTTTTGCACCTTATTTTTTCAGACATTTATGTACAAAGCAAGGTAAAATGGGAGATTTCACATACACCAACTAATGAAGCTAAATGATTGTGACAGTCTAAATATACTCATGTTAGATACAAAAATGAAGACTGAAACAGGCTTAAAAACAAGAGATAAATCTGTGTTTTGATGGCCCATATGAAAATATTCTGGCCTGTAAGGAAATTCAATTATTTTAATTGCCCACAGATTTCTAGATTGTGTTTTGTTAATTACAGGATATTTTCCTTACAAGAGGTGTCAAGACAAAGGAAACTTTTTTTTCCCTGTGTTGCCCAGGATGTATCTAGGCTACTACTGCACACGGAACATTTTTGCTGCAAATATAGATAAGTGCTTTCAGTACAGAGGCAAAAATAGCAATTTGCTAAGATAAAAGGAAGCACTTGTTTATTTACACTGCTGTCAGTTTGAAAGTGTATGTTCTTTGGATCTGGTCTAATTAGTACTGTGTCCAATACTGCAAAGATGCACAAGTGGTGAGGGGGTAGTAAGACAGTAAGGCACACAAGGGCTGCTTTGAGAGCAGAACTGATTTAAAGTAGGACAGACAACTGTACTAATCTCCTCAAAAGTCACAGGTAGAGGAAAGAAAAGAAGTGATGGTGGAGCTATTGTCCTGTCCCCTGTACTAGCAAATAGAGCTGGCCTTACATAGAATGGAATGCAGACTACAACCACATTTCTCCTCTGGGAATATAGAGGCCTTGAACCTGCCGTATGAACTCCATTGGGCATTGCCTGTAAGGACTGAGGAAGGATCTCAGGCTATTGCCAATATGAAGATTTTCCTTGCAGAGAGATCAAGCATTTCCAATGTGGACCTATAAATCAATTATTTCCTTGAATTAATTCTTATGAAGTGCCAATTAGCTGCAATCAAGGTTCCGATAATAAAGTGAAAATGTTACTTATCTTGATTACTGGAAGTGTTTTAAAAGAAAATGCTAGTAAATTAGAAATTGCTCCATCTATGATTAAAAACAATTAATTTTCCAGGAGAGAAATCACCTTATTAGAAACCGAATCAGCTCACTTAATTTTGTTGTTATAAAAGAGAGATGGTTTATCAAATTATTCATTAATTGCTCTATATAATATGGTTCTCTTCAATAACTTTATCCAAAGCAGGCAGAACATCCCAGAGGTAATTTATCTTTCCAGAAAATACACATGAAGTAGTTATTCTGCACAGCTCTCTCTCCCCGGGTAATTTTGTTTGATTGTTAATCTTTAAGAAAAGCAATCTTTGTAAAATTAGAGTGGTATATTTAAGATGAAATAATTAAATTTAATTCTTGAATCTAAAATACTTCATTTTAGTTAAACAATAGAATAGTTTATAATTCTCTAACTGCTATTAAAACAAGCTGGGAGAAAGACAAAGCTCTGTCTGATGAGAAAACAATTGGAAAGCAACAATATAAACCTTTCATCATCATTGTACAGCTTCATATCAAACAAAATATTACAAGGCATGTTATGGAAGATGAATAATTTTATTATAAAACCTATAGTGCCCACCATTTATCAGGGAAAGATTAGTTCAGTTTTTGAACTTCATTACTACACTCATGGCAGATATAAAGTAATCTAATGTCTCCCATTATTCTTTATTTCATGGGTGCTCAGATTATGGAAAATGAAGCATCAGTGGTATGATCAGCTCTTGCTGGTGGTCTTCAGAATGAAATATTTTCAGATTTAAGCATCTATCTAAACGTTCCAGAACAGTGATTATACGGAGAATGGGAATTTGATATGATGGTATTCACTAGTTTTAGATACACAAATTTTTGGAGGTTATTCTTCACAGTATTCATCCAGATCTTGGCTCTAAATACTATGGCGTCAATTCTGCAAGGTGTTGACAACCCTTCTAGGGTGACCAGACAGCAAGTGTGAAAAATCAGGATGGGGATGAGGGGTAATAGGAGCCTGTATAAGAAAAAGACCCCAAAATAGGGACTGTCCCTATAAAATCAGGACATCTGGTCACCCTAAACCCTCCTCTTCTCCTGGCTTCAGTGCAAGACAAACCTTGTAGGATTAAGTTCTATAAGTGCAAGTTGCAATCCAATTGCTCTGGCTTCTAGGAAACTAGACTCATTTAAAAAAAATTATTTACCCTGCAAATCACTAAAGTAGGATCCCACAACATTATGAGTGTTCTAGCCTTTACCTGCCAGGCTTATACAAAACCTAGCTCACATGTGCCACAGTATCTATTGCTTATTTACAGAGAAATTGGTGAATTAACTAAGAAAGGAGTTTCAGACTTGACTCTGCATTTTCTTTTTGTGTAACAAGGACTCAGATTCCTAATATTAATTGGCAGTGACTTGTGGTTTAATAAATAAGAACACTCCAAAGGAAAATAATTAGTTTGTTAGCTTTTTGTTTTGGTTTCTGGCATTCCGTGTTGGTATGTAAAACTGAAATGAAGTCACTTGTTAAAATGGATTCTTTTTTCTTCGCTGTACTTTCTTGATATTTCAAATCCAGCAAAAGTGCAAGGGATTAAGTCTGTAGAAAAAATAATTGTTTTTACTATTTTAAAAACAGTTACTAGACCTCTTTCAAAATAGGCACTTTAAAGGAACAAACAGATTTCCTGGTTGTCCATCTCTTACAATTGACTACTGAAGGGCATCTTCTTAGAAATCTGTAATTTAGTAACTACATGAATTTTGCTGCAGCAGAAGACTCGTTTGGGATTGATTGTGCTCTTACAGCTTTTACAGAAAATCAATCGCATGAGTAGATTTCCAGTTTGTTTGTTTACAGAATGAAAAACTGATTGATTGTGGGAAGCGTTTAAATGTTTTAACCAATTATTTTTTGCACTCTACCAGAGGGCTGCAAGTTCCATTATTGCCATGTGAAATACAATATTGAAAAATAATTACGCTATGAGCCTAGTTGTACAGAACTGCAAAAGTTTGTTATCTCAAAAAATAATTTAGTGGAAAACAGCTTCAGAAAAACCTCCATTATTATTTATCATTCATTAAGTGCCAACAGTTTGCTTGTCACAGTTTCTGTGTCAGGCAGCTGACAGTCTAAAAATACAAAATATGAGACCTTCACCGTTGGTACTTAGGAGGGACCCTAAGGATTTGTCTGTGACTCTGGAAGGCCACTGGATCATAATTTAAACTTCTTCAAGAGGAGAGCTATATTACGTGTGAGATCAAGTGGAGTGTTTGGGGTGACTCTATCTAGGCCTCTAGTAGTTCAATGGAATAATTTGTACACCAATGCTAGATTTATCTCAGGCTATGTACACACTACAACTTAAGTTGGTAGAACTAACGTCCGTTGGGTATCAATAAGCCACTTCCCAAGCGACATAAGTTACACAAACATAATCGCCCGTGTGGACAGCCAGTACAATGTGGGCGGGAGAGCTTCTCCCGTCAACATAGCTACTGCCACTAGCTGGGGCTGGAGTAATTAAGTCGATGGGAGAGCTCTCGCCCATCAGCTTATAGCATCTGTACTAGCAGCACTACAGAGGTGCAGTTGTGCCGCTGTAAGCTCTCTCATGTAGACTTTGGCCTTGGCTACACTTGCAAGTTGCAGCGCTGGTGAGGGGGTTACAGCGCTGCAACTTACTCGGTGTCCACACTTACAAAGCTCAGCCAGCACTGCAACTCCCTGTCTGCAGCGCTGGCTGTACTCCTGGTCTGCTATAGGTGTAGCGAATCCAGCGCTGGTGATACAGCGCTGCTCATCCGGTGTGGACACTCACCAGCGCTGTAACTGGCCTCCAGGGTATTAGGAGGTATCCCAGCATACCTTTACAGCCTTTCTGGTCATCGTTTCGCACTCTGCCCTGGGCTCAGGTGACCTGCCCTTTAAATGCCCCGGGAATTTTAAAAATCCCTTTCCTGTTTGCTCAGCGAGACGTGGAGTGCAATCAATCATGAGTCAGTGACCATACCTCCACGCCCCAAATGACCGCCAGCATGGAGAACTCCCGAGCTGCAGGATCTCATCAGTGTTTGGTGAGGAGGAACTGTGCAGGCACAGCTGCGCTCGCAGCTGTAAGAAATATGATACCTACGGCCAGATACTCAAAGTCAATGCATACAGGGCTATGACGGATGCGGTGGCAGTGCAGGGTAAGTAAAGGAGCTGCGGAGTGCCTACATGCAAAGCACAGGAGGGAAACCGCCGCTCAGGTGCTGCCCCACGACCTGCCTTTTTACAAGGGCGTGGATGTGATACTTGGATGTGACCCACTGCAATTCCGAGGATCATGATGGACAGTTAGAGCCGGGAGAGGAGGGGGAGGGGGTTGAGGAAACCAAAAGGAGGCTACTGACGGTTGCTTGGGAGACTCCCAGGAGTCATGCAGCAGGAGCTATTTCCGCCACAGGAAAAGCTAGCCAGTCGGCAGCCACTGGCAACTTGGTAGTGAGAACCAGCAGAGGAGCCTGCTTTCCTGGTAAAAGCTTTTATTGTAAGGATGGAAATGTTTTGGGAGGAGGGGGGTATGCTGCCTGCAAGCATGCTAGATGTGAATAGCCCATTGATTTGTCTTCATCGTACGCTCGCGGTAATCAGCCTCCTGTATCTCTTCAAAAAGTTTCAGCCGAGCGTGTAACAATGCGCTTCCGCAGTTATAGGGAGAGCACGTGGTCTTGTCTCAGATCAGGCTAACGAGTCCGCGCCATTGTGCCGTGAGGGGTGGGGGACCATGCGTGCACATGAGGCAAGCTGTGTAGGGAACCAGGGCGGAATCCAGCATACGTTAAGAGAAACGCCTCCCGCTCTCCCCAGGGAAGGCCATCGCACCCCCCCATACGCCCTGCCACACTCTCTGCATCTAGCTTCACTACATACTGCCTTTTACTTTTCCACCCTGTCCTTTTCACTCCCTTCCATTTCCCTTTAGCTGATCCCTCCACAACCACTCCTCCCAAAAAACTGTAACTAACTATAAGTTGGCGCACTCAGATGTGAATGCAGCTTGTATGTTGATGCTTTCCCCACCCTGTGGTCTGGTTTTATTTAGGCATAAGTACATCAGCAGGGACTAGCGCAACTCTCATGGTTTGATTAGTGGCTACAAAGTGGACCCATTCTGTTGGGCCTACAGGCTCTAAGCAATAAACATGATCACTACCACTCTACCACCTTATAAAATATAGCTCACCGTAAAACAGGATTAGATATCTGAGTATCCGAGGGGATCCAAATGTGTTAAACGCCAGACATGTGATCAATAAATTGTACGCGTCTCGAGTATCTACTGTTTTATTATACAACAATGGTAAAACCCTCTCATCACGAACAATGGATTTTTCCACTGACGTCAACGGAGCGGGATTTCACCAGTGTTTTTTCATATTGTTACATCTCCCTGTCCTCCCTCTATTTGTCCGCTCACAATGTTGCTCTGACATCAATCCTAGACGTGCTCTCTGGGCAGAGACTGGATTGTTTACTTTAGTTTGTACAATGTCAGGAAATTGCCCTACTTTCTTGACGAAAATACGTAGCACGTACAGTACAAATAATAATAACCAAAACAGGTATTAGGAACAGACAATATAAACGGTCTGTGGAAAATTGCGGAACGGCAAGTCTATTTCCCTCTTGCTGCTTTGTGCTTTCCAATTCCAGAAACTCACAGTGATCCCTGACCCAAGCAGCCCCTTCCAGTGAGCCACGTGTGCAGAGTGCCAGAGAGTGCTGTGCAGATGTGGCGTGTAGGGGTTAGTGGCAGTAATCCTAGCTGCTTACCCGCTTTCCCCGCAAGAAACCACAGTGATCAAGAGCAAGCCCACCCCTTCCCCCCCCAGGTGTTTGAGCCGTGGCAAAGATGCTCCCAGGATGTGACCTGCAGTGGCAGATGTGGGGAAACTCACCATTTGGCTTGCAGCGTTGATCTCTCTGTGCTATCTCGCCAATGTTAATGATGGTACAAATGATCAGAACTCCTCTTAGTATATAAAACATTGACAAGGCCTGTTAGTAAAATTTATCTATCATAACTGTTGTTTAAGGTGATGATATGCTTTCGAACGCGATCTAACACTAGGAACTTATAAAAAAACAAGAAGAGTGAGGAGCTGGTGAAAGCAGTTTAAATCTGTATTCACAGATAATAAGAGTTGCAGATCGGAGGGAAATAAAGCAGAATAGGAACAGGCTACAAGAGAAGGAAGGTTGGCACAGAGAGAAGGATGCTATACAGAAAGCCAAATGACTAAGCATCCTGAACGCACATCAGACTACATTGCAGTCAATTGTCAGCCATGCAGCAGGAACACTACTAAGTGCCTTCTCCCCATCCAAAGGCTTTCAACCCATTGCCCGATGTTTCTCAAACCCTTCCGTCCTTGGTCTTACCACACAGCTGTGCCAACACCCATATGTTACTAAGCAGCCTCTGAAACTACGACTACCTTACTAGTACTACACCCCATCACCATGCAGCATATTAATCCTGAGTGCAGAGGCATTGCAACACGTATGGAACTATTCAAACCTTACTGGTCAAACTTTCCAGAGCCTCGCCCGCCTTTTATTGTACTGTATTTTTAATAAGATTTGGTCTTTTAAAAAGTTTTAATTATATAGAAATGTAACATACTGTACCACATAAAAATAGCAAACTGCAAATTCATGCAACCACTGCATCTCACTCCTGTGGAAGGCACCAAATTACTGTTGGTTTCAGCCCAATTGCTCCTTAAGGCATCCCTAATCCTTGAAGCACTGTGCTGGGCTCTCTATAAGCCCTGCTCTCTGGGTGCAAATCAGCCTCCACATTGAACTCGGAGGTCCATCGCTCACTGAAGGTTTCACCCTCTCACAAATATTATGAGTTACGCACGCGGTTATAGGGGGGATGCTGCTTCCCCCATGTAGTCTCCATAGAGACTCTCATCCCTTTAAGGCCTAAGCACACTCCACAGTCATTGCTGCACCGCTCAGCTGTAGTTGAACTGGTCCTTGCTCCTGTCAGTCTCCCTGTATACAGTTTCATGACCAAGGCATTAACGGGTAAGCGGGTCTCCAAGGATCACAATGGGCATTTCGACATCCACTGTGATCTTCCTGTCTGGAAGTCCCTGCCTGCAGCTTCTGAAAGCCACTGTTCGAAAGATGCTGCATCATGCACTTCCAGGCCATCCTGGTAAATGTCAGTGAACGCCCACAGGATCATAAGCCTGCGAGAACCATAGAGAAATACCCTTCGATAACGTACCGGATGCAGGTGGGGTGGTGCCAGAATAGGAATATGCGTCCCAACTATTGCCCTCCACAGTGAGGGAAACCATTTGTGCAAAGCCATCCATAATGTCCTCATCAATTCAGGTTTTCTTAGCAGATGCTATTAATGGCCTCGCAAACGTGCACACCACTATTCCAATGGTCGATTCATCCAAACTGGTTTGCGACGATCGTACTGTCTGGAGTTGCCAGCTCCAGACTGCAATAGCACCTGCTTCTCCACTGAGCAGGGCAGCTCTCAGTCTCCTGTCCTTGCGCTGCAGGGTTGGAGGAGCACCAGCACACAGTCCATGAAAGTGTTTTCTCATCCAATCTGCAGCCACTTGCTCGTCACCCAGACTGCAATGCCGACCACCATCGTCGTGCGTTGACCTCAGAGAACGCGCTTCCACGGCGGTGAGCACTGTCCGTTACTAGCCTACACGCACGAATTTAGTTGCAGGTGCATCAAAGCCAAATCATTTCATCATCGAGGCCTCCTCACGTCACTTGGAGCATAAGGATACTCAACTGCCAGACGTGATGTGCTGGCAACATTCATCAGCAAAGTCCTCAGCAGCTCGGGCTCCATTTCTTACTGAAATCACGCGGCAGACTCACAATGGCACCAAACGGCTGAAAAGGGAAGCGATGCACCACGGGTCGTTGGAACAGGAAGCGGAATGACCCGCACCCTTCCGTCCCCTTCCCACAACCCACAGCGCCAAAATGGGACGAGGTGCTCTGTGGGATAGCTGCCCACAATGCACCACTCACAACAGCGCTGCAAATGCTGCAAATGTGGACACACTGCAGCGCTGGTCGCTGTCAGTGTGGACATACTGCAGCACTGGCCCTACACAGCTGTACGACCACAGCTGTAACTACCAGCGCTGCAAAAATGTAGGTGTAGCCATGCCCGTAGCCTCAGTCTTGCCCAGGGACTCCCACACCAGGTTGACACAATCAGATCTAGCTCTGGGCTAGGCAACCTTGTATATTTGCAATCTGTTGCCTCACTGCCTTCCTGAGCTCCCCTTGCCTCATGCTGAATTAAAACCTGACTAAAGACAACTGTTCCAACAGTAAACCTGCAGTGTCATTCTACCAGGCCCCAATTATACATGCAGAGTTGGGGTCTCATTCTTGAGCAAATCACAGATGGCAGTAACTTTAACCAGTGATCTGGCATGACTCAGGATGGAGTAAAGAACAAGATCCCTGCTTGCTGACATCCTGTACTCCTCAGCATTAATGCCAGGAAAAAGCTAATGGCACAATGATTGTAGTATGTTGGGCTATATATGTAAAAGCATATCAATTTTAAAAGATGCTTTATTGTGTGAGCTACTAGCGATGAGTGCTCTTATTTACTTTGACATTCAAAACCTCTTACAGGCCTACTCAGCCTTCAACTGTTACAAATTTGGGGGGGGACAATTGACAGTTTCAGGGTGTTCACCTGTACCATAAATAACCCATATCATTTCATTGTTGTAAGGTGAAGAAAAGTGAAATAAAGATGAAGCTCTCCAAATCAAGCTGCAGTATTGACCTGGAAAACATATGATAAATGAGTTAGCTATCAGGATTTGGAGGAGGCTCAGTGTTTCAGATCTGCGTCTTATGAATTCAAATGATGACTATGGCTGGCCAATACTGGAAAGATAGTAGGCTGGTTGAATGATGTTTGTGAAAGAGCAATAAGTTTTGCAGAAGAGGACAATGGGAGAAGAACATGGATGGCACAGGATAGCGGTGATGCACAGCAGTTTCTCAAAATGAGATTGATGATCTTTTTATGCACTGTATTTGAAAAGGTTCATTATTTTAATCCCTAATTGGATTCATTTTGATAAAACCAGCATTTAAGTGTAAGTTACATCATGCAATTATATGCATGGAACCAAGGCAAACCTGAGCTGACCTATTTTTCCATTTCCATTTCTAGCTCATTTTGTTTGTTTGAAAATCCCTGCCTAGAAATACATTGTAGCATTTAAAATTAAATCAGTGGACACTGGAACATCATGTCATTTTTGGAGTGTGTTATCATTTCAGTGTCAAGATTAGGCTGAATTTGCCAAGAATTAGTGCTCTCCGATCTATTTTGATACAGATTGAATTGGGGACATTTACAATATCATTTGTTGTGATAAAAGGTAGCATTTTGAATTAGACAGAACTACCTAATGAAAGCCCCACCAAAAATGGAAAATATTTGTAGGGAAATATGCAGTATAATGTCTGATATAGGAAATAATGCAATAGCAGTGAGAGGTAGTTGGGAAAAGATGAACTGCTGTAGGGTCAGAGGCCAGATGCACAATTTACTACAAGAATATATGCTTTGGAATGATAAAGACATTCATCCACTTCTTCTAGTGCTGTAATTCAGCTAACTGAAGCCTTTTGTAAAGCAAAAGAATTATACTTACAGAATTTAGCAAAATGCTGAATGAGAATTTTATTCTCTCTTCTAAATCTTTTTTCTCTCTGAGAGGGCTTTGACTTTGAAAGGCTCTTCTCTTTTAAAGAGGAAGCTCTCAGTAAGCACTATTATTTTTATTTGGGCTATGCCTGGGTTTCACATTTGAAATTAATATTTTTATGTTTTATACCAAGTACTGTTAAGTCTTTCAGATATATGTTATCCCGAACCAAACTAATTTCCTTCTTTGACAAAATTATTGGCGGTGGATGGGGGTACAGGGAGCACTAGAAGTGATATCTTGATTTTAATAAGGCTTTTGACACAGGACGCCCTGAATTCTAAGGAAATTCTACTCTAATCTGAAGTGTGGTTAAAGTCCATCTATATTTTTTCATGACAATAGGTCCAATAGTACAGTAAAAGCACTACACCTGGAAGTGGAATTACCCAATCAGACAATACTGATTGACAAAACAACAACTATTCAATATTAGCAAGCAGAGATAAGTGACACTGTGGAAAAAGGCAACCTGGAGTACCTTGTGGCAAAGTGAGTATGTGTGGAATATCCATAAGTAGGATAATAATCTTATGGTAATATTTATGCAAAGTCCTTGGAAAGTAATGACAAAAAGGGCACATTTCATGCAAATATAAGGAGAAACACACTTATTACACACATTTTTAGTGCAGAGGTAGAAAACAGCATATGAGCTATGAGAAAAATGTTGAATGCCTAAGTTATCACTATGGATCACTGAAAATTGCAAATTTTCCAAAATTGCTTACAAAAAATAAATCAGTTTTTCAATGAAATACCAAAATCAAAGATTTTTGTTGTTGGCAAAAATGTTCACTTCATAAAAACAAAATATACTAAAAATAATTACGTTTTATTGGAAAAACACCAAAACCTCAAATTTTCATTTTAGTCAAGAAAACTAGTTTTCCTGCAAAAAAAAAGTCCGACTATTTTTTAAACCAACTTTTGTATCACACCATGCCAGTAAATTAGTGGGAAGCAGTGTTGTTACAAGTGACGAGAAGCCTGGGTTCATTACTTCTCTGCCACTGGATGAACTGCTTGACCTGGAATGAGACAGGCCCACACTTTTTAAAAATATTCTTTAATTTTGGGTGCATCCATTTTTAAGTACCAAACTGAGCACCCAAAAATTGACACTCAAATTAGAAAATAACTTGGAGTACTGAGACCTAACCACTCTGTGGTTCAATTTCACCATCTGAAGTGGGAAATATACTTAGAAAGTGACTAAAGTACTTTGAGATGCAGGGGGCTGGAGGGAGGGAAAAGATCCTAAGTTGGTGTGAATTGTCATAGCTCCATTGAAATCAATGGAGCTACAACATTGTACACCAGTGGATGATCTGCCCCAAGATGAACAGTGATATTGTATATGTGCAAAGTAATATACCAATAAAATATAAACATGGATGGGGAGAGAAGTATTATTACAGCTTTCACCGAGAGTCCAGTGATCTGATCTCTTGCACTACAACAGTGTTTTCATTGAGTTAATTATCCTTTTTCCAGGCTGTCAGTGGTACAGTGGAAAGTATAAGGGTCCATTTGCATACATCATGTTGCATGGTCACTCTGGTTCTGTATGACCAATGTCATAACTGATTACTTGCTACCACTTAAGTATCTTAACAGTGGTCATAGCTGGGAGGAAAAGAAAGGTTACAAATTAGTATTATTAATAGGGTTTGTCTTGCTTACAGTAGTACATCCTGACCAGTCTTCAAAGTGCAGAATCAGATCCCACCTCTGCAAGTTAGCAAGAGGATGGCTTCCTCTTTCACATTTAATTATTTATATTTATTATATTTGACAGTTTTGTACTTAAATTTGTTATTCTATTTTGAAGATAGCTGAGTGACTCCAAAAATCCTTTGATGAACTGCAGTTGGTTTTTATAAAAAAGCTATGTGAAAGATAAAGGAAATTCTGACTCCTCCCATTCTTCTCATTGCTACATCTGACTCAAGAAAATTGTTGGCTTTGCTGTCCAAGTTCAACCAGAGCATATGTTAATACTCTGCCAGAGCTATTTATATTCTGAGATTTAACCATTAATTTGTATTCTTCAAATCTCTTCAATTATGTCATGGTGGAAGAGTCTTTTGTTGAATGCACACAGTAAGACCTTCACCTGCAAAGTCTCTAACCATTATAACATTGTATATGTTATCAAGAGCCGCCCATACTATTTGTATCTTTTAACCTGAGTTTTGACCTACCTTTCCAAAAGAAAAATATCAGATATTTAAAAGTGGATTTCCAGATTTAATCCTCTTTTGAGCTGACAGTTCCAAATAAGTCTGGGCATGTAACTTCAAGATAAATCTACCTGCAGAATACGTCTACTTTTTGTACTGTTTTAGGGTCAAATCTTATGTAGTCTTTACTCAAGGGCAGATTGTGCATTCCTAACACACACACTCTCATTAATGCAAGTGGACATTTTGGGAACTGACAAAATACAGGATCAGGCTCTCAAGCCCTTATTCAGCCAGGTAGTTAAGCAAGTACCTAACATTAAACATCTGAATAGTCCCAGTCCTTACTCATGCAAAACTCCCATTAACATTTATTTGTTTTCTTTTTGTAATTATTCTGAAATAAAATACCATATTGAAAAGCAAAACCAGCTTGCAGAAGTCTCCTCGGTCACACAGCTTGTTTTGTTTCCTTCTCAGTGAATAGTGGTGATTTTTGTCTAGACCTTAGTTTTATATTAGGGTCCAGATATTTTAAAATTAATCTTCATTGAGGCTTTTTGCTTTTATTTATGAATGGGTAATGACAAAGCAGCAGAAATCAATAAAAGATAAGAAAATTAAAACAATATTTATAAGCAGAGTATTTCTTTACAGGCACGTAGATGACCTTGCCTGCAGAACCTCATTCAAACAGAATGAAACCAGCTGTTAACGTTGGAAGACCAATTCTGTTTTTGGCCATCTCCTGAAAGATTGTTTGAAATTCAGTTGGGTTCATAATTTTCCAAATTGTACAGAAGATTCAGGGTCTGCAGAGCTTTTCATCTCGGAGTTACTAGTTTTCAAACACAATCCAAGTCAGTCAGTGACAAAGAGTATGCTTACACTGCAATAAGAGACCACCAGCAGCTCCGGGTCAGCTGATGCAAGCTCGCAGGGCTATACAATTGCAGAATAGACCTTCAGACTCAAGCCTGAGCAAAAACATATACTGCTATTTTAGCCTGCAGCTGAACCTGGCTCTGAGATGTGGTGCCTTGTGGGTTTATCATGGTGTAGACAAACCCAAAGTTTAGCTCAGAACAGCTGTTCAAGGGCTTCTATATGAAATGGTTAGTCTCAGACAAGTTCCCAATTGCCAGATGCCCACATCATAATTGGTAGCCTTTGAACAACACATCATAAACCAGTGGAGGGGAACCTGTGGCCTGTCAAGGTAATCTGCTGGCGGACTACGAGACAGTTTGTTTACAGTGACCTTCCCCCACTGTCCACAGCTCCCATTGGCCAGGAACGGCGAACCGCCGCCACTGGGAGCTGAGGGCGGCCATGCCTGCAGATGGTCAATGTAAACAAACTGTCTCACCGCCTGCCAGCAGATTACTCTGATGGGCCACCCACAGGCCGCAGGTTGCCCACCACTGTCATAAACAAGACAAACTGCCTGTAACTCCATTATGACAAGGGACAGCACATGAGGATCTAGCTCATTAATATTTTCCCTTTGCTACTATAAGTATCAACTGCACTAGACATGAATTTGGAGAAGGGAGGCTTACGGGAAGAGAGTTGTATATAATACCATGAGCCTTAGACCAACTGAATGAAAGAGGGACACCTACATTTGTTTGTATGAAGAATAGAAATATAAGCACTACGAAGCTTACCATGGCACCCACAATTTGAGACTGATAGTAGACACATCTCATAAGACTTGGAGCTCAGGTGTAAGTATGATGACAGGATGCCCCCAAAACTTTTTTAAAATAAAAATACTATATTCCAGTGAGATGAGTGAGTCTTTCAGTACTTCTGAGACAAATTCCAGAGTGAAAAAAAAAGAAGAGCTCAATGGGAGCCACCAGAGAGGTTCCTGGTTTCTGGTGCATTAGTGCAGGGGAGCAGGCTTCAATTCACCATAAGAATCTGACACTTAGGGAGTCAGTGAAAAGCTGATCACTCAGCCAGCTACCTGGAAAGCACAGATTGCCAAAGCAGGAATGGGGGAATGGATTTTCTGGTCATCCCTAAATGAGAGCTTCCAATACTACAAGAGATAGCAAATTACCAAACTTGTTCCTGAAAAAAAAAATCTGATACTACAGGGAGGAAGAGAAGGTTAGGGAACAGAAAGACAGTAGGAAGATTTTTCTAGGGGCTATATTAGGACATCTCCTCTGTCTCTCCTTCTCTCTCTCTCTCTCTGAGAGATAAGTTGTCTGTGGACAGAGGAGAGGAGGAGTTTTTGTATGGAACTTGCCTAAACCACAAAAATGTTCAGTTGTAGAAATCAGCTATAGACCAAAACTTTATTTTAACTAAATCATTTCACCCATCCCTATTGCACAGACAGAGCATTAATACACAGCAACTGTGCTGAGGTTACTGCTTGCTTTGCAACTTACATTTCCTAACAACTGTACAGTTCTATGGTCAATGCATGTGTTGGAGAGTTGTTATTCTGCTTGGATGACTGAAGCCACTTTGGCCTACCAACATATAATATGCAGTAGCAAGTATCAGACAGAAATAGGCTCTTGGTCAACAACGTAGTTGTAGCCGTGTTGGTTCCACACTTGAAGAGCACCCTGTAGCTCAAACGCTTGTCTCTTTCACCAATGGAAGTTGATCCAAAAAAGTATTACTTCACTCACTTTTCCACTCTTGGTCACGTCAGGCTGTTTAACTCAAATGCTTAATATTTTAAAGTATTATAGCAAGTAGGGCCGTGACTTTGTGTGTACACATGCTGTTTTCTCAAGCTTGCCAAAAATGAAATTTCAAAGAACAAAATGGTGAGGGAGAGGTTGAGGAATAACCTAGCACAGTTAATCAACAACTAGTTAGCTCAGCTGCCCCCACTGTAGAACCACATTCTGCAGTACTCATTCAGGATCAAACTCTGCCTTCATTTACACAAAGGGAAATCCAGAATAACTGCAATGGCTCCAGTGTAATGGAGGGCAGAATTTGGTCCTTACTCAGACAGATTCCCACTGAAATCAACTGAATTATTAAATCAGTATATATATGCAAGCAAGTGACATAAGAATAAGAGTCTACTGTGAGAAACTAGCTGGCAACATTCAGTGGGAAGAAGCAAGGAGACAAGACTGAATAAAGCTACACAACAGAAAAATAATAAATTTGAGTAGCTTTGGAAAGAAATTTAAACTTCCATTTAAAAATGCTCATCTGGTTACATTACTTTTACTGAACAATGAAACAGACCAAACTCTTGATAAACAGGCATGAGATAAAGCCAGCTAAGGTGAGCTAAATTAATTACTAAGAATTGTCACAGAAATTCAGGTCTGTATAGAAAGTAACAGGCAGCAGTATCACAACCTGAGGGACAGATATACTCCATAGTGGCAGTGGGGTGCAGGATCATTGTTTTCAGTACTTGACAAGATCATACAGAAGTATTTGGAAATCTTTACAGTTCTGCCCAGACACACAAAGGAAGTAGCTGTGGAAGTATGCTTGTTCCCCCTATCCTACCCTGACTTCTCCCTAAGTACATGTTACAAATCCCATAAAATACCAACCATATAGCCCAAGAAAGATGGTGAAAAAGAAAAGTGTGCTGATCTCACTCATTCTTATAGACATAAAGTTGCTTTTTTTAAAAAGTAATGTCCTTTCCCTACTGGGAACATTTCTTAAAGGGGTGGAAGTTGCCACTAGAAGCCTTAGTAGTACAACTCCATTGAACCAACACTGTCCAGGAACCAGAGGAGGAACAATGGACCCCAAAGCTAGTGAAGAGGAACCATGCTGAGGTTGAAAGACCTATCCCCCACTTACAAGGATGCTGAGGTTGAAAGACATATCTCCCACCTACAAGGCCTCCTCCCACAGGTTTATGTATAAGAGGGAGATATCTAGCCTTCTGAAAAGAATAAAGACTTCATCACAATACTATGAACTATGGAAAAAAGCACAAGAATAGATAAACAAAAAAGTAAATTGTTACTTAAATTCATCCAAATATATGTGGAACACAGAAGAAACTGAAGAGGAGTATAATAGCTGTATATTCATGCCCTAAGCAACGTTTGACAGAATGAGAATGATGCAGATTCAGATTGTGGCTTTCATCGTCTCTTTTGAATTTATAATGAAAGAGAACCACAAAGGATGTGTGTAATTCAAAGGAAAAATATATATCAGTACTAATAGATACACTGTCAGGAATATTATATATATTCTCTAAGAAGGATACTTTGTTAAAGAATGAAGAAAAACATTGAAGTTATTGGTAGAGTCTGAAGACAAGGCAATACGATATGCATCTGTCCACTATCTTAGCACATCAGGTTCTTGGCACCTAAATAAGTGACCAAAGTTTTCAAAAGTGCTCACATCCAGGAGTTACTGGCTTCTCAGCATTTTTTAAAATACTGCCCACTTCATATAGGTGCCTAAAGGGAAGCTGAACTTTCTTGAAAATATGGCCCTAATTGAGAGTGTTAAGTACATCTGAAAATCTGGTCTGTAATTATTATGCATTAATTTAATTACACTTTGAATGCCTCTCAAAATATCTATCTTTCTAGAAAGCAGAGACTCATTTTAATCTTGTGGTCTGATTCTTTCAGAATCAAATGCATGCTCAGGCAGCATCCTTCACCAAGGAAATGCAAACAAGAATTCAGGGAGAGCTTGCAACCTTAGGAGATTGTTACTGGATAATAAGAGTTATGAATGAAAGATTGGTGGGATGACCACACAGTCACATAGACTGTTCCCGTTAATGGTGGCCACTGAAATTCATGACACAAAAATTCTTGCCTACACTTCTGTGGAATCATTTTGCACTCCTGGCACAATAGGTATTCTCTCTCCAAAATTTTTAGTTTAGAAATGTACCAACATGAGATGGGAAATTTGTCCATAATGAATAAAAATTGAATGTATATTGAAATGATCCATTCTGAAATGTGGCTCTCTCATTTTTAGAAAGTGTGCATCGAATCTCAATTGAAAAGTTGATAGCATTTCAGGATCCTTCTAACTTTCATACTTCTAAATCACATACAACCCAATGGTGTCTAAGCACCATGCAACAGTTGAGGCACTAAGCATGCCCAGAAAAGGTAGTCAGTCTCAGTCTCTGACTTTCTCAATGGCTGCAGAAAGAGAGCATGATAGTGCAGTAGAAGCTTCCACTGACTGTAAGGGTCATGTGAAGCCTACCCTCACCCTCAGGAAACCCTCTCACTTCAGACACTTTAATATGGGCATCCTCCTCCTGCAGGCTCTTAAATTGAGCCTGAACCTATGCCATGAGGTGGGGAGACGGAAAGTAGGGTACGGCTGTTTAGGAACAGCAGAACAGGTTAGCTCAGGCACCTGGACAGAGGGCTAAAAGGTAAGGAGATGACTGGGAAGCAGGGAATTGAGACACAAGATACATCCCTAACATCACCTCAAACATTTTGCTTGTATATTTGTCCAGCAAATAGAGATCTATTTTAACTAATAAATCTCATCTCTTCAGGGCTCGTTTTCACCTCCTTAATACAGACACACTCAATTTCTCCCCATAATCTCTCTTAAAAAAGGATCTGCTATTACAGTAATGGTTGCAAAGGTTCCTTAGTTTTTATGAGCCAGTACTATTTATATTCTGAATTCCACCTCCTAGAGTTGAATTTTTATTTCATTCTGCCAACAAGAAAACCTTTACTGCAATATATCAGCTTTGGGAAGTCATTACAGGTACTGTTCCAAGTGAAAAGGATATTGAGAAGAAAGAAATGATATTATAACTGTTTATTTTAAATGATAAATAGGCCCGAACTCTAACAGGACTCCAGGTGGAAGGAGAGAAAAGAATAAGAGGGACAGAGCTAGGAGAGGAAGAGAGGAGAGGAAGAGAGTTAAGAGAAACAGGGTTAAGATAAACAGTGCTAAGAAGACATAAGGGAGAGGGAAAAGTCAGATGGAATGATAGGGTTGCCCAAGATGTCCTGCTTTCACTTGGATCAAGTAACTCTCAGTGGGCTGAAGACTGTATGTGTATCTGTAGAAAAAGGAGTAAATAGAGAAAGATTTGAGAAGGGAATAGGCAGGAGTAGAAGGGATATGGGAAAGGGATGGGGATTATCTAATGAGAATTTCATAAAGGTTAACTGGGGTTTGTACCGTGCCTATCACATTGGGGTCCTGGTCCATGACTGGTACTCTTAGGCACTACCACAGTACAAATATATAAAGGAAAACTTTCTGATAGTAGATCAATGCGTGGGACAGATTGCCTTATGAAGTGGTCGTGGCTCCAATGCATTCCTCAGAGACCCTCAAATCAAAGTTAAGTAAGCCCAGTACATGAGAAGAAGCACGTAGAGTCTTTGGTACAAGTACTGCATAACTCAGATTGCCCTTGCCCCATGATCTAAGATGACTCAGCTTATGGTCATTTTGCCTTGTTCGCTTGCTGAAGCAAACTGGCAAAAAATGCAGGCCAATTGGGAAAAAACCTGCAAAATGTTGGCTTTTCAGTTCCTAAGCTTTTAATCAGAAATGCTGTATTTCTATGAACTGGGGCAGAAACTGACACTGCCTGGGAATCTGCAGCTGGGTACATCTCTCAGAAGCAGCCATTTAGAAAAGGATTAAGACAAGCCTCAGTCATCCACAAGCTGTCCTGCTGATGGGTTTTAAATGTTTCCTCAGTCTGTGTTGTAACTATTTTTATGCAGTTTAGTAAACTGGTCCACTCTTCTTCTCCTGTTCCCTCATTGCTTGTTGCTTTTCCACTCCCACCCTCCACCTCAGATCAGGAGGGATTTGCCTCCTTTGCTGGGGCTGGGAGCTGCAGCCACCCAATGCAGGTAAGGAGGCAGCCCTAGCTGAGTAGGGGCTGGCACGGGTGATGACCCAGTGCCTTCCCGCCTGCCCCACCCACAGAAACCAGACTTTGGGTGCTTGGTCAGTAGAGCTGACTGGACACTATCAGGTCCCCTTTTTGATCAGACTTTCCAGCTGAAAACTGGATACCTGGCAACCCTAGTTCCACTGCATGGACCCTCAACCCAGCAGCTCAGGTCTTTACTCTCCCAACCCTTACTACTCCTTCCTTGGACTGCTTCCTACACTTTTATTTCAGGATCCTACATGCCCCACCTCCTTGTATCAGGGACCATGACTGCAGGTCTGTCCTCCTCTCCCTGTTGCCAACTCCCTAGCTTTATAGAAGTTCTGCCTCTGTTTCTGCCCAGGTTAGCTTCATCCACAGTTAAGCCTCATTGCATCCTAGCTCCCCTTCAGGTGCAACCTATGGCTAGTTGTCTTCTCTTGCCTATATGCTAGTATGGAGTGAATGCCCCTTCACAATACGATATACACATACACGTGTGTAGATAATCATACATTCTGTACACAATACAGGGCCCAATCCTCCAGTGCTGTAACACACACACACACACACCCCTGATTTGTTAGATGCACAACAGCAGTGTTATCATCATCCTTTCTAGAACAGAAGCAACACTAGATCTCTTGCTGCCAATGTTTTGTCTCCAGACACAAGTAACTCTCAAAAGTTTAAGTAGCTGTTAATATCAGGATGCGCTTTCCTGTACTAACTACCAGACTATTTGGTCTAAGTGGGGAAAAAAAACATATGACTGAGCTCTCTGCTCCTTCCCTCTTAACAATACCAGTCCACCTCTTCACACTTTTCCAACTGAATTTTTACACAGCACTCAGCTTCACCCTCCCCTTCCTCCTCTGTCATCAATAATATTTTTCCATATGGTCAAATTTATGGAGATGCAGCTAATAAAGAGTGGTTTCTCTCCAACTTTTTATGGGATGGGCAAAAAGCAAGAATTCACTCATTATCCTTTGAGCTTGAAAATGTTTTTCCCTTTTGTATTCTGACATCTCCGCTGCATAGCAACAACTGGCTCCCACCCCCACCCCAAACAAACAATAACTAACATTTGGATTTGTTCTAAGTCCAAGTGGCCATCTGTGAAAATTCCACAGTAGAAAGTAAACTCCCCGCTATGGCTGCACTGTGTTAAATGATGCATTAAAATTACCATTCAGTCACCTGGCAGAAAGAATATGTCAAAATAACTTTCACCTAAGAACAAGAAGCCCTTGTTCTGAAATCAGCTCAGTGCAATACTGCATTGTTATAGTGTGCTTCCATTCTGCCTGAGTTCTTACTGTGGCTTCCAAGTCTTCTTTCCTCCCTTACTTTGACAAATCCCTGGAAAGCTATAGTATGTAGGGTCCTAGGTCTTTTATTTTTAGATCTTGAGTAATGCAAATGTTTGCAATACTTGTATATATACTTTGGAGATTTGTTTTCAGCAAATGGTAGAGACATTTCTCTTAACATTCTGAGAACATACAAAGCTCCATTTTCAAAGAGGCACATTATTAAGAGGCCAATATTTTGTATTTGGATGTGCTACTAGGCAAGTAAAACAGGCAATTGCATGCCTAATTAGTGGCTTGAGTCTCAAAATATGACATTTGGTTTCCCTGTATCTCTAATTGCCTGCAATAGTTGCATATTCTCAACACCTGACAAGTATTTCCACAGATTCCTTCTCAACCTTCTTGAGCTTGGTAATGTTTTGGTTTTTGTTTTATTTTGTAGTGTTTTAAAAGATCCAAGAATGAAATATCACTTGCTGCATGTATAGTTTAAAAGGGCAGTGGAGGAATGTTAGATGGATTAAATACAGTACACCTCTACCCCAATATAACGCTATCCAATATACACAAATTCGGATATAACGCAGTAAAGCAGCTCTCGGGGGTGGGGGGTGCTGTGCGCTCCGGAGGATCAAAGCATATTCAATATAATGCAGTTTCACCTATAACACGGTAAGATTTTTTGGCTGCCGAGGACAGTATTATATTGGGGTAGAGGTGTATTTACTGCTCTGAGGATATCTCTTCCCTGCACACACACAAAAAAGGTGTTTGTTTGTTTGTTTTTTACATAGAGATGGCTATCTCCATGGAAAATGCTTGTGGAGACAAGGCACTGTAGTTTTACCTCGATGAAGCTATTCAATGTAAATGCAAGTGAGGAGTATAAAGTTGTTGACCTCAACTAGCTACATCAGTGTAAAAGCTACCTGTGCCTTGTCACCACTAGGATTTTATCCTGAAACAGCTATCTCAAAGTAAAAGCACATTTTTTGTGCAGGGAAGTCATAGTCTGAGTGTGGCTGTCACATATTATCTTTACCTCCACCTCCACATGATGAATCATTTTATTTCTCTATAATCTCAAGCTACTTACTCAACACAGTAGCCACAATTGCTGTACTCATCCTGCAGCTGAGGAGGTAGGCAAGTTCCATCCTCCAAAATGTAACACTGCTTGGTAATCAGGCACTAAGGGGTACAGGAATTGATGCCCATTGCACACAGTTCTCCTTACACTCATCAGAAGCAAGGAGGGGTAGGGTGAGATGTCCTGAGAAGCTAATATTGAACTACTGGGGGTCCCCAACTGAGCAGTGTTCCCCCCTTTCCCATCATTGGCAATGGAACTGGAAATGGTTCCTTTACTCTCCACAGGAGTTGGTGAGTCAGGAAATAGCTTCAGTTTGTTGCATAGGGCAGCAAGCCTATGTCCCAGGCTTTTCAGCTGCCTCTGGAAATCCCAGGGTTTCAGAGTGGGGCTTTTTGGTTTAAACTGAAATTGCCACCTTTACTTTCAGGAGTGACTTATCATTATTATAGTCAATTGAACTGAAAATCAAGGCCTAATAACAAAATAAAAAAATAATAATGTAAAAATAAATAATAACAGGAGAAGCACTGTACACGTTTATAGCATCTTTCATCAGCAGATCTAGAAATAAATTAATTAAAACTCTCATCCAATATGTTAAGTAAGTAACTCTTACTATGCCCATTCATTCTAAAATAACTTTGCTATTAAGTAGTAATAACTATCTGGTAATTTCTGTAACATACCATAGCCTTAGTCTAATATCTAAAACTGCCTAGTACAGTGCATAGCAATTAGTCTTTGAACTCCTTGACACTATCATTCCCCAGTAACCTGTAGGAAATGGTAATTAATATATATTTTTTCAAATATATTAACAGTATAGTTGTTAGAGATACAGCATATCAGTGTTTTGCAGAGATCCCTGTTGACCGGCAAAATTGTTTCTCTTTTCCACATTTTGCTTTTGAAACTAATTTAAAATATTTTTTATCCCTATTCTAGGGATGATGTTGAAAACTCTTCAGTCATTTTCTGATTATTCCAGAAAAGTCAATTTATCTTGACATGAATATGTATTTTCTTATTCTGATTGAATTTCAGTCTGACACCAAGTTACTAGGAATTGTAACACTCTGGGAGTTGACCTGAGAAGGATTAATACCCGGTGTTGCAAAAGGCAGCTAAGTTCACGTTAGCTGTCACTTTTCAGTAAAATTAATAATGTATAAGTGTAACCCTTCTGCCCCTCTGAATTGGCAGCAACAAGGGCCAGGTTCAGTATCCAGGGGTTCCGTTTCAATAACACCATGCATAACCGGCTCGAGCCCCCACCCGGTGACCTGGGACAATTACATACCACACCCTCCTGGGTGCCTCTAAGGCAATACTTCCCCTCTCGCAAGCACGGAGTCTGAGGTAGCGAAATCTTTAAACTAACGAAGGAACAATCGGCATCCCATTGGAGAAAACACCACAAACAGAAGTTATAACAAAAACCATTAACCACCCCCCAATACATTTGGCAATGTCCTTTCCCTTAGGGTCTTAAGTCCAACACGCAAAGTCCAACAACCAAAAGTCAATCTGGTCAATGCCACCAACCAGAACAAGAGTCTATCTTAGAGGGTCCTCCCCCCCAGCTGGGTGAAAGGACACCTTACATGTCCAGGGCAACTGCCCCTGCCTCTCCGTGGGTCTGCTTCCGCCTTCTCCAGAACTGCTCCGCCTTATCAGCCGCTCCACTCTGCTCCTCCGGCCATTCCTCACACTGCTCCGTCCACCAGCTGCCTTGTGAGCTGCTCCAGTTGGTCCTGCAACTGCCCAGCTATGCTCGCATCTGTGGGCTGCTCCACACGCCCCCACAGCTACTCCGCTCTGCCAGCCGCCCGCTCCAATCCAGCTGTCGCGCGTGGTCACTCCAGCCAATCCCCACAAACTGCTGCACTCCGCCAGTGCTCTGTTCCACAGTATAGCTTTCAGGCTCCCCCACTAAGTTAGCACAGTACTCAGTGCTCCAGCCAGTAATTTCAGCTCTTTTCTTTGAGTTTCAGCTCTTAGTGATCTCAGCAATAGTAGGGGAGCCCAGTGCTAGTGCACCATTAGCCCAAAGTGAGTTCAGCTCAGCAACCTGTATCTAGAGTCTTAAGGGAATAAAAAATCAACTCTGACATTCCACAGTGGAGAAAGGAGGGGGTGCAATTGGTGCTTCTAGCTCCACAAGGAGATTGCACCACCAGGCACAAATACCTGTCGCCAACCTCTCTCCCTCTTCACTGGGTTTTGGAACCCATGTCCCTTGTCTAGCAAGTACCACCCAACTGAGGTTGTGTCATTTCTGTCACAAAGCAGTCCCACAGCTCGGCAGTCTGGGATGGGGTAGGCATGCCTATGCAAATATTTGAGATTTCACATTCCAGACATTCTTTCCACACTTCCCATAATTCACCACCAGATGTCAGGGTACAGCTCATAATGACTCTGCTTACATAAGATTTGTGGCATACACCTTTTAATAAAATGTGGATTAAAAATAGATGGCTGGGGGGTATGTGATACAGAGCTTCTAGATGACTGGTATGAATACAAACTAGAATGGTAGTGATTAAAAGTTATTACCACAGCTGTTTGGTGTCCTATATGAAATGAGTTAGTGGTCTCAGTTCAATTCCAGCAGACAAATCTCAGCATAACGACTATCACTATTTAGCACAAATTTCCCTCTGCTGTTGAGCATCCCAGCAGAAAAGGCCAAGGACCAAAGTGGGCACAGCAAATGCACTATTATCACACATCTATGAATGAACATTCCAGAAGAGGATTGAGGCACTTGGACAGAGCAATGTGCAGAAGCTCTATACTACCATTGTCCATGATATATGTTTCCTGGCTTATGTTATTAATCTAGAACTTTCACAAACACTAAGTTCACAAACAAAACTTTTCATTATAAAAATAAAACATTACAGAGAACTATGATAGCTCTCAAGAGCATCTGTGTTCAATGACTTGCAGTTTATGTGCTTGTTCTATTTACAATATGTCCTTTCATTTCATTCACTTCCTCTGAATAGGGGTTTTTATACTAATGGAAATCAAATATATCATACTAAAAATACACAACATAATCTTGTTTTGCCTTATAATCTTTTATGGTGTTTACTAACTGACAAACCTTGTTGGCAAAAATAGATAGTCAGTTTGATTTTTCTTTTTAGCTGACCAGATTTAAAAATAATCCAGTTTCAGACAAAGCAACCTTTAAATAACATATCCTGATTTTTAAAAAATCCTTTGAAAAAAATATACGAGTGTTTATGCTCCTTATTGATATTTGTAATGGTCTTTCAGCAAGGAAGAAACTGATTTACTACACAGGGGAATTAGTGATTGACCATACAAAAAGTGATGTTAAATTTACAAATAAATAAACAGATTTACCCCTTTTCTGCTGCCTCTGACTAAGCACAAGTATAGCAATCTGTGGTTATACCTATAGCTAAATAAATAAATAAAAATATTCATACAGGGAATGTGATTTTTCAAGTTAACATTGTCCTTATATAAAGATGCATTCCTTCTCAGTCCAGTGTCTGCTATTCAGGTAGTATCACAATTTTTCCATGACAACAGACTGGAATGTCAAACACAGAATTATGACCACTGGAGTATCCAGCAGACTGTGGTGTTGGGCTGTGATTCAGAAAAGCTTGGAGACATTTTCAAAAATTAAAAAGGAAGCAGAGGAAAATAGCGAAATCCATTTATTTATGTATAAATGATCTTTCCTTTCGAGTTTCCTACTCTATGATAGTCCCACTTTAATGAGCATTCTATTGTAAATGTGCAAAACTGCTGCTGGAAGACACGCCCATTCTGGTAGCTGCCATGAGACTGTAAAATTGGGGCTTCTTAACATGTCCGCTTCCTTTCTATCTTTGAGATGAATTTGCTTACTTTACTGACAGTGCTACTGTTAACTGTAGAACTAATACAACTATAAAAGGGTGAGCTAAATTCTTCTGCACATGTAAAGATGATTAAATATTAGTTGTGAATAAGTTATCTGACAAACTTAACCCTTCTTATCTGGGCACCATTCATTCATTTCTGTAAATGTAGTTGTTTTTCACAAGTCTTTGTCAAATTTCAGCCTCTGGTTAGCTCACAAGCTGATCAACTGATTGCTATTCATTATTTATAATGCATGATTGGACACCTGAGTTCTATTAGATTGTTTCTATTCCCTAACTGAATGACTGAAATTTTTAAACATAAAAATAATACTTGGGAATCCACTTGGAGCCACTGGGTGCT
Source organism: Chelonoidis abingdonii (assembly GCF_003597395.2). Classification (NCBI taxonomy): domain Eukaryota; kingdom Metazoa; phylum Chordata; order Testudines; family Testudinidae; genus Chelonoidis; species Chelonoidis abingdonii. Next base: position 65,582,381 of record NC_133773.1, read on the forward strand.
ACCATACTATACATGTGTATTAATAAACTGAATGATTTTGATATGAGAGTTAGGGAGAAAATAAATATAGAATCCAACAATAGACTTTTTACAATCACTTTAGAAGAACTCAGACTTTTTGGGACCCGAAAGGGAAATGCTTTAAGTAGTAGAGCTAATTAAGTTTAAGACTGAGTAACTTCCTTAGCAATAAAAAAGGGAAACTAGCAGAAAACTTAACAAGTAGTTACTTACCAGCTAGAAAGAGAAAAGGCAGTCAGCAAGAATGCCATGAAAAATGGATACTTTAGAGCTGCAGCTGTTTGATTTTGCCAAATTCAAAGTGTCATTACCAGAAAGGAATGCTGGGGAAAAGTTGCTATGAAAGGACAACCTTCAAGTATGAAGAGTTAGTGAGAACCGAGTAGTTACCAAGACATAGTTCTGGGAAGGGGACTGAGTTTGTTATGGGCACATTATAGATATATACTTGATATAGATACAGCATTCTGCAAGAGAAATTATTTCACACCTTCACAACAATTTCACCAAAGAGCTAAGGTGTAGAATTCCTTGGGGCAGAAACAGATGTAAAAATTTTATTAAAGTTAATGTTTAAAATTAAATATAAACAAGTTAAGAGGGAAGGTACTGTGTATCTGGGGTCAGGCTTGAGTTATGAGGGATTACAGGTATCGGTTGCAAGGATGAAAAGATACATACATATCACATAACCGGCATAGACCCAGATTGGGATGCAAGAGTATTTAAAGTGTCAGTGGATAAGTGGGCTTGGGTTCGCCACCCATGGACTGTATAAGGAGTCCAAGTGAGTATTGGTGTAGCGAATAAGTACATGGGTGGGGTGTGTCCCTTGGTTCATCAGGGAAAGAAGTGGGTTTTTGCCCTGGTTGGCAGTCTCAATTACTCATGTAATTAGTTCACAGGACTTTTAGTAATATATGGCTTCATTCTCCATTGCTGTACACTTAGCGTAGTCATTTATACCTGGGTAAAGTGGGTATGAGGTCATAAAAGGATTTTAAAAACTGGTGCATTTTTGAAGATAAGAACATCCAGAGTTAACATTTCAAAAACATTAAATTATGGGGAGGTATAAAAACCCTCATGCATAAACCAGCCTTCAGCTGTTGCAGGCTAGGAAGAATTTTTTCCAGAGAGCAGATTATTCCATAATTGTTTAATTCATATTGTTTATAGTTAGTAACAATTTTGAGTACTTTTTTTTGCTTTGTTTTATTTTTTGTTAATAGTGATATCAATTCTATAATAAGAGAAATGGAAGCTGCCCCTTTAAGAATAGGGTGAGGGCAGAAGAAGTGATCTGTTGTGGGTGCTGGAGTGTTCAGCAGATCCTCTGGTGCTGTTAGTAGGCCCTGAGGAGGGCTTGGTTTGCAAGATACTACTAAAGAAAAGGAGTTGGATTCCCAGCATAAACAAAGTTCTCCTTCAAAAGCTGAATCTTATGATTCAGCATGTAATGAATCTACATGTTCACGAGTGTTATAGGGGAGATGACCTGTTCACATCCATATCTTTGATCTGTGAGTATTAAACAAGTGTCATTGAAAACTGAAAGAAAAACAAGACTCTTAAATATGTTTGTTGGGGAAAGGAGCTTTCAGTGTTTCCAAGCAGTAAACGTTAAAATGTTGGCAACAACTCCGTTATAAATAGTGCATAAAGAGCGTATAAGCCTTTTCTTCCAGTGTTTGATTTTCGCATGTAGCTCTATTCTTCAGTGCCAGTGGGCTCTCCTTCAAATAATCAGCTCACTATTCTCTTTTCTAAAGCCTATTCTTTCTCCTCCTCTTCCATTAAATGAATAAACAAGTTTATCTCATTTACATATAACGAAGGTGCACTCTGTTCTGTCTATTACCCAGCAAGATGCTGTACAGAAGAATTCAAAGCATCCATAGGTTGGATGAAAGCCCAGGAATTCAGGTACTGAACCTAAAGTGTACTGATCAATTGCCCGCCTCCCTGGGACATAAAATCCGAGTCACCGTTCCAACCAACTGCTATTTTACAAAGGCTGTCTGTTGTGAATTATTGAGGGGGGGAAATCCTATATTGCAAGTTAACTGGAAATTTTGCTAATCTCTGGGTTTTCTTCAAGGAGATCGTAATTCAGCCATAAAGATTCATTCAGGACTCAACCTTCCTTAAAGTCTAAATTTTGTAAAAATATTGAACTATGGAATCAGACAGTGATTTTTGGTTTTTCTTATTGTTTATTTGTGAAGCACTTCATAAAAATTTTAGAGGAGAAAAATCTTCATGATTCTTACCGTAAAGACACTAAATGCCTTTACATTTCATGTCTCATATTCTTTCCAAAATCATAAGCAAATGCTAAATATTAATGTAAATCTAAATGATCCTATGCTGAAAGCAATAATGTAACATTTTATTTTGTAGAGGTGTTCAATGACCTGCAGCTAACCACAGTCATCATGAAAGGCCCAGGGCCCAATGTGATTTTTACACAGAGTTTGAGTAAGTTAACAAGAATATGCTTGGGTCCTGAAAAAGCTCTACTCCCTCTCCACGACACTCTGCCATTAGGAATCTTCCCTAAAGACAAAATAGCCAATATAGTCTTCCTCCATAAACTCACTGTACGAGAAGGAAGTGGAAAAGCCAAATCAGTTGTGTTCAAATTGGGCATTTGGTAACAGGATATAGAAGTTCCATTAGTTAGGTTTTCACTTGAAAATCCTATATATCAGGACTATATTTCAGGATATCACAGGGCACCACCTTTGCTACCCAGAAAACCTAATTGCCCGTCCTGTTCAGATGGTTTCACAGTCACAAACACACACTGGGCTGTTTATCTTGTATATTTATCTCCATCCTACATAGTAATATTGTGCAATACAGGCTTACAGCAAAGGTAAGCGTACCAGCAACCCTGACTCCCCAGCCCAAGCTACTTTCTAATATTCTCCCCCAAATACCTTGTTAGCCCAGTGATTGTCACCCAGGTGCTCACAATCCCTCAACAGAAAGTATATATTTACCCTCAGCTCTCCCTGCAGCCTTCTCCAGGCTGCAGCAATGTCAGTCATCAGGGTGCTGCTGCTATCACCCTGTCACACAGGGAATATCATCATAATTAAATAAGATATTGCTAATCCTTAGCCTCTAGTGATTCCAATGACTCCAACTAAAAGTATAATGAGAGAAACTGCTTCAATTTTATAACACCACACTCCAGATGACAAATCTTCCAAGGTTGTTTGAAAGAGTATCTGACTCTCTGTCCAGGAGCAGAAAAGTTGCTGCGATCTTTTTTAGTCATGCAACCTCATGCTGAGGCTTTTGTTGAAATATGGCTTTCAGAAGCAACCCAGAAGATTTTCTGATTTTTTAAAAAGATATTTTAGGCACTCCAGAAGGCCTACTAGAGTTTTGGCAGATCTTGCACTTATTGGAGCCAATAGAAAAACTACCATTGTCAGTAGGAGAACAATTGGGCCTATTTTGATTCAATAAAAATAAGAGCCAGAGTTCAGGTGCCTGGTAGGGATTGGTGACTATATTTGGATAAAATAAGAATGATTCCAATGCTCAAATTGAACCTGATCTTGAAAGAGTTATTCTAATCTCATTTACAATGGCTGAACATCTGTGTAATTCATTGATTTGGGAGAAGTTAATTCTGGCTTTTACCAGTTTAAGTTAGAGAAAAATCAGGCCCCATGGCTTTTGTAAGCATTTTACTAAGAAGTAGTGTTGCCTGCACAAGCCTTATTTAGTTTGGGTGTGAATGCACCTTTCAATTAACATAATTGTCAGGATAAAATAATCACAAGCTCCATCTAAGAAAAAAGGGGTACATTAGCCCACCCAAGCATTTTGGATTGATTGGGTGGTGGGGCTTTGCTGCATATTGTTTAGGTGTGTGAGAGAAGGCAGAACACAGAACCAAAGAGCCACATAAGTAGTCTAAGGGCTGGTCTACACTACCCCAATAAATTTGACCTACATTATGCTATTCCAGCTATGAAAATAACTTGACTAAAATCGATGTAGCTTAGGTTGATTTAATGCAGTGTCTACATTGTGCTGTGTTGACAGAAGACATGCTCCTGCTGACCTACCTTACTCTTCTTGGGGAGCTGAAGTACCAGGATAGTGCTCTGCCATCGACTTAGCGGGTCTGATCGACACCGCTGCACTGATTACAGTAGTGCCTATCTACCAGTACGTGTAGACATGGCCTAAGAAGCAGCTGAAAACACAGCACATGATCCTGAAAGAAAACTGGGGAGAGGTTTCTGGGTAATAGGCAGTGCTTAATTTGTGCCAGGACTTGCTAAGCTCTGGCACCTCTGGGCTTGGCAGTTCATAGCCCCAGCATCTCTGGGCTTTCCATGTCAGTTATGAAAGTAAAAAAAATGGCTTAAGCCTCGGCACCTAATTACTTGAGCCCCAGCAGCTCTTTCGTTACAAATTAAGCACTGGTAATGGATGCAAGCTGAAAAGAGTATTCTTGGTGCTTTGAGCAAAAGAAGCTGTTTCTTGTTATTTGATTCCATCTATGTTTTGAGATACAGGATTTTGTATGTTCTTTATAAATACAACTGCATCATCAAAATACATGACTATCACCAATTTCTCCTTCTTACTGCAACAACCTAATAAATCTCAAATATTTGACTAGCCACACAGGTTAAAAGAGGTAAACAAGCATCTCAAGGCTGACTTCAGGCTCCCTGGTTATCACTGGCACAAAAACAGCACAAGAGGCTGGAAGCTGTTTAGTTAAACTTTGTGTATTCTTCCCACACTTTGGAAAGTTCTAATCCAATGTAAACTGTGCATATAGACCCATATGTAATAGTGGTGCTGATCTACTTCTACTATTCACAGCCCCCTCTTGATTAATATCTTCAAAAAGAAGTGAACTTTGAGTGCCATTGCAAGAGAATGTCCATTTTAAAAAGTATCTTTTCAAGAGAATAGCTGTCCCACTTTTTGTCATACTTCTCCAAAAATATCAGTAAAGCAGGACATAAAAGGCCAAGGCATACAGCACAAATGCAAACCACAGAAGAATAAAAACACATTCTGCAGATTCAAAGTGGTACCAAATTCTTTGATATTCTGTGAGGTGGTTGGTTTCAAGATAAGAGCAATGAGACAAAAGTCTCACATTTACCAGAGTGTTAAATTAATGCTATGCATGACGTGCATTTCTTCCATCTTCCAGCACAAATTATTTTTCTGGCTTTTATGTTTTAAAATCCACAGTATTTTTGTGTAGATGATGCTTAAATAAAAAATAAAAAGCCTTATAAAAAGTTCATTGATTTAAACTCCCATTTCTTAATCCAAGTTATTAGCTTGAGCACAGCCTCATTCTCATATCTCATCCAACCTAGTCCCCTAACACTGTATCTCAGCAGTATATGTACATTACTAGAGGAGAAAATATTGACAACAAAATGCTCCAATACTTCTGTTAGTCTATAATGTGCCACAGGACTCTTTGTCGCTTTAATCAGTTTCACTCACTGTATCTCCACCTCCTGGGCCTAGCTATATCACTCAAAGTGAGGAAACTCTGACATAATTTAGTTTCTGCTTTAAGGATGTAGAATACTAGATATCTTAAATGTTTGAAGAGATATTCAGTCCAACTATAATCTATAATTTGACAGAGAAGGAAGCCTAAGATATCCTGGCCAGCGGGTTACATTAGCTCAGGCAAAGCTTACGTTAAATCAAAATAAGAATTTTACCCACACAAAGCTCACAGGCAGGCAATTCAGCATGTCTAATGTAATGCTAATCAGGGTTCAAATATTCTTACACTAAATATCATTAAAAGAATATAAAATTAATTACGTCAGAGGTTCATAGACTCATCAAGCAGATGTACGAGGGGTTCAAAAATCAGACCCAAACTAATATCCTAATGTTGTGGCTCAGATCCATTTATAGTGAAAACGAGGATTCTGAAATCAATAATTTCCTATTATCTTTCTATGTCAGATTCTTGGGCACCAAAGCTGGCACATCATTTTTAAAAAGCAATCTTCAAACAGATGGGGAACTGCTGGAGTTAAACCTACCGTTAAGGCACAGCTATGGAGACATGCCAAAGTCTGTGTGAGGTTATTTATTGTGTAGATTAATGGTGAGTCTCTCCTATAACAATAGTCACTAGAGGCTGTGTATTGAACTGTGCAGTCTGTCATATTCAGTCTGAACTTCAGATGTGAGAACAGCTATACCATCCTTTCAATTAGCAATGCAGTGCTTAAGTTATTGATAGGAAACCAATGCTACAATGTATTAGGAATAGTACTGTTTTGTTGTCTAGGTTAGGCTCAACTCAAACAGACTGGATGAATCCTGGAGACCAAAAAAGGCTCTTAAAACAGAACTATGTAACAAAGCTAAAAAATATTGGTTAAAAACTACACTAAGGTTATAAAAATGAATGACAGTATAAATGTCAACACTGTTAATTTCACAGCTGATCCTTTTAGCAGAAGCATCTAGTTTATATGCTTTTCCATTACTGTTGAAAGCAGTGGCTGATATTAGAGTAAGGAGCAGCTGGGGAAAGTAAGAGTTCAAGCTTCTCAAAAATGTTAAGTCATCTTGAACGCTGTCCTACAGGGAAGGATAGCGAGTATGTATTTCCTCTCCACCAGTAAAACTCTCAGCTATCTGCTAGGTGCCAAAACCCCAGCCACCTTCCAACTTCTGCAACTACCAGAAGTCCCAATTGTCCCCTATCCAGGTGTCAGAGCTAGAGCTGCTCATAAAAGTTCCAATAAAACAATGTTTTCAGGCAATAGGCAAATTCTGACAAAAATCAGTATGTTTTGCCAAGATCGTCTGATTGGTTTTCTGCCAGCTCACCTACACAGCTCCTTAACAGGCAGCTGGGGAGCCCAGGCTTCCAGGGTCTCTGACTCTGGAGCAGCTACCCATGTGCTTTTTTGGAGGGGGAGAATTTCTCAGTTTTTGTTTTTCATATTTAATCCAGGATCTGAAGAAGAGCTCTGTGTTAGCTTGAAAGCTTGTGTCTCTCACCAGAGACCAACAAAAAATATTACCTCACCCATTTTGTCTCAACCAGAAATAGTCAAACTTAGTGTAGTGGGGTTCTGCAAAGTCTGTGGAACAGCATTCTTCCCCTTTACCGGGTGCATAGTGCATTTGATTCTGCAAAATGCTGAGAACTTTCTACTGCTATGAGAGGCCCAAACTTTTAGAAAGACTCTTGCCAGCTATACAACTGGCTCCTCAGAGTAACTTTGCAATACTTGACAGCAAGAATGTCCATTGTGCTCAGCCTCTTTAACAGGCAGGTAGGAGTAAGGAAAGGCTCTTTACATCCTCTCCCACACTTACTTAGCAATACAGAATCTGGACACAATCTGGTTCGATAGTGCTGGATATCCAAATAGCATATTATGAAATTATAATCATAACTATAATTCTGTCAACTCTAATAGTTAAATTACATTTATCATTGAATGTAAACCCTAATAGAAAATCTCCTAAACATAAATTTACATGCAATAAAATGTAATAAAAAGAGTTAGAAAATAAAAGAAGAAGAATGGGCCACATCCTCTGCTGGTATAAATCAGCATAGCTCCATTGTCGTCACTAGCAGTAGGCCAATTTACACCAGTTTAGCATCTGACCCCGTTATCAATTTCTAAAATGCAAACTGAGAAGTGAACCATTGCTCAAGTTACGAACTTGGCACTGTAGACGGAGATTTCCAGAATGTGTTTTCTAGGGTAAAAACATGTTAATCAGCTGTCACTACGTGGGCTTTAATGGGAGGAAAAGAAAATTGCTATCTTAGCATCAGAATGCTGTGATTTCCAAGAACTTGTATGACTTTTTTTAGTCATGGCAATTTCATTTTCTTTACATTCATGACCATTCAATTCACTATTGGTTAACCAAATTAAAAATAACAAGCTACAGAACCCTGAAGTTCTTGTTCCCAGATATGTTGATGTCAATAAAAATCTGAGTCATGGACTGTAGCTGGAGAAGATATATTTATTCCCACAAGAACAGCATTAATAAGAGTTAAGTCCTCTCGAACAGGCTTGGTATCTTTGGAAGCTTGTTTTTGCCCTAGCTCAAATTAATTTTGTCCTTACTAGGTCATTTTCATTTTTACAGGACAAAATATTGAATTCTATTGGGCCAGAACTTTAGCTCAGCAGGAGGTAAGTAGCTGTGTAACGGCCTTGGCCGGGGCTCAGCTCCTGGTCGCAGGGGCTGAGCGAATGAAATCGGTAGTCCGAGCCCTTGGGTAGGGCCGGCAGCAAACAAACAGTTTTCGGGGCTCCGGTCCTTTCATGCAGGACAGAGCAACAAGTAGTTTAAGGGCTCTGTCCCTTTGGTGCAGGGCAGAGCTACAAGCAGCATAGGGGCTCTGGCCCTTTGGGGCAGGGCAGAGCTACAAGCAGTTTAGGGGCTCTGGCCCTTTGGGGCAGGGCAGAGCAATCAGCAGTTTAGGGGCTCTGGCCCTTTGGGGCAGGGCAGAGCAATCAGCAGTTTAGGGGCTCTGGCCTCGGCAGGGGCAGAGCACCAAGCAGTTCAGAGCTGACTCTTTGGGACAGGGCAGACACCGAAGCAGTCTTAGGGGCTCTGGCCCTTGTGTGGCAGGGCAGGAGCAATGATAGACAACTGGGGGCAATCGGGTGTAGTAAGGAGGGGGGAGTCGCACCTTAAGGGGATGGCGCAGGGGGACGCAGCCCTCACTCCACTGCGTTCCAGCCGGGGCCCTAGTAGCGGCGGTCGCCGCTAAGGCGTCAGTGGGGATCCTGGCCAAACACACTGACCGAGGTGAGCGGCAGGGTTCCCACGAAAACACTGACCGGATGGTCAGTGGGGATCTGGCCGAGCACTACGACCATCGGCTCGGGGCTTCTGCGGCCTGATGTAGCAGCCGCCCCCGGGCTGCTTCCAACCTCCCTGGGTACCTGCCCTTTCGCCGGCGTCGTCCAGGGTTCCCAAGATCATAGGTTCCTCAGCGGCTCGGCAGGCGGGGGGTCAGTCCAGTCTCGGGGTACCGGGGTCCAGTGGTCCGTCCAGTCTCAGCGTCCTGGGTTCGGGCGGTCCGGTCCGTCCTCGGGGTACCGGGTCCAGGGTCGGTCCACTCCTCGGGGTACTGGGGTCCAGGCGGTCCGGTCACTCCTCACCGTCCGGGTGTTCGGGTGGTCTGGTCCAGTCGTCCGCAGGAGCGTCCGAAGGTGCGGCCACTGCTCTGGGTGCTGGCCCAGGGGAGGTCAGGCCAGACCCTCCGGTACCGAGCGTGGGGTAAGCAGGCCAGCGGGAGCTCGGGCACCACGTCTGCCTTCTCCGGTGGCCTCCTTCTAACTGAGGGCTGGGACCGGGCTTTTATACTTCCTGTCCCGCCCCCTGACTTCCTGGCAGCGGGAACAGGCAGAGGGGGCCTTGAACTTCCGGTCCCACCCCTTGACTTCCTGGGGGCGGGGATAGGCGGACAGGCCTCTGCCCGGGACTGCAGGGTTCCTAGCCTATTCCCTGTCTCAGGAGCGTGCGGGAGGGGACCCCCCTCGCTACAAGCTGTAAGACCCCTTTTCCCTTCCCGGATCCTAAGACTGTCTGGGGACTGCTCTCACCCCAGTACAATTCAGTGCTGCTTTAAATGATGCCCAACTTCAACAGCCTCCTAGGGACCATTTCAAAGTTGGAGATTGCTAGAATTCAGAGGTGTTTGGGCCATGCCCTTTTCCCCCACCACGCACAACCAAAACACACCCCTACATCAGGACCAGGAAGGGGTGATGTAGAGCTGACTACACTGGTTCCTGAGGATTCTCCTAGATTGTGGAGATCCACAACCAACTGAATCAGCCATTATTCTGCTTTACTATCATCACTCTACTGTGTCTAGAGGAAGAAACAGTGTAGGCAATCCTGATAAACATATCCTGTAGAGGGGTATTGGAGGGAACAATCAATAGGAAATGTAGGTATTTTAGAGATCACATTATTCATAGATCAAAAGTGAGTTTTGCTGCAACCAGTCAATGTTATGTAGTAATATCTGTTTGGGTATCAGATTTATGGTGCAGATATACATACAGTTTTACAAATCTGAAGACACTAATTAACAAGGGCGAGAGGAGGGCAGGTTAACTGATGCTTGACACTTTGGAAATTTTTCATATAGTTCTCTTTTCACATGTAATTGAACAGTAACATGATAAAAAGGGCAGTACTTTTTTGCTTTTTTCTGAGCAAAGATAAAATGATCGATATTTATAGAACTCTTAAAGGTTAGTAGCTCCTGATAAGCTGAAGGTCAGAAGAATAGCTAAATAAAAAGCTAAAATATCAAATGCTTGGAGAAAAAGGAAAAGTGACTAACTAAACATTTGAGGCTTTTCAAGCCAATGGGTGTTTTAACTGTGGAATGACTTTTAGGCAGATCCCTTTACTTTAAATAATTTAACCTCTTGCATAAGGATGCTGCCACTGTATGTAGAAAAAAAAGTTAAAAAATAAAGTTCTCTCTGGCATGCAATCAACATGAAGTCTTTTACTGGGGCCAAATAATATAAAGGAATACTCAGCTATTTCAGCCCTCATAGCAAACCCCAATGAATACTGAGCAAGAGGGAAATAAGAAAGTCATCCTCCAAGGCCCAAATCTTATTCTCAATCTGAGTAGCCAGGCAGTGTGGGGGTACATTCTGCGTGGGGACAGAATCTTCCATAGCTTCAAGGCTATAGTGGCCCCTATTGTCACTATTCCATCCTACCTCTCACCCTCCCCCCCACCCCCCCACACAGTGAAAATGGCAAGTGAGTGACCAAGCAGGTTCAGAGCCACCAGTCATGACTCCCATTCCCTTCCATGCCATTCCCTCTCTGGCCTCTCCCCAAGCCATCTGTGCATTGGGATGCAGGGAAAGTTTGCAAAACTGCACTCAGAAGTACATGTGGGGTTTCCATGCCCTGTGCTGTCTTCCTGAATCCATCCCAGGTTGGACAGCAAAACCAACCTTTGTTTCACTCTGTTTAAGCACATTCCAGGCACATCAGCTGCAGGGCAGGAGTTGCTCCCAAAAGCTAGAGAGAGAAAAATGCAAAACTAATTTATATATCACAATGTGACAGCAATCTGAACCCAGCTATTGCTTTAGAATTAAATGTCATTTCACATTTCCTCAGTGTATCGAGGAAAGAGGTAGCTGCTTAACTTTTTAATAATAATGAGTAAACCAATATGTATTTAAATATTTAAAATAAGACTTCAGTAAGACATCAGAGTCCTTTTCCCTTTTTTACAAAGAATGAATAACACTGGACAGTGAAATTAAATGGATTTCAGCTCTTTGAAATTATAATCTTCTGTAGCAACAGATTAAATATATTAATAGGTCACTATTTAAACTTCCCATTTTCAGCATGTACTTGTTATCGGTATTAGGAAAGAGTTAAGAGATAGGATTTTAGAGGAAATAAACATTTTGTTTTCAAAACCCTTTTTCTCTCTGCCAATTCGTTTTGAGCTGCTTCCAATTTTCACACCACTGGCACTTAGATTCTTGCAAAAACTGAGTGGAAGTTTAGAGAAGCTGATTTGCAGAGGTGCAGAATTTGGCAGGGAAAAAAGGCCACCTGTTATCAGCTTATCAACCACTATTAATCAGTGAGGAAGTCATTTTTTAGTCCAACAGTATTTTACTGGTAGATATCATTTAGACTAAGTATCAACAATAGAGGCCATAGTTATGATATATACTATAATCTGCTTTCCACACAGCTGTTTTTTCAGAACTGTTAGTATTGCTGGAGTTCCAGACGGCACTGAGATATCAGAAAGGAATTTTTTTTGGCTTTTAGCCATTACATGGCTGACAGTGAAGCCATTTAAAGAGACTTTTTTTCCCTCACACACAGTACATTTTGTAATGGAAATTAGATTTATTGCTTAAATGACCTGATCCTTTTCACAGTTGGGTCCAATTTGGTTAATTTTTTGAAGTACTGTACATCCTAGGGCAACGTGTCCTGCTGATTCAGTAAATTATTTCTCCCAAATATTGGATATACTAGAGCAAAGTCTGATAAAAATGCATACATTGTGCATACTGTAATAACAGAACTGATGCCAATACCAGCTCATGAGGAAATTATCTACATTAACCAGAAGGAATTTTCCCCCTAGAGTGTATAACTATTCCTTGTATTAAAGTTATTGAACCAATTTTAAGGTTTGATATTCTGCAGCTTCTTGGCTGATATTTTCATAAGACATTATTCATCCTCCCAAAGAATATGTTCCCTTCCAGGGCAAACACTGATAATATTTAGTAATGTATTACTATTTTTAATTAAGTGTCTCTAAAATGTTCCAGATTGACAGACCTGGAAGTTAAAGTCTTCTTGTGATGTTTTGAGGATCACCCAGACCAATAAAAGGTTCCATCACCACTTGCCATGCAACCTTGGGTGCCTTTATGCTGTGCAGCTTTTGTTCAGGCCCCTGACACCAGTAGCCTGACCACAAGTGCAGGGTCTCATCCTAGCTTCCACCATCCTACTTACTCCTTACAGGGTGACATCAACAGCCTTTCCAGTCCTGAGTCGCCCCAAAGCAGTCCTCCCTGAGATCTTAACTATCAGACACTTGGACTTTTCCTCTCAGGTTAATCACCCCCGAAGGTATGAAACCAGTCTCCAGACACAGCTTGCTTGGGCACACACACTCCACACAGTTTGCACAATAGAGTCCCGCTTGAAATAAAAATAGAACAAACAGAAGGTTATTTTATAGAAAAGCCACAGATTCAAAGATGAAGCAGTAAGAGAGAGCCCACATCTACAAGTTACACAGTAAATGAACGTAAAAGTGCAACCTCAGACTTTACACTTCTACATTAGACAAAATCCCTTTTCTAATACAAGTTAGCTACTGCCTTTGAACAATTTCCTAGAACACCACCTAGCTATAGGGAGGATGCAGCATTTCCCAGACAGCACTCACCAAGTGACTGTCCCTCAGTTTCTGGATGAAGACCTTAGTTTCAAGCTTTGTTGTTAAGGGGTTTTTCATTTTTTCTTTTTCCCCTCTCTCCCAGCATGGTGACTCATGAGTATTCAGAGTTGAGGATTCTAGCAGAATGTATCAATGTCTTCTCACTAGCTCTAATGGCTTATCATTTGTCTTTTCCTGGCTTGCACAAAACTAGGTACTTGGAGCTAGTCTCATCTGGTTGGGGACATAGCCCCTCCCACCCTATTGCACCACAAATTATGAGCATTTTTTATATACCCTACAACATAAATTCATAACCACAGGCTGTACACTTATCCCATAATGACCATTAACTTTAGAACATTATAAGCTTTCATAAGAGACCTCAGGAGACATCTTTTTAGCACAATAACAGTGGATATTATCAGTTGGTTCAACTGCTTATTCTTCAGGGTTGAACACCCCTGTTCTCCCCTTGGAACCCTGACTCTCACACTTGTATTCGTTAATTTTATCCAGAGGACAGGTACCACACAAGCTGTAGTAACACAAACTTATCTATATTGCCCTAAAGTAACTCTTGCAAAGTGAGATGGCAGTTCATGCTCTCTACTCATTGAATTCTTGGTCTCCCTAACTGAAATCTTAGCAAGGGGGCTGTAACAAGCTGACCATCTCCCCAGCTCAGGAAGGGCTCACTGCCACACTAAGTCCCTTTTCCAGGCAGTTCATCTTCTTTAAACATAGACAAACACAACAAAACTCTTCCTCAGCTCACCCTGGGCAACAGCTTCAAGGGATTTTTTCCCCTTTACCTCTTTGTCCTTCCACTTCAGGCCTTCCAGCAGGACTTCTCCATGCTCCGGTCACTGTCCTCCCCACCCTGTCCCCAACATGTTCCCAGTGCCTCCCTTCCCAGGGCACTCTAGCAGTCTCTCCCAAGGAACTCCCTGCTTCTTCTGTGTCTGCCTGTTCCCAAGGAACTGGCAGTGAGAGCCTTCTATCTGCTCTCTTTACTCCTTTCCTGACTGACCAGGCCAATTCACTCCGGCTTCCCCTCCTTCAGACCCCAAGTGTTTTTTCTTTTAGCCCAATTGGGATGAGGCATAGGTGCATCGATGCTGTTCCCTCTTAAGGCCCAATGCCACTTTGTTACAGAGGCCTTGTCAATTGGGGTGATGCTTTGCTGCCAACACCTGTTCACTGACCCTGACTGTGGAGGAGAAATTAAGAATGTATTTTTATTGGGTATGGAAAACTGAATCTTCTTCCAGGGTTTGTCATTTGTCTGTGGGTGAGGGACATTATGAGAATGTTGAGGAACTGATGTTAAATGTAGTGGTGAAGAGAAACGATGTTGACTCTGGAGGTCTCTGCAAAGTGACAGGTTTTACAATAGGTAGTGGCAATGGTGGGAAAGGAGTCAGTCTATATGATGGCTTCATTACTAAGAGGTGGTTCACACTATGTAAATATTTGGGAACCCTGATTTTACAGGATTTTAAAAAGAAAGGCATGTTTCCACATCCTAAGCCATTCAGTGAAATAAACCAGAGTATTCTTCATCAGAAAAACCCCAAACAAAACTAAATATATTTGTTTCTGCTGTGGAAATATATGTAAATTGGTAGATGAGATTATAATTTGGACAGCATTACAAGTCCCTCAATATTTACGAACACAAAATATACTTTTATTTATTCAGGCATAGGGACAAAAACAAATCATTTTGATGGCAGAACTGAAATCTGAGTCTGAGACTTTTCTGACTGCTGAAGGGTCTTTAGCACTGATGTCTTACTGAGAATCACCTAGAGAGACCTAGGGTGAATACTGAGTCTCCTTCCTTCTCCAGGCCAAAATTATGAATCCTGACTGCTTTCCAGGTCATTGCTTCCTTTAGGATCCATTCCAGCAATGCACTTAAGTATGAAATCAGTGGGACATAAGCAGATACTTTAGAAGTGCTTTGCTAAATTGGGGCCTTAGTGTTCTTAATTTTCTTTTAATCTGTTCTTTCCATATTTTTAAGAAGAAATTAGTTCAATGGAGTTAGAACAGAGATGAATTTGACCAACATTTTCAAAACATATTTTGTCTCCCACCATGATATGGCCTGTCATAAATAGATAGGTAAGGTAAGGGTTAAGTTTCTTTTACCTGGAAAGGGTAACCAAACACCTGACCAGAGGACCAATCAGAGAACTGGATTGTTTAAAGTCAGGGGCGGGAATTTGTATACTCGGGGTCTTTTTTGTTTTCTCGGCTGTGAGTAAACAAGGTTTCCTCCTAACTCCTTCTTATCTCAAATATTATACCAAAAGTCTGTGAGTACAAAGGAACCCAAAGCAATTCGGCTGTGAGGAGCTTTGGGTTGTATTTACAGATGTGGATGGCTGGGTCTTTGTTGTTCCTCGGCTGTGAGGAACAAGCTACCTTACTGATTCCAATCTTCTTCTCATTCTACTAAGGGGCAGTGAGTACAAAACGGGAACAAAGTAAAATCGGCTATGATATGCTTTGCTTTGTACTTACTGTGTGTGATTGCTGGTCTATTTAAATTGGCTATTTTTTAAATCAGACTGGGGTATTCAGATTTTCTTAAGTAGGAGCCTGTATAAATGTTTATGCAAGTTATTAGTCCGTATTGTCTCTTTTTCTATATAAAGCTTTCTTTTTTTCAAAACTTGTGGAAGTTTCTTTTTCTAGTAAGGCAGAGAAAGTGAAACCTCTGTATCAGGTACCTGTCTCCCTCACGGGAAGGCAGGCACGGGGAAAGGCAAAGCCAAGCTGTTGGTATTTTGCATCTCAATTGTCCTGAGGGCAGAGAACGCTTATCTCTTGGGAAGCAGAGAAACCGGTTTCTTGATACTCGCAGGCTAGACCAAGAGGCAAGCCTGGGAAGGAGGGGGGAAGGGGTTTTCTCCCCTGCTTTTAGCATCCAAGGGATTTGGAATCTGGGTGTCCCCCCAAGGGAGGGTTGGGGACACCAGAGAGAGGAAAGGGGGGATCAGGCCCCATCAATTCCTGATCTGGTGGCAGCGAGAATATCCAAGCTGGTAGTGAGCTTGGGGGAGTTTCAGGTAAGCCCCCAGATTTTGGACGCAAAAGTCCAGGTTTGGGACAGGACCAGATTGTGGACGCTAAAGTTCAGGTCTGGGACTGGGAGGCTATATTACCACATGGCCCATCATGATATGGACCGTTAAATAAATATGTAAATAGAACTGAAATATTATTTCCTCTTTTTCTGGTTTTTTAGGATCTAGGTTAATTATTGTACCTCTTTTCAATGAATAATATTTGGTAACATGAGAATAGCTGAAAAATGTTCATTGGTAGTGCTCCTGGAGTGTAGAGTATGATGTTTAATTCCAAAAATACACCATGAAGTTAACTAGGGTCAGCTTTAAAGTGTAATTCTACTCTGAGAAGTAATTTTACAAAACTGACCCTTGTTATAGATCTGTTCCTTGTGGTCCGCATGCTGAAGGTTGCGGATCCCTGTTTTAAAGCATAAATGACCTACAATGGAAAATAGCAGTGATGGACCTTGAACATCTGACATCCTATTCTCCTGACCCAGAATATGAGTAACACTCATTTAAGTTAACAAAATTGGGCGGGATAGTTGTTGAAAAACTAAAAACTAAAAGCCAGAACACCAAAACCGTGTTTATTTTGTTTTGTTTTTTTAATGAAAAGAAACAATAGTGATTTTTAAAAAACTGTAGAAAATATGTTTACATACTAGTCTTAATCCTAGTATCATGCCCAATTTTCAGCTCAGCTAATTACAATTTTCTTCTCTAAATTTCCCCTGCAGTTTCAATTGGATGCAGTAATATTCTTTAATTCCTGTCCGAAACTGTTGTGTGCACTTTTGAATAGCTGCTGCATTTCACCCCAAAGATGGATGCCATTCAGGAAAGGAGGAAGACATCCCTGTACATCAGTTTATATGGCATTTTAGGATCTTTTTGGCTGTAAAAGTGCTACGTAAAATTTAAGATTATTATTTTCTCTTCTTCAGGACAATAAAAAAAAATCTCTAACCTGCAGCTTACCACAGATATAAAGTGGGAAATTCAAGCTGTTTGACTCAAATATTGCAGCACTTTCCCTTAGCCCTCTGATGTGCCAGCCATGCAACTGCTAGGGTTTGATAACATTCAGCACACTGCAGACTTTATTTGCCGGAAAGCTCTAAGAATACTATATATTTATCGGCTGGTATTTTCATTTGACAACCTACGTGTCAGAATTGCCACCAAATGTGTAAATTTGCAGAGGGGACTTTGTTTCATTTCCTTTATTGCTTCTTGTGTGAAAGAAGGATTCAGCTCAACTATAGTAGGGCACTTTGAAAAAGTGTAAGAAAGTCCTAGCTTGCACATTTGTTTTTCTTAAATATTTGAGGGGACCACACAACTAGACAATGTTTGTGGAGCTCCTTGCACACGTAAAGTAGAATTATTTTTTTTAAGTTATTGTAAAATGGGTGCACTTTGGGCCAAATTCTACACTCCGTTGTACTCAGGTAACCCCCGAGTGCTGATTTAAAGAAAGAAAGAAAGAAAGAAAGAAAAAGAAAGAAAGAAAGAAAGAAAAGCATAACAGATTGTAACAGGACATGCTGGCTCTTTAAGGCTGGAAAAGGGGGGCAAGGATGTAAATAAATTCCCTGTCCTCATAAGAGATGGCAGACCAGGGAAGGAACAAGGTTGGCCATGTGTTGTTCCACTGGGGAAACTGTGGTTAAATTTTGACTTTTTAAATAGCAACCAAATTATTCAACTGAAGGACAACTAGGTGATTTTGGATTGTGAAGTGACACCAGGATTGAGAGTAGCAGACTTAATATGCAATAAAGAAGGATAGGTGGGATCAACTCTGCTTCTTCTATGGGATCAACTTCTGCTCTTTTTCAATAAGTGTGAGACAGACAAAATATTGTCCATTAGCATTGCCTACAGAAGTTGGAAAAGGACATGAGACATAATTAAGATATATACAACAGATATAGAGAGAGTGAAGCGACAAAGTTATAAGGACATCAAGTAACCAAAGGATTGTCTTGTTTAAACAAAAGCTTAATTCCAGTTTTGTTTTAGCAGCTAAATCACAACTATTGGCACTTAAAATTGAAATCATACTAAAACTTTAAAGAGTAAATCTTGAGATTAATACCATGTTAACCTATTCTTTAGCACTAAAATGATCCAGTATATTTTAGGGCATCACTGTTCTTGCATTTACAAAAATCCACCCTTTCCAAACTTTCTATACTCATTTATTATGGAGCTATGACTATTTAGTTTGTAGTTATTACTATGGCACTCAGAGTCACATTTCCTTCCCAGTACTCCTTCTCAGACAGCACAGCCATGCACTGTAATTTAATGAGAGAGAAGCCTAATGGCTCAATCTAGACCTAAATCTGAGAGAGAGAGAGAGAGAGAGAGAGAGCTACTCTACATGTTTGTGGGTCAATCCCAGTGTTAGACCACAACTGCCATTCCAGAAAAAGCCACTGAACTTGATGTCTTGCTGTCATGCAATTGGATCTAAAAGGGTCAGGAAGGCTATCTATGTCAGGCCACTGGCTTAGCACTCAGAAGACCTAGATTCAATTTCCTGCTTTGCCACTGACTTTTTATCTGACCTCAGACAAGATATTTAGTCTCTCTCTGCCTCAGTTCCCCAACACTAAATTGGGATACTATCTTAAGACGTATCAGAGGGGTAACTGTGTTAGTCTAGGTCTGTACAAGCCATTCATTTGACGAAGCGGGTATTCATCCATGAAAGCTTATGCGCCAATATGTCTGTTAGTCTATAGGTACCACAGGACTCTTTGTTGCTTTTTATCTTAAGATGATGTTATAAGTATACATTAAACATTATGATACATTCAGATTCTACAGTACCTTAGATAGATTCTCCCATGTTTGTGTCAGGTTTATGTGATTAACACACCAAAAGGTGCCTCAATGGGAGAACAATCCCCTGAAGGCACAGCAAGTTTTCACTAATCTTTGCCTTCTGACAAGTCTAATGTAAATAGCTAGAGTATTATTATGTCCTCAGCCCCCATTGCAACTCCAGCTACTCTTTTAGCAGGCCTCCCTCAACCACGCCTGCCCACCTTATGGGCTGCAATAGCCAGCTCCAGTCATCTCAGCAGTATGGTGGTGATGTGAGGTTTGCGGGATTTGTACACTTTCTCCAGGAAGGCTTCCTGTCAGGAACCCAGATAGTGAATTGGACCCATCTTCTTCACTAATCCACACTTGTTTCCAGTTTTCTAGGGTTGCTTTTATGCTTTAAATCCACAAATTCTATACCTGCTTCTTAACTATTAATAAAAATAACAATTTATTACCAACTTTATAGATACATTATGTCTAGCAAACATAAAAAAGACAAAAACTTTGGCATGTCAAGTCATAAAATATATCATGGAACAGAATCCAGAAGTGATGATTTAATGGCCCCCTACAGAGCATAATAAAACTGTGACTTTAGGCATTTAAAGCAGTTTGATGGTATACCTGTATCTTTTTGATAATTTTAGGAACGAAATTTAATCTATGAGTAAAGAAATATTACTTCTGGATATACATGTTTCAAAGTGAAGGTTTATGTAATGCAGACAACTGTGTTGTCCAGATCTCTCTCAGAATAACTATATCTAAATCACAGCTCCATGCTGTGAAGTCACTTGGTATTTGTTGTTCAGTGAGCCTGGAAGGATGGGAAAAAATGTTGAAGTTTTTTGTTATATTTGCCAGCTGAAAAAGAAATCCTACAATCTTTTAGTGAGATCTCTGATCTGAATCGACCAACTGTATCCCTATCATTAAATGACAGAGGGGACGATTCAGCGTTACATTGGAGCTGATTGGCACAAGGCTTAAACAGTGGAAAGGAGACACCTCTGCTGCTCTGGCAAGTAAACATTTCATCCCTCAGTTCAAGTTAGGCCACTCTAAGGGCTACTCTTACTTGCCTCTATTACTAGGGTCCTTGTAAGGGGACCATACAGCCAACACTGCTGACACTATGCCTGATGGAGAAGCCCACTTTTCTTAGAGTGATTCCCCAAGGACCTGATCTGTTTCCCCACCAGAGCAAATGTAGAGGGCCCTCAACACAAGCATGAATCGGGCACAAGGTGATCATCTAAGAAACAGTCTAAGATTCTTCATTTTCCTTTGAGTGCCTATTCCTTTTCAGTGGAAATTGAATTAGCCATACTATTGGAATCCTGGCTGGGAAATAATGTTCTACTTATTCTATGCCAGTTTTACAATACTATGGTCAGACTAAGACTGAGCCTAGCAATAGCAGTGGTCTTATGTTTAGTTCAAGATGACAGTGTGCTTATTTTGATAGTTCCACATTTTATGCTTTTTTCTTTGTTTTCCAAAATTTAACAAAAATATTATTGACATTTTCCATTTATTAAAAACTGTTTTCCATCCAAACAAAACATTGACACACACCAAGGCAATGCAAGAAAAACATATTAGTTTATCAGAACATCACTCATTGGCTAATTAATTAGCAAGACTGAGGCTTTTAGCAGCGTTAAACCGATTTAACGCTGTACCCGTCCACACAACGAGGCCCTTTATATCGATATAAAGGGCTTTTTTAAAACAGTTTCTGTACTCCTCCCCAATGAGAGGAGTAGCGCTAAAATCAGTATTATCATATCGGATTAGGGTTAGTGTGGCCCCAAATCAACGGTATTGGCCTCCGGGCGGTATCCCACAGTGCTCCACTGTGACTGCTCTGGACAGCAATCTGAACTCGGATGCAGTGGCAGGTTAGACAGGAAAATGCCCCGTGAACTTTTGATTGCATTTCCTATATTGCCCAGTGTGCGAGCCTATCAGCACGGGTGCGATGCCGTCCAAATCCAATAAGAGCTCCAGGCATGGACTGTATGGGAATATGGCTTGATCGCTGTATGGGAGACAAATCTGTTCTATTCAGAGCTCCGTTACAGAAGACGGAAATGCCAAAGCATTTGAAAAATCTCCAGCTATGATACAGTGCCACAGCACAGTGCTGCATGACAAGCCCAACGAAAAGCCAAGAATCATGGTACGCTATGGAGAGGGAGGGGTGTACTGAGGACTCCAGCTATCCCACAGTCCCGCCATGTCTCTTGAAAGTATTTGCATTCTTGAGCGAGCTCCAGCCCTGAGGTAACACATTGTCCGGTGGGTTCACGAGGTCTATCTCGTCAATTTACCACAGACCCCCCTCCGTGATAGAAAAGGGGGAAAATCGTTTCTGACTTTTTAATGTCACCTATGTATATGATTGCTGCTGGTAGACATGTGTTGCAGCAGTAAACAGTAGCGTCCTCTTTCCTCCCCCCCCAGTGGCAGATGGTACAGGTGCAGTAGGGACTGACAGCCGACTCTGGTTTGAGCACCGTGAGTGCTCCTGGCTGGCCTCGAAGGTGAGGCCGGCCGGGGGCGCACTGCGGTAAAATAGGCATGATTTGAAGTCCATTCCAGTAGATGACAGAAACGGCTGGTATGCCACCCCATCATAGCAACTGTGGGCTGAGCTCCATCAGCCCCCTCCCTTTCATCGTGTAAGAAAGATTCTGTACTGACTGACTATCATAGCAGCAGAAGTGCTGGCTCCTCTCCCCCACACCACTTATATGTCCTGCCGGACTATCATCAAGCAGCTGGAGCTGCCCCCCCCATTTATCTCACTAAACAGTAGTGTTCTATTCCGCATCTCTTATTACTTCATCACACAAATAGGGGACACTGCAATTGGTAAGCCAGTGAAAGTTTGAGAAGGAGGAAGCAACAGTGGGGTTGTTGCAGGGACACCCCCTAGACAGGCATGCAGCTCATGGTTTCTCTGCGGGATCTGAACGCAGCAGCTGTGCTCTCTGATACAGCTGGGTGTTAGTACACTTGCCCATACTCTAGCAGGACTGCTCTATTTTACGGTACCATAAAGGAGGGATTGACTTGGGAGTTCATCATTTTGTCTTGGGGCCGGTGGCACCCCGGCGATCTCGCCAGGGCAAACCATGGACAGCATGCAGATGGTACAGAATGAGATAACCATCTCTATTTCATGCAAAGGCAATGAATGCTGTCTGTGTAGCGCGGCAGTCCTCATCTCTGTCACGCAGCATCCAGTACACAACAGGGACAGTAAACCAAAAGTCGAACGGGGTCATGGTTGCCGTGCTATGGCATCTGCCAGGCAATCTAGGGAAAAGAAGCGTTGAAATATTGTCTGCCGTTGCTTTCCCGGAGGAAGGAATGATTGACACATTTACCCAGAACCACAGCGACAATGATTTTTGCCCCATCAGGCATGGATCTCAACCCAGAAATCCAAGGGGGGGGGAGACTGTCGGGAATAATGGGATAGCTACGGAATAGCTACCACCAGTGCAATGCTCCAGAAATTCGATGCTAGCCTCAGACCATGGACCACACCGCTGAATTAATGTGCTTAGTGTGGCCGCGTGCACTCGACTTTATACAATCTGTTTTACAAATCCGGTTTATGTAAAATCAGAATAATCCCATAGTGTAGATGTACCCTGATACTCAGCTGAGAGCTGTTTAAACCTCTTGCGGGTTTCATATACACCTCATAAGAGCGGCCATACTGAGTCAGTCCAATGGTCCATCTAGCCTAGTATTCTGTCTCCTGACAGTGGCCAATGACAGGTGCTTCAGAGGCAGCGAAAAGAACAGGCGACCATCAAGTGATCCATTCGCTGTCACCCACTCACAGCTTCTGGCAAACAGAGGCTAGGGACACTCAGAGCATGGGGTTGCATCCCTACCCATCCTGGCTAATAGCCATGAACTTATCTAGTTCTTTTTTTGAACACTATTATAGTTTTGGCCTTCACAACATCCCCTGGAAAAGAGTTCCACAGGTTGACTGTGTGTTAGGTGAAGAAACACTTCCTTTTGTCTGTTTTAAACCTGCTGCCTATTAATTTCAGTGGGTGACCCCTAGTTCTTGGGTTATATGTGAAGGAGTAAATAATACTTCCTTATTCACTTTCTCCACATCAGTCAAGATTTTTTGACCTCTATCATCTCCCCACTTAGTCATCTCTTTTCCAAGCTGAAAAGTCCCAGTTTTTTAAATCTCTCCTTATATGTAAGCTGTTCCACTAACTCTAATCTTTTAGTTGCCATTCTCGGTACCTTTTCCAATTCCAATATATCTTTTCTGAGATGTGGCATGCAGATCTGCACCCTGTATTCAAGATGTGGAATTTTGGATATTAGGAAAAACTTTTTCACTAGGAGGGTGGTGAAGCACTGGAGTGGGTTACCTAGGGAGGTGATGGAATCTCCTTCCTTAGAGGTTTTTAAGGTCAGGCTTGACAAAGCCCTGGCTGGGATGATTTAGTTGGTGATTGGTCCTGCTTTAAGCAGGACGTTGGACTAGATGACCTCCTGATAGGGTGACCAGACAGCAAGTGTGAAATCTTGGGACGGGGGTGGGGGGTAATAGGAGCCTATATAAGAAAAATACCCCAAAATTGGGACTGTTTCTATAAAATCAGGACATCTGGTCACCCTACCTCCTGAGGGCCCTTCCAACTCTGATATTCTATGATTCATATAGAAACATTATGATATTTTCTGTCTTGTTATGTATCCCCTTCCTAATGGTTCCTAACATTGTGTTCGCTTTTTTGACTGCCCCTGCACATTGAGCAGATGTTTTCAGAGAACTATCCACAGTGACTACTAACAGCTAATTTAGACTCCATCATTTTGTATGTATAGTTGTTGGGATTATGTTTTTAATGTGCATTACTTTGCATTTATCAACATTTAATTTCATCTACCATTTTGTTGCTCACAATAAACTACAACTATTAATGATGAAGTCAGCCTAGACAATTTAATGTCCTTTGTCAGCGATGAATTATTGTGAGAGAAAGTGATTTGCTAATGGAATTAACATTGTCATGATTTATTTTTAATGCAAACATCAAGTTGATTACATTCTCTTAACACATTAATTAAATCAGACAACATGTTTTCCTGTCAGATGATGGATTTCCACCTCAGTACTCAGCAAGTCAGGCATCACTGATTTCCAAGAATCTTAAAACAACAAAAGTTCTGTCATCTGCTTTGTTTCAAAACCATTTAATATGTCTGTAGCATACAGAGGTTAGTTTCAAGGAAGAGATAATAATTCAGTTTTAGAATGCTTTGGCCTACTAGTTTAGGGCCTAATCCAAATCCCTTTATGGTAAACAGAAAGATTCCTGGTGACTTCAATTGGGTTTCGCTCAGTCTCTTAACTCTCTGAACATCAATTTATGGTCAACATTGTTCCCTTACATGTATACAGTATTTTTCATGGATGGCAGTATCTAAGAGCTTTACAGGATACCTATAGGTGTCTGAAAATGCAGCTATTTCTGGGCTACAGCCTGACAGCTATTCTCTGTCAACAGCACTTACATAAATTTACTAGGAGGAGAAATGAAAATTAACTTCTTCAACCGACACTACTGGGATAACTATAATGGTCAGAATGTAATTACTTAATCGGAAATTTGTCTGAGATATTGATACTCTTACAAAAATGTCTGCCCAGACTTACCCCTTATTTGCTATTGACTTCAAAAGGCACTGGGATCAGGGCCAGTGCCCTGTGATCAGAACCTCTATTTCATATATCATTGGTGCTCCAAAGTTGTTGACTTAGTCCTAGGATCACAGTCTAGAACAGCTATATGTGTTAGCAAATTGGTCCCCTTGTTAGAGACCAATGGATAGAATTGACTCATCAGAAAAGCAAGATAAGAGAACAAATGTCCCAAAGATTCAGTTACTTCCCATCCCTTAAAAACAAAACAAAATAAAAAACAGGAAACCCACTACTAGATACACAACATATGATGCTTTTCCCACTGTACTACTGTGGCTTCCCCCAAGCACTCTGACAATCAGCTCCTCCTGTAGTACTCTGCCATTCAAAGGGGGTAGATGACACAGCTCCATTCTCAAGTATTGTTCTTTTAAACAGTCTGGCAAAGGACTCTGTGGTCTATTCTTTTAAGCCTAGAGTTGGAGACTAACTTATTATCAGTCACATGTAAGAGATTTAAAGGTCCTTAGAATCAGTAGTGCAAGGGCAAGGACCCTCATTTGCATGAGCTACCTTCCTCCCACCAGAAAGTAAGTAGCTCCTTTGGCTGTGGTGAAGTAGCAGGCTGTTATAGTTGCTGAGTTCAGGAGCTAAAGGATTAATTCACATTAACTCAGTGTCTTACACAGCTATTAGCGTAATCCCTATAATACCAATATGGCATTATTTCATGAGCACAGTCCCTCTCCTACTTTAGCTAAAAATATCCTTACAATTAAACTTCTAGAAATGTAGTGATACATTTGGCATACTTCAATACTTTGAGAAAATGCCAGAATTTAATAAGCTCTGCACAGCAGTTTTAATAGACTTCCATCAGACCTTTGATTCAGTGCATCTAGCAAGTTTGAGGGATCTGATGAAGCAACTTGGCCTCCCTGAGAAGATAATGTCCTTGACAGAAGAGCTTTCCGATGAAACAGAAAGCTACATTTGAGTCAACTGCACACACATGGCATGGTTTCCTATCTCCACAGAAGTGCAACAAGGCTATGTTCTGCCACCATTGTTGTTCAAATATCGGCATTGATAGGTTGATGGATAAGCTTGCAGAAGCAGCTGTCAGTGGTGTTGACCTGGACACCATTCTGCTTTGAGATCTTGAATACGATGATGATATTCTCTTATCGGCTCAGCATGGTGAATTGCTGCAGCTGATGGCTGATCTAGTCAGGCAAGAAGCATCACGCATTTGTCTGGTAATTTATCTGGTTACTAACTCCCTGGCCACTACCATCAAACAGACTCCAGCTCCAGATTGCAATCATCTCAGTATTAACCTCTCAGTACAGAACATTAAGCAGTTGGCATCTGTCAAATATGTTTGCAGCATCACAGGCAGTGCTGGAGGCTGCTGGAAAGATGTGGATGTGCATATAGGAGCAGCTGCTGCTATATTCTGAGTCCTTCAATGGACTCTGTGAGGAGGTTGTGACATTTTTGCTACAAATCTGTAGATCTATAGAACCACAGTTATAGTATAGTATAGACTATACTCTTGGCCCTGAGAAAAGCTGAAGAACACCAAACTGATGTTTTCAATTTTTATCATCTTCATCAGCTGCCTCATTTGAAGTTGCAGGATGTGACCAGCCAGGAGGATATTCAAAGCTGAACCCAGCAACCACCTCCAGCAGCACTGGTTTGATTTTAGCAGCTTTCTCAGTATGAACATATTATAATGGAAGACCCATGAATTCCAAAACTTTTTTACCAAGGAATGTTGCTGTGAACATGCCTTGTGGGTCACAACTGAGGATGCCAAATTCAGGACAAACTGCTGAGAAACAGGGCAAACAACCCATACCCTTAATGGTTATTCATCCATTAAGATGTATTAAACCAGCAACAAAAGTAAATTCTGTTTCACCACACTGGCTAATCAGAAGTCATAAAAGCAGTTTCCTTACGCATTCCAGTTCTTATATCACCACCAAAAACACTGGATTTAAAGATAAGTGGTTCTTTAAAACCAGTCTCTTCAGATAAAAGGTTCTTCTGATCCCAAAGGACCGGCCACACATTCAGGTCAATATATAACCTAGATCCTACCCAAAAATCACGCTGATGGCAATCCTTTAGTATCTAAAATCTACAGGTTTATTCATAAAAAAGAAAGAAGGGTGAGAGTTAAAATAGGTTAAAAGAATCAAATACATACAATAAATGCAAAGTTCTTGGTTCAGGCTTTTAGCAGCAATGGAATAAACTACAGGCTCAAGTCAAGTCTCTGGCTGCTTCCAAATCATTGGAAGGTCCTCAATTCCTTGGTTAGAATGCTTCCATTAATATAAGCTCATAGTCCAGAGGCTGGAGCAGAAAAGAGGCAAAATGGAGGGGTTTCCACGGCCTTTTATATCTTCTGCCATGTGGAAGGAAACCTGTTATTTCAAACAAAGCCCTCAGCATAGCTAGTCAAAAATTACAGATGATCAGATAGTGTTTGGAATCACATGGGCAAGTCACATGTCCATGCATGAAGGTTTAGACACAGTAGAAGCACATTTGCAGGACAGTCCATTCAATGTAGACGGATGTCTCCCATGGTCCGTTGTCAGTTAAATGTTCCTTGAAGAGACACTTAAATTGAATAGTCCCTCCATATGCTGACTAACTACCTTGTGGGCGTTACCCCAAAAGCAAACATTTGAAATCCAGTTGTAGAGCCAATATTCATAACTTCAAATACAAAAATGATACATGCATACACATAGTATAATCATAACCAGCAAATCATAATCTTTCCATAGACATCTTACATGTCACATTTTGTTCAAGATTTGTTGCAAATATATAACAGTGGTTGCAAAAATTATCTAAATGGTCGTATTTTAAATAGATAACATCACAGTTGCTATATGGCTGGCGATCACAGAGGCTTCAAAAGCTTCAGTTGTGCAACAAGGCTGCTAGTGATAGACAAACTGTAAATAAAGAGCCAAACCACCTTCACTACCTTACCAGACATCAATCCAGATGGTGCTCAATTTGCAAGGAGGCCATGTTCCTTTGGGATGTACCATGATGATGATGACTTGACATACGTTAATAAATATAAATATTTGTTTCTGCAGCAAATCACAAACCATCTAACATGTTTTGACATGTCATTTTACTTGATCAGTTAAGCAATGGAGAAGCAATTCATTGCCTCTTGAGAAGATGAAAATCTTTGAGGGAATTGTTCACCAAGGGGTGTTTCTTGGGAGGACAGTTTAATCCCTGGCTATATAGAAATGAAAAATTGTCACCAGAAGGGTGCAGTTCTTGCCGACAACCATCATAAAAATGACAAATAATTGGAGTATAGCAATAAGTGAATTAAAAATGCATTGGTACAGGCCTACATTATCCTTACAGGGTGGCAAACTACTTATTAAAGTAACAGGGAAAGCAGGCTACTCAAATTCAATGAAGCTGTATACATAGAATTAATACCAATATAAAGTAAAAAATACAGATTTTCTGGATAGCTTTTTTAGGTCTTTGTAGAGCACAATATCCAGCACCCTCATTCCCACCTGTCAGTCTAGAACTGAACAACATCTAGTCTTGTACCTATTACTGAACAACATTTGGATTATTTCATTAAATTTAATTGATTTGCCTTTTTAACAAACTGCTTTATTTCAGTGATGCACATTTCAAAATCCTATGATGGATGTTTTTTGGAGGGGCATGTTTAGATTTAGTTTATATATATGCTTTGTCTACTCTAGGCCAAAAAAGTGATCTAAATTCAGTTCTGAGTTTCCTTCAGATTGAAACTCCTTTTGTACCCATATGTGGAACACATTTTCAGCCTTTTGGAAGTGAGATCAACACCAGTGTTGGTCTGGCTCTCTTAGCTGGAACTGATGTAGTTGATCACACTTTCTTCACAGTGTAAATGGGAAGTTTCTGGATCAGTTGTGTCGGCTTTCTTGATTCCCACTTCTCCTCAATTGTCAGTCTCACAAAGCAACCCCACATTTTACAGGGAAAGCTCTATCTCCTCCTTTTATGTCACCTGTGCTTTGCATCGCAAGGCAATGCTTACATCATAACATGAAAGTTGGCATATATAATCCAGAAATACCTACTATACAAGCCCCGTCCATTTCTGTCGGCTATATGAGCAATGTCTATGAAGAGTAATTCATCTAGTTGTGTCAAGACCAATTTGAGGATCATACTTGTGATCTGTATTATTTGTCTATTTGGCCAAACTCCTCTCCATTATCAGACATCAGTCTTTAAACTAATTCTGTACAAACTCCCTAAATCAGAAACCACACAGTTTATAGTTTCAATGAGTTACAATCCTTCCACAAGCATCTATGTGCATATAGGATGTACAGGCTGCTCTGTTCTCTAGAAGAAGGTAGCCTATTTCTGCTACTGCGGCTGGCACACTCCCTGGGTTGGCACAAAGAACAAAACCATGGCCCATCTCCATCCCTACCCCCAGGGAGGCTGAACTATGGCTGGTTTTTATACGGACCTCATAAGATTGGTGAAGTCTACTTTTGCTCTTCTTCTTCCCCACCTGTAAAAGATCAGCCCCCATCTGGTTCTACATTTCTTAAAACAAAAAATGCCAAAATGTAAACCTCCCCATGATTCACAGTCTCCCTAAGTGCCTTGTGCTTTGTCCTCCCTGTTCTCAGCTTGTGTGGTACAAGTGTTCTGCACTGAATAACTGGTGTTTATCATTAACAGTTGATGACTGGTGAGCACTGCTTTTGTCCACTTTGATCACTTCAAAGAACAGGGAAAGATAATTAATGTTTTCCCTTTATCCAGATGCTGTTTGAGATCAGGATGTTTTATTTTATTTTAAATCAATAGCAAACATTTCTCATAGAAAGGCTGCATATTGAGGCTGCTCAATACATCAAATCCCTAGGATGCCAGTAGCATGCTCAACGTGCCAGCACTTGGAAGCAAGCACCGTAAGTACTTCAGTAGGTAGTTGGGCCTTGCAGGCATTAGCCCTGATAGGTCCCTGTAACCACTCAGACACTTAGCTATTTTACTACGGCTGATAGGAAAGGTAAAGGTTTCAAATGCCCTAGATACAGAGGCTTAAACAGTTACAGTTCAAAATGAGCGATGAAGTAAATATTTAGACCCCTGTGACAGTCCAGCTGAGAGTCAACTCTCCTTAGGCCTAGTATCTGAGGCGCCCTCTCTACTTCAATCTCTGTTCCAAGCAAATGGGCACTTACACATTTCCAAGCCAGGCTTAGTTTCTTTCATTGGGGCCCCTCTACACTGACTCTTTGCTCAGCTGATGCTGCTTCCCCATAAGCCCTGCACAGGCCTGCATCTAGCTGTAATTTCCAGCAATCACAGCCTGCTTCACACAGATTTCTGCATACAATTCCTGGAGAATTTTTGCTGCCTCCCTGCAGTTTCCTGGCTAGCCATGCAGCTGACACTTTCAAACAGAGCTCGGCCACTTCTTGGTTCAGGCTTGTTCCCTACCCGGCCAGGAGGATGGGCACATGCAGTGGAGAGGGAGATGATAGGAGTTGAAGTCCACTGGTCAACAGATCCATCACAGTGCATTTTGATTTATAGTGACAAAAGTCCTTGTGGCTTTCCTCCTTGTCCATGTCTCCAATCCTCTTTGGGGATTTTCCTCTCCCCTCAAAGAGATGCATGTGCTCTGTACTCCCTCTGTTACTCACACTCTCGCTATGGCACAAATCCTGCTCCAAGCCTGGGTAAGAGGGATGTACACAATGCTATTTGGTGGCGGGGGGGTGCTAGAGTTAAAAAATAATTTAAAAAACTTTTGAATATGGCTTCAATTAGTAGTTTTGTACCATAACTAAATGTTTCCACTTCTAATAAAGTGAAATAAATGATCTTCTGCTCCACACTCCATGCTTCCTTTATTTACTAATGCAATCTCTAAAATCGGGGGCGGGGGGAGCTAAAGCCTTAGCATAGCCCCAGTTGTCTGCACATGATTAGCTACTAGAGGTAGCTCTGGGGAGATATGTAGTAGGCCCAGGCCAGAAGAATCTCTCTTTCCAGGGCACAAAGCAGCTTCAAAGTTTTTCTTGGAGGCTGCTCTGACCCAATGGTTGGAGAAATCAATGTGATTCCTTACACAGCCCTTCTGTATGGCATAAAAGGAACAGGAGAATTCTATAGGCTAGATCTCTTCAGATTATGCATGTCTCACACTCTCTGGACTCTGCTACATGGGGCTCATTTGGAACCAGGTTCTGCATCCACTCATATTGCTCACCCACTGCACAAGCTCCATTGCACACAGCCTCAGCAAGCACACCTTCCACAGAACAGCCATAATATCACTTCCACTGCAGACTCTCAAAACTATCAGCTAAACCATAACAAAGGCTGAGCACGCACAACTGCCTTTGATTGCATGTGTTGTGAGCTCTCAGCGGGTGCTCAGCAACTCTCAAGATCTGGCTCTTTTGCCATTCTTGAGCTCATTCTAGACCACAAGGCCTGATTTGCTTTTTATCCAACTGCTCCATAGCAACAGTTTATCTGCAAAATACTAGCAGGGAAAACACAGTGTTACCAGCTCTCATGAATGTGTCATGCCTTGCAGTATTTGGTGTTTTTTTGAAAGCCCCAGCTGATAAAATCAAGAATCATTGGATGAGTTTTCATTTCAGTTTTCATTCTTCTCAAATTTTTTTAGCAAGTATAACCTAAAGGCTCAAAAATCAGAAGGCAGTGTAAAGAATCCATAACAAAATGTTTTAAATCAATCTCATGACTCTTTGGGGTTCTGACTCATGATTTTTGAATGCTTGGGACTGGCAATAGTAGAAGCAAGAAAGACACCTTGATGCCATGAACCACAGTACATTCAGTCTGTCATATTTGGCAAGGGATGATAATACTAAACACACACAAAAATAGATAGGAGAGGAAAGTGAGGAAGTTACTGAAAATTTAGAACCACGGAAAAGACAGTTGAGAAGGGAATGCTCTTGGTCTCCCTCTTATCTTATATATGCTTCATGAATAAAAGAAAAGAAAATAAAGCTATATTTGCCTCAGGTTTTCCACCATCTCTTTTCCTTCATAAATAATTGATGTTCAACAAAGCATATTGTTATCATTTTATCATATTTTATTTTATTATATTAACTTTTTACCCTAATTTTGTAATCCTGCTGTAACTGGGTAATTAGATTTTATTACATTTTTAAAATGTATTTTATAGTGAATTACCTGTAAAACAAAAGAGATAAGCGGTTGTTGTAAAAGCCCATCTACATAGAATGTAAATGTATTTTACATTCTGAAGGCTCTCTGATGCCTACTGATGAGTACATATGAACTCAGGCCTGTCTTATTACATAAACTGTTGGGGGAGGTCTATTAATAACCTTTAATTTCACTATTTATTTATCTTAAGTGAAAAGCAGACTACTTCTAATGCAGTTTTAAAACTACATTCCTAGCAATTCTTCCTTAATATAATTGTGTATAATTGTTGCTTTCCACCCAACTTTATCTGTAATAAAACACAGCAATTCGAGACATATACAAAGAGGTAGTGAGATGTTTGTAGATTTCTGCACATTTATATAGGAAAGCTTGGTTGGAATATTGTCTTGGTATGCTATCCACTAACGTATGGCTATATTTAAATTATTAAATCTGTAAATCCATTCTTGAAATGCACATTTTTTCTACTATACAGTGTTGCTGTAGTCATGATGGTCCCAGGATATTAGAAAGGTCAGTAAAGGTTATAAACTGTATTGGACCAACTTCAGTTGGTGAGACAGACAAGCTTTTAAGCTTACACAGAGCTCTTCTTCAAATCTGGAAAATGTATTCAGGGCAGATCTATACTTAAAACGCTGCGTCAGCCCATCTGGACAACTGTCACGCTTCAGTGAACACACTACTACACTGATGGAAGATCTTCCCATAGTTAATCCATGAGAGGCAGTAGTTATGTCAATGGGAGAAGGCCTCCCATTGACATAGCACTGTCTACACCAACGGTTAGCTCGGTGTAACTGTGTCACTCAGGGGTGTGACCTGTCTTCACAGTGTCACAGCTTAATGCAAGGTGAAACAGAATGTTCAGCAAAAGTAGTTAACACATATTTCAAGGAACCATTCAAGGTGAAGTGGCCCATTGATACCACTCCATTCATGGAGTGAGGAAGCGGGGATGAGGGGATGCATGGGTTATAGATTATTGTAATAAGCCATAAAGACAGTCTCTCCATTCAGTCCATGATTGAGAGTGTCCAGCAAAGTTATGAATTTAAGCTCCCAGGCTTGTCTTTTGAAGTGTTGTGCAGATTTCCTTTGAGAATGAGGACGGAGAGGTCAGCTTTGTGAAAAGTGTGATATGATGTTTTTGTATTATTTTAATGTGTAGGTTCATTCAAGAGCATAGTGATTTTCTTGTTTCACCCACATAGTTGTTATTTGACCATTTAGTGCACTGGATGAGTACACCACATGTGCCAAGCATGTGTAGGACCCATGTGTAGGATCTTGAAAGGTGCATTGTGGGGGTTGTTGGTCATCATAGCAGTGGAGATATATCTAAAAGTTTTGCATATGTTGTTCTGGCAGAATCTGGTGCTGCTTTGAGTTGATGTGTCCTGATCTGTGGAAAGCTTGCTTCTGGTGATGATAAACTTGGACAGGTAGATGGTGTGTGGAGTCAGGTGACAACTAGGGGTGTGAAGTCCGAGTGGGATTTCTGTCTGTATTGAAGTAGGTTCCTTTGGGGTATTTGGGTGGCCCATTCCATGACACATTCTAATTTTCTGGTGGCATGTCCTTGTTTGGGGAAAGCAGTTTTAAGTGTCTTAAGTGTATTGGACTTTCTCCTTGGTGCATATTCTTTGGTATCTGAGTTTCTGGCTGTAGATAACAGATTCCTTGATGTGTCTGAGTGGTTATCTGTGAAGGTAATTGTGGTGATCCGTGGGTTTCTTGTAGATAGTTGTCTGTAGGTTTCCACTGTTGAAGCTGATTGTAGTGCCCAGGAAATTGACACTAGTATGAAACTGTTCTAGAGACAGTTTAATGGATTGGGTGATGGTTGTTGAAGTTGTGGTGGAAATCTATGAGGGAGTTTAAGCTGTCTGTCCAGAGGATGAAAATATTATTTATGTATCACAGGTAGATCACTGGTTTTGTGGTGCATTTGTCCAGAAATGCTTCTTCAAGGTGGCCCATGAAGAGGTTGGCATATTGGGGAGCCATCCTAGCACAATGGCTATTCTCATGGTTTGGACAAAGTGTTTGTTGTTGAATGGAAAATTGTTATGTATGAGAATTAAATGGATGAATTTGGTGATGTGTTTCAGCTGGATATTTGAGGGTTGTTCATTGTCTTATAAAAATTTGAGGCAGGCAGCAATGCTGTCATTATTTCTAATGCAATTTTGATTGAGATGCTTTCTGAAGTTTTACAGAATGCCTCAACCTGCCCTGGAGACTCTCCGAATTGCTTGCAATACTTTGCTGTACTAAATCTACATTGTGCCAGGAATCATACAAATGCATCCAAATCACAGGCTATATCTACACTATGTCCTAGGGTTATAATTCCTCTGCTGGTTTTCCTACACTGGTAGTTCCATGAGAGCTAGTGCAAGTATACATAGTAGTGCAGCCCTGGTGCCATTGGTAGTGGAGGTACAACTGAGCTGTGCCGAGTATGTAACCATCAATAATTTTCAAAGTAGAACCATGCTTAAAGGAATAGAAATATCCTCTAACAATAATTAATAGATTTTTGCAATTTCAAATTAAAGATTAATTCCCATAACTCAAAAACAGCTTTGTTATTTTTTAAATTATTGTACTATTGTGAACTAGCCCCTTCAGTAATAATAAAACATAGTGCTTAATATTTGAAATTTATCTATTGCCAATTGGTTTCTGTCCATGAGCAGTAACTCCTTCTTATGATGCTATTTAATGTGTCACCATTTTACCCCTTTTAACAGCTCCTTACCACACACTGTCAAGATGTCACATAACCACTCTCATAAAGCCATTATTACTAGATATCATGCCAAAGATATACTGTTCAAATCAGTCAGTCTGTAGTTTCATGTTTTGTTACTTTGAGTTCCATTTTGTTTTGAAATACTGCTGTAAAAGAGAAACTCAGGACAAAAAGTAAAAGGAAAATTAAATGACAAAAGTTAACATTAAAGGTCCAATTTCTAATCCCACAACAGCCAGGGACAAAACTCCATCCTTCTCTTCACCCCTGTGCTTTCAAAGGCTTAAATCCTGGTCACTGAAGTCAATATCAAACATTTCATTGACTTCACTGGGACTAGGCTTATAACCAAGCATATTAGAACTATACAAAATACTAAAGCTGGGAAGTGAGGAGAAATCATATTTTAACACTTTAAAGAAGCAAAATCCAGTAACTGAGTGCTAAGAGTCCTCCTATAGCACACACTGCAGACTCCAACTACTTTAGCCAAGTTTGAGCTGATATAAGCAGATGCTGCTTACACCAGATATGAATTTGACCCCAAGCTTCTACTGTGTTTCTTTTAGAAAGGCAGTCACACACAGATCAGATGCTGCAAATGGTGATTAAAAGTAGCTTTCCTGGAAAACTGGTTGAAAAGAGCAGATTCTGGAAACCTGTATGACTCCTGGTCTGATTTCTCTCATTCTTTGGTGAATCTCTGAACAATACAAGTTAAGATTAATAAGATCCACCTAGATGCTTTTATTGTTCAACAAATGCCAGGAAACATTGTTCTTTTCTGCCTCACATTTCTGACAAAAATGAAAGGGCAGCTCCGGGGACACAGATTTGTGGGTTTTTGTCATTTTTTTCTTCATAAAATTTGCTTTCACCGTGAAAATAATGAATGTAAGCCCAAGGAAAATTTTAAACAACTCGCAGTTTTGTTAAGGAATAGAGTTTTGATATTTCTGTTGAAGCAAATGAAAATATTTCCCCTGCATCCCAATCCAGAGGAACTGCCTATTTCCACATTGTATTTTCAGTTTAAATTACATTTTCCTATGAATTTTAATTTTAAAATACTCTGTATAGCTTGGCAGCTTCACACAGTTCTAAAAGGAGAGAGATCAAGGCTGATGGATTCAAATATGACCTTAGCGAGGGGGAGTAAATGGCAACTATAATTTAAAATGCTCTGTGCAAAGCCTGCAGTTTAAGGATGGGTTCATATTTGGCTTGTTAGCCTCTTCCAATCCATTAAGCTAAAATACGTTTAGAAAGTTCCAAACACTCTTCATCTTTATGTATCACCTTCTTCATCCTAAAATCAAATTAAAATGTAATGTCTAGCTCTTATCTATATACAAATTGACTAGTAACTTTACATACAATAAATAACAGAGTACACAAATGTCTGCTTTCCGAACCATAAGTACTCTCCGGTAACAGAACACGTTATCCCTAAAATGTAATTAACTAAAACTACTCACACAGAAGAATATTTTCTTGTTAACTGTGTCTAATTAATAGCCAAATGGCTGACACTGAACTCTGTAAAAAGCAAAATTGTTTTAAGAGGCAGTTATTACTGAATGTCATCATTCAGGTAGTGCTATCATTTAACAGTTGAGCTCCCTACACTCCTACTCCCACTCCTGCCCCGAACAGCTTATAAAGATAACTAGAAACAAGTTGCAAGAGGTAAGAGAGGGTGTGGAAGGATTATTGGTGAGGAGACAGAAAAAAGAAGATTTTGGAAGAAGATTTTAAGGTGGGGAGATCTGAAGAAGGAAAGAGAACTTGGCACAATGTAGAGGACTATTAAAAGCACAAGGATAGCATAAAGAAAGGCTCAAAACCTATAAGATGAGATGGAGGGAGAAGTAAGAAGAAAGAATTGGGGAAGATCTGGGCAAAAGTTTTTGACAAAAAATTTGGGGGCCAAAAAAATGGATGACACTAAAATATTTTGCAAATTTGTGTCAATTTTGCTAAATTGTTTCAGTAAATAAAACCCTAAAAATATGATTGTAAAGGTGCTGGGCTGGGACTCGACCCTCCCTGGGGAGGAGGGGAGCCACACCGGCCTCGCTGCATGTCATCTGCGTCGGCCCTTTCTTCAGGGCTGACCGACGCAGCACAGTCGCTCGGGGCTCTGGCCTTCTGCTGCAGGGCTGAGCAACAAGAAAGTCAGTTCGGGACCTCAGGCCCTCAGTCTCGGGGCTGAGGGCCCCCAATGTTCGAGGGGCTCGAGCCCTTTGGGGCAGGACCGAGCAGTGATACAGTTTAAAGGGGCCCAGCCCTTGGTTCAGGCGGGGCACCAAACACACAGTTTCCGAGGCTCAGACCCTCTTGGCTCAGGGCCGAGCAGACAATAGTTCAGGCTGCTAAGGTCCTTTGGTGCAGGACTGAGCAGTGGTACAGTTTAGAGGGGCCCAGCCCTTGGTTCGGGCAGGGCACCAAGCACACAGTTACAAAGGCTCAGACCCTCTCGGCTCAGGGCTGAGCAGATAATAGGTCACTAGACTTGATGGCCTCCTCAGGCCGGTGGGGGTGGGGGGTTCTGCCACCCCAGGTACGGGTGGCAGGGGGAACGCAGGCCCACCTACTCCACTGCGTTCCAGCCCGGGGCCCTAGTAACGGCTATCACCGCTAACGGTCAGTGGGGTTCCTGACCGCAACACACTGACATCGGTTCAGGTATGTTTGCAGCCTGACTGGAGTTGGCTGCCCCCGGGCTACTTCCAATTCCCGCCTCTGGGTCTACCTGATCTGTGGCGTCAGCCCCCGGGAAGTCCAATGGCATGGGCCCCTCCTGGCTGGGGCTGAGCGGTAGGTCCAGCAGTACCTCTGGGAAGTCCGGCCAAGCCTGCTCCGGGGGTTCCTCGGGGTAACAGCAGGGATGGGGTGGCTCCGGCAACTCCTCCTCGTAGCGGTCGCAGGGAAGCTCCAGCAGCTCCTCGTCGTAGCGGGCGTGGGGAAGCTCTGGCAGTTCCTCGTCGTAGCGGGCACGGGGAAGCTCCGGCCAGCCAGGGCAACTGCCCTGGGCCTCAGCAGCTTCCCAATCACAAGCACCCTCTGGCAGGTCTACTCCCAACGGCAGCTGGGCTCCAACTGAGCACCGCCAGCCGGCTTTTATACTTCCGGGTCGCCTTCTGACCCTCTGAGGGACGGGCCCCCTGCCCTGTGGCCCCACCCCTTTTGGCGTCTGGCAGGGCTCGACCCTCCCTGGGGAAGAGGGGAGCCACACCGCCTTGCTACAATGATGTATTCCATTTTGAAGATTTCTTTGTAAAGATTTTCAATTATTTGTATTCAAAATTACTTTTCATTTCTAAATTTTCTTTAATTTTATTTTAAAACAGTAGAGAACATTAGAAAAGGCTTTAAATCAAAATGAAATATTTTGTTTCATTTGATCCAAAACAAAAAGATTTTTTTCCTCAGACTTGCCAGTGAAGCAAAAATCCATTATTCATCCAGCTCTAGGTAGGAGCAAGAAGGAGAGTAGGAAGGAATTCGAACAGAAATGTAGGATGGAGGGAAATTACATAGGACCTTGAAAAACAGGATAAGTAGCTTGAATTTTTTTCACTGAGACAGGAATTTGGCAAAGGGATTAAAGGAGGACCACAAAAAAGATGTTTTGCTCTGAACAGCAAAAGAAAATGACAAATCCCAATGGTGTTTTGGACAGATAGGAGGGAAGAACAGTGAAAAATAGGGATTGGAGAGATGAAGGTTACAGCATTTGTGTAAGATAAGACCAAAACAGGGGAATCAGTAAGAATAAGCACAGAAGTTACCCCTTTGAAGTAATAGGAGGGGTTATGTTATTAGTATTGCCCTTGGCAAGTTTTAAGGGGAGATAAACGTGGGAGCAGAACTGGAGAAAAATCAAGACACGTGTAGAAGAGAAAGTCTAGGAAACAGCAGTAACCAGCCTACAGAAGGATTCTGGTGAGAAAATGAAAGGGAAACTAAGACAATGGTAGAAGAAGCAAGCAGTGTTTAGGGGACATGTTGTCCACAGAAAACAAGACACATGCTTTTAGGAGGTGAGTGGAACCAGAGAAGTTAAAGATGAAATGAGAGAGGGGGGTTGAGTGAAGGAGTAGCAGCAGGTAGGAGTTGGTTGAAGGAGGGCAGTGGGTAGGAGGAGAGAGAGTTGAGGTGACAGGCTGAGAGACTAGAGCAGCGCAGTAGAAAGGAGACCTTGGAGCCATTCCAAAGTGAAGTAGAGAGAGTGGAATTAGGAGTGGAATAGCGTCAGTTTTGTTTTGGGAACAGAATTGGCAAGACCCTGGGCAGAGAGGGAGAAGAGACTAGGGAAAGGGTGAGGGGATAAAAAAAGTCAGGTAAAGTCAAGAGGAAGAATAAAAGGGGAGAGAGAGAGTGAGTTGTGGCAGTCAGTAGATAATAGCCACATGGGGGAGAGTTCGGGAGAAGCAGCACACAGAAGAGTGGAGTTGAAAAGAAGTAAAGGAGTGGAATAAGGATAAGGGGAGGGTTGAAAGCAATAAGGAGGTTGCCTGGCAAAGCATCTTGTTTCTATTAATACTCACAGACAGGAAGAACACAGGTTAAAAGAACTCACTGTTTTGTATGTGCTCTATATGGGAGTGAAATAGTTGAATAAAGGGCAAATAAATCACTCACTAAAGTATAGAGTGGTAATAAACAATTTAATTAAATGTTGTTCACCAGATATCCTGTGCATCGAA
The DNA here is from genome assembly GCF_003597395.2 of Chelonoidis abingdonii. Classification (NCBI taxonomy): domain Eukaryota; kingdom Metazoa; phylum Chordata; order Testudines; family Testudinidae; genus Chelonoidis; species Chelonoidis abingdonii. Next base: position 65,621,769 of record NC_133773.1, read on the forward strand.
GCATGCACAAGCCCTCCATGTCTGAACTATTTTCTTCACCACCTACTAACTTGTGTCTTTCAGTTGGGCTCTGAAAGGTCCCATTAAAAGGAGTATAACATCTCATTTGAAAAAGAGAAGTTGAAGGGAGCAGTCTAGTTGGAAGACTTATTGGCTGTTGCAGAGCCATCATCCTATTAGAAGTTTATTAGCCATTGATCTTCAAAATCAGAAATTGGCAAAAAGCCACCTGTGCCTGCCTGCTCTGTTTGTTTGTTTGTTTGGGAGGATAGTTAACAGTTACACCGTAAATGGTCTCAGAGGGCCCAATTCTGTGACGTGCTTAGCACCTTTAGCTTCCACTGAGGAAGTTCAGTGGAAGTTGGGGGAGCTCAACACCTTCCAAGAAGAGGCCAATAATATCTAATAGGACTGGGTCCCTAATTAGCTAATTCCTCTAGGGATCTAACAAACAGCAAGACAGTTATTTATAAGGGTGTTTTTAATCACACTTTAAAAACTTAAGGGAGAATTGTATTGATTTTCTGTTCACTTGACCAGATTAGCTCTTTTTAAAGGAAATGTGCCACATTTGAAAAAAGCATAGATTCCAAAAATCAATGTACTGTAATATTCTCACTGGGTAACAGTGACTCTATATTGCAGTTGTGTTGTGGTTAAAATTCAGCTCGGAGTTGCAGTTTATTTATACTAAACTTCCCCTCTTTTGAAAGGGGGGAAGTGAAAATAAAGAAAAAATTAAACAGCTATCTTCAAAGTCCAGCTTGCATATTGGCAGTGTGTGACATGAAACCTAGCTCACGGCCAGTTGCTAAATTAAAAAAAAATACTGTCAGTAAATTGTCTATTATCACTTTTTTTAAAAGTAAAATATTCTGACCTAAACAAATATATATGCAAATTAATATCATAAGACTTAGCTATGTAGAGAAATAATGTAATATGTATATCTAGAGTTTTATTCACAGGAGGCAAAGAGCCCAGCTCAAGGCAGAATGATGTTTTCTGGAATGAAATCATGATTTTTCTTTTAACAAAGGTATTGAGTAACACCCCAGTTCAAAAAGGTATTTGGGCACATGCAATGCCACAGCAATACATGTGATCTAGAAACATGTACCCAAAAAATGGCATAATGTTCAGAGAAACTTGAGTCCTGTGTAGCATTATCTCTTTGGCAAGGGCTGTTCTTTGGAGGTACAGAAAGGCCACGTTCAGGGAGAGGACTGGGGAGAAAGTAATAGTATTCTTCCAAGCTCCACTCACAAAATAACGTCCACCCAGGTGAATTACAGCAGTGAGAAGCTGCTCCTAATAGATTGTTCAAAACATAATTGGGCTTGCTGTCTGGGCTGCACTGAGCTACTTAAGGTCCCCTTTGGCAAGACATGCCCATGGGCTCTGTGAGGCTCCTTGGGCTCACTACCTACATGTACACAAAATGAGACACTCATAGCAAATTGTGCAGATCTGTAATCTTCTCTCTCTTTTCTTTTAGGAGGAATGAAATAATTAGCAATGGTAGACATTTATATGATCATCACGGGGCACATGAGTTAACCCCTTTTACTGAGATTAGTGGGGCAGTTCACACATTTCAGTGCTTGTCTATACAGCAAGATACTGCGCTGCCAACCAGATGTAACTCTACAGTGCACCAGTTTCCCAAGTAGTAACATCACAGCACAGGGAAAATCCTGGAGTGAGGTTTGAAGCATTACACTTTCAGTAGTAGTACATTAACTACTTGAAAGTATAGTACATCAAGCCACCCTCCAGGACATTCACTGCACTGTAGCAATGTCCACATGAGAAGTTACTGTGAAGCAAGCTGGTGTGCTGTGGATTCACACCCTGGCTTGCTGTGTACTAACTTATCTGGTAAACAAGCCTTTAGAGTTTTATTCCACACTCTGCAGACTCACACAGACATCCTTTCATTTTCAGTTCAGATTTGAGATTTTCTTCACACCATAACTGGAGGTTTGATGGTTTGGGCATGGGGAGGATTATTTGGTTGTGTTGTTTTGTTTTGGCACAGGTCTAGTTCAGTTTTTTTTAATAAAGCTGAGATTCTGGGGAAGACAGCAGCTTAAGAGAGGTGCTGGTATGGCATATGGACTATGTACCGACTATTTCTGAGTTATGGCCAGGTCCCAGGAACTGAACTGCTGCCTTAAACAGATTTATGGGAAAAACTGGTTTAGAATATAGCCTCTGGGCCCAGACTGTCATTTAATGAGGTAAAGACAAAGGAGAATAGAGAAATGTTTTCAACTTTCAGTTGAATATATAGGACCTGATTACTTAGTATAAAAGGGAAAGAAGCTTTAAAAAGGTGTTAATGTAATTTACTCCCACTTTAAGACCCCTTTACATTGCCAAAGTGGTTTAAAGGGGCCTTAATGTAAATAAGAATTAGGTCCATAGAGTTCATGCAGTGGGGAGATGCGGAAATGCTGTTCCAGATGACAAGGGAAGCAGAGAAAAAAGTTCTTGCACCAATAATGAAAATACTGTGAAAGGAAAAGAGGAATCTGGTGCAAGCTGAAAAGAGGGAAGGAGCAGTGTAGAAGGAAAAATATGTGAAGGAGGCAGGAGCTATCCTGTGGGGGGGGGGAGTGTTTTAAAAGGGCAGTTTAAATTGGATCCTAAAATTAGTTAATATAGAAGATATGCTAATGTACATGGAGAAATGCTGTCAGAGCCTCATGAGGAAAAAAAAAAGAACAGGAAAAAAGATTTAGGAGAAACATTAATTGACGCTTTCATGAATTCCAGAGACTGCTAGCAGGTGGCCAGCAGTTAATAGGGAAATGTGAAGTGGAGAGTGTTTTTATCTTTGCTGATTTCAGTCACTTGACTCAGTCAGAGACAAGAACTCAGAGACATTAAACAGGATTTCTTGGATGAATGAGTGGAAGGAGCTTTACTGTTCCTGGCCAAATTTCTTCTTAATTACAAGAAAACCTTTATACATCTTTTGGGGAACTGAAAGTCTATAAATAGTTTATTGAAAAGGTTAAGAGGAAAAAAAGCATCTCAGGAAGGAGAGCGAATCTGACCGAAAAGAATGATCAGATTATTTGTATTTTATTACTTTCTATTTTTCTCCTTTCCATTCAATGATGCATTGAAAAGATTTTTAGTTCATCAGAGCATTGTGGGAACTGTACAATTTTTATATTTAACAGGAGAAAACAATTTATAGAAATATCTCCTAAAAGAAATGTTATATGAATCAATGGTCTTCATCTATTATGCTTTTATGTACCTTTAATTTTTAACTGCAACACTTAAAAGAATTAAAATGTATTTTATTTTGATATAGGTTTTCTATGAAACGAATCACCATAATCATTAACCACAGAATGTTAGGAACCATTAGGAAAGGGATAGATAATCAGACAGAAGATATCATATTGCCACGTATAAATTCACAGTACCCACACTTGGAATGCATGCAGTTCTGGTCAATCCATCTCAAAAAAGATATATTAGAATTAGAAAAGGTCAACAGAGAAGGGCAACAAAAATTATTAGGAGTATGGAACAACTTCCATATGAGGAGAAATTAAAAAGACAGGGACTGTTCAGCTTTGAAGAGAGATGGCTAAGAGGGGATATGATTGAGGTCTATAAAATCATGAATGGTGTTGAGAAAGTAAATAAGGAAATATTCTTTACCCCTTCACATAACAAATGAGCCAGGGGTCGTCCAATGAAATTAACAGGTATTACCAAACATAAGGAACTACTTCTTCACACAATGCATAGTCAACCTGCATGTAGTGAGGAGGCATGGCCTTCCTCAGAGGTGGACATGGAGGGAACACCACAAGCCACCTGGTGGGTGGAACCATGATGGCCATGCCCACACACTGGAAGGAGAGGGGAAGAACAGGAAGAGGAGGTATAAAAGGCCAGCCCAGCAGTTCAGTAGGGAGGGATCTGGTGAGGGAGACAAATGCTTCTTCCCTGCTGTTGGTTCCAAGGAGAACCATTGCTGTTCTGAGGACCAGCCCAAGCTGCCAGAGAGCCCTCCCACTCCCGATGTTGAGGAGCTGCTACCACTACCCATGGCGGTATATCATGAGAAGACTGAGGATGACCCTTGAATGCAGGTATACCAGAGGGGGAGAGTAGGAAGCAGCCGAGGGGAACCAGACTACCATCGGGCTGTGGTGCTGCTGGAAACACAGTCAGCATGTGGAGGGAGTCCCTGCTGACCAAGTGGCAGACCATTCTGCCACAGTTAGGGCCCTGGGCTAGGACACTGTAGAGGCAGGCGGGCCTGTGTTCCCCTACCCCTGCCACCCCATTCTTGGGGTGGCAGTACTCCCCCTCCTTAGGCCAAGAAGCCTGTGCTCCTCAGTCACCCCTGCTGGAACCCCATAGACTATGTTTGGGGGCTCTCCCCCTGCCTGACTGCAGGCCAGAGCCCTGACTATTTACTGCTCCATTCTGCTCAAGGGCTGGACTTAGAACTTAGAACTGCTCTGTCTTGACCACTGGCCAGAGGCCAGACTGGTTGAAGCCCCTCCCTGCTTGAAGACAGGGCCCATTTAGTACCACTAATTCCCCTTTCTTTGTTTTGAGCGTACTCTAACAGACCAAACAGCGAGGAGGTGTGACCTCCCTCAGAGGTGGACATGGAGGGACGCCCACACCTGCTTACACTGCAGAACTCATTGCCTGTGGATTTTGTAAAGGCCAAAAGTATAACTGGGTTCAAAACAGAATTAGATAAGTGCATGGAAGATAGGTCCATCAATGGCTATTAGCCAAGATGGTCTGGGATAAAACCCTATGATCCAGGTGTCCCTAAACCTCTGACTGCTAGAAGCTGGAACTGGACAACATGGGATGGATCACTCAAGAAATGCACTGTTCTATTCATTCCTACTGAAGCATTTGGCACTGGCCACTCTTGGAAGACAGGATACTAAATTAGATGGACCATTGGTCTAACCCAATATGGCTGTTCTTATGTTTCTCTATGTGACCACTGTAAAACTATTAATGAATTTATTGCTATAAAACTGCTATGAGCTGGGGAAGTACTATGCCATTTTACAGATGGGGAAAATGTAAGTACACAGAAACTGAGTGACTTGCCAAAAGTCACACAAGAAGTCTGCAGCAGGTCTAAAAACAGAGCCAGTTTGTAGAGGGGTAAAGTTACAGTCCTGCCTTTCGTCATCCACCCACTGTTTTTGTGGAGATTTGGTCATGCAGCACTTCCATTGCATTCCTCTCATACCCATAGCCATGATCCAGGCAAGTTAAACATGGTCACGCACACAAGGAGTGAGGGATCTTATTTCCTCTACCCGTGTGCAGCCGTGTTTAGACTCCACTACAAGTTAGCCCATTGTCACTAGTGATTTAGCATTTTCTTATAGTACACGGAAACTATATTATCTGTTTGAATATTTTTACAAGGCTGTTCTATTCATTCTTCTTTTTCATGCCATAGGATTTACCAAATTAGGACATACAGTGGTCACCATTTCAGTAAGTCGACAAGATATCTGTTGGCAAATGTAATTACCAGAACTGTTTCCAGTTTGAAGTAGAGGGATAAAACTGTAGTACCTCAGATAAGGAGGTAACTATGTTGGCAAATACTGACTTTTTTTATCCTACCCCTATCGGGGGACAAAGGAGTGAGAGAATAGATTCTTCCAGCAAATTTAAACCCATTTTTATCTGATTTTTTTAAGGTCATATATCCTACATCAATCAATGTGCTATCTCGGATACACTACACATCAATTTGCCCAGCAAAATTTAAATTTGGTCTAAATATCTTGTCCACATCTACTTTAATAAGATATGTCTCAGATTTATTTTAATGTATTTTGACACCAAATCTGAATTTATTTCCCTGATTGCATTTGAAAGAAAGACAACTGGTTGAGCCATTATTGGCATAAGGAATTATATATTTATTCACCACTTCTGGTGGTGATTCTACAGATGTCTGGATTATCCCTTATCCTCTGTATAAACTATTCCATGCAGATCATGAATAGGTTGTTGGGGAAGGGAAAAAAAACACCATTTCCTTATCTTCATTCTGTTTCCATAGAAATATTGGGGTATCATATATATATTACTTGTTGACTACTTATATACTGTTGTCCCATCTAAGAAATTCTCAGTGGCCTTAGTAATCAAATTCATAATAACACAGTATTTGCAGTAGTCCTGAGGTAATATTTTTATTGAGTACTTGGGACTTGATAACATAATCTAGTTATCAAAAGCAAAGTTTAACACATTTTTAGGGCCAACACAGTCACTTGGGTTTAAGTCAAACAGGACCTAGCATGGTACAGGCTCTTCCCATCTATCTTTTATTATTGGGTGTTCCAAAGATGTGATGGTTACTCTCTGTACGTGGGTTTCTTATTCTGAATACAAAAACTTCAAATCCTCAGATTATTTCATCTCCCACTGAAGTCAATGTAATAAGGGCCTTTATGGTCTTTGTCTTATAATATATGCAGCTATCGCACACTCAGTCTTTCTGGTTCATAGGTCCTCATTTTAATGCATTTGTATGGACTAATTACCAGAAGCTGGCTATTCTGTTTGACAGTCAACTCTCACTCTTGTCACGTATCATGGATGCAACTCAATTCTCGGATGATTTTTAAAATTTAAAACATACAGAAAATTGGTAAGAGACTTTACATTTTAAGCATGTGCATTATCACTGAACAAAAGCAGTAGCAATTGATTTGTTGACTCAGGTCCATAAGCTCTCTTCTTCCAACATAGCATGTACAGAAAGAAGAAGGGCCCTAACTGCAAGGGGAGATTGGACTGTACAGAAAGGAAAGGTGGTTGCATAGTTCTTTCCTACCTGCCCCTTTTCCTACCTCCCCCTTTTCATGTATCAGCATTTCCTATATTATTCGTTTTCCCTGTTGCTCAGGTAGCAAACTTAGAGAGATGAACCTTGGCACACAAAATCATTTTTTATAACAGCGTAATTTTCTAAAATGAGTCAACTCTTTTCCCCTTATGAGTTATTTTTGGGATTTCTCCATTCTCCTTTTGTTCATTTTCTTTGTGCTCTGATACAATTATTTCATTTGTCCATCCAACTCATTTTGCTACTGCTTAAAGTGCAGTTCTCTCAACTGAAGAAACAGACTGTGTGGTATGTTGATTGTATATATCCATTTAGAACTCTGAGTGAAAAAAAAAAGTCTATCCTATGCCATTCTTTCTACTCATTGATCTTATTGTCTTGACTATTGCAATACTATATAGTAGACTAGTCTAACAGCAAAATGGGAATACTACTCAACATTGTGAACTAATCACAATTAATAAAACATGAGAGCTGAAGATTCACATTTTTCCTTGGGTATTCAGATTCCACAATGACTAGCATAGTATAAGAACCAAACAGATTAAGATCTTTATTGGAGAAATTCAGGTAAGGTTTAATAAAAGCTCTACACTCCTAACTCTAAATCATAAAGATTATCTCTACATTGAAATTTGTCTCTGCTGTTAAAAACATTCTCAGCAAAATATCTTTGTAATGGAACTTGTGATGTGACGATTAATTGGTTAACATCTGTAAAGTGGCTTGCACATCCCTGAGGGGGGGATGCCATACTGAGGGTTTTATAATGTAAGTATCTTTCAAACAATATAAAATATTCTCTTAAGCCATATTGGTAGTGATTTTCTTTGCAGTAAAGCACTCCTAAAGATGCTATTTTGTATTTATAAGGTAAATAAATATGCTGTCATGCCCCATTATTTATGCAATACATAAAAAAGACAATTTTTAAAATAAATCCAATGTTAAAATCTTCACAGCAGTTTTAATACTTTTTTCCTTTTCAAAGAGAACTGAGTAGTCATGTACTCCAATTGAAGTTACCACCATTCTACTCCTCAGCTGGATTCACAGGCAGCAGAATATGAATCTCAGTATTTGAAATGTAATCTCACCCTCTGATTTTAGACCAGTGGAGAATTATACAGGATAGTTGGAAGGGACAGATTAAATGTAAAAGGACTGCAGAAAAGATAGGAGTTGAAAATGTTACAGGAAAAAAATGCAGGTTCCATCCTCCTCTGCAGAGTCTGCTTTTTAAAAGTGAAATAATGTCATTACTTGGTGAGGAACAGAGTACCTCTCTCATATCCCCTGTACATTATGATAAAGTACTGGCCATCTTTTGGCTGCATTAAGACAATGCCACAATAGCAAAGATCATAAAAGCAAGACGATCTCATATTGTTTCCTTGTAATAATTTCTATTATGAGGCTTTAAAGGGAAATTGTATTAGAATTTCATTAACTGTTTTTTTAGTTTAGATTACCCATAAACAAAAGTTTTTGTTTCATAAACAACAAAATTAATCTTCATTCAACCCTCTCTTGCAGTTAACTTATGTAAGCTAAGGAAATATTGAATTCATCAATAATCCTCCTCTTCCTCCTCCTCCTTTAATGCAAAAAAAACCCTCAGTAAGGCCACATTCTTTAATTTGCACAAAAAAAAAAATCACAACAAACTGCACACTCAATAACTACATGTCTTGAAAGGCCTAGAGCCAGAGTTTACACTACCCTCCCAGTTATAAGAACCTCAGGTTCTAGCCACTCCTCTGTTACAGGAACCACTGTTACAAGGACTCTAAGTAAACAGAATCCTTTCAACATTCACTAGCCATGCTGTTGCATAAAAAACCCAAGATAAGGAATCTTTAGCAATATATTAACTGTTACATTATACAACTCTCTCAGTTGCATGCTGTAATTAATACCAGCCTCTTGTTTACTTACCCTACCCTAAGTAAAAGCAACCCACTCCTATGCTAAAAGGCCCTTCTAAAGATACAGAGCACTTTTAAATAGCCCTTTTACCCAACAAACTATATTTCACAGAATAATTTTCACTGTTTCAGGATTAATCCAGGACACACTAGAAACAACATAATATATTTCCTCTTCAGAATGGCCTGAGATCCTCTAAGAGCATTCACTGTAACTAGATCAAACTAAATTCACTTGTAAATAACCAGCAAATCTCAATGTAATGTTTTTATACATAGACTGCTAAAACAAAGGTATATTACATTTGAGATAATACATATATCCACTGTTATCCATCATTTTTGAGTTGCATGTTATCCACCATGACTAGCAACTAGAAATTACCTATATGGAATGACCTACAGAAGTTTATCCAGAGTCTAGTATTATCTTCTATAGCAGCATATTTTAGGAAAACAATTCTTAAGCCATGTGTTGCTCCAACTCTTCATCCCTTCCTGTTCTTGGAGTTTAGTTAGGAATCCTAGTAATGTGTAAAATACAAACAGTACTAAGAAACAAAGTTAAATTAAAAATAAAAACACATCCATTAAAGTTCAGAGATTTAAGCAAGACGTTTAACAATCAATGTACAATGCTGAAAATTATTTATTTTTTCAAACTACTAGACTTAGATTTTCCCAAAAAAAGGACAAATCAGACAGATGTGATTAGATCAGATTCTCTTTGAGATGAAGTCACATCTTCCTTGCAGACAGACATTTGTAAAATAAAAATTGAATTAAAAACATTATTTTTCTATGTTTTTATATAAGCTTTTTATTAAAATTGTGGTGTCACTTGAAACTTTTGGGGAGGGGCACTCGCATTTGGACATATATAGGTTATTCTTGGGTCTGTTTAGAAACAGAATTACGAGAGTCACTATCAGAAAAATCATTTAACTGTTCTGTAAATATGCAGTTTGTTTTATTTCAGGCAACAAAAGCAAAGACATACCCATAGAAGCATAGTTTATCACTGGGAAAGGGAAACCCTTATCTCATTAAAATAAATTTTTGAATCATAAAAGGAAAAGTTTCACAGGGTATCGTTTGATGAAGAAATAATTTTGGCAAACCGATTAGCTCAGACTAATACAGATAGATCTGGCTGTGTTATATTACATGGCATTAGGAATAATTCTGGTCAAAATGAATAAAGGTTCAAATATAAAAACTACATTTTTGAAAATTGTTCAGATCTGTCCAGTATTTTATAAATGACTGTTCAGAGCTGCCATCTCATTCATTGGACCATTTTTCTATCAAGAGAGCTGATGTTGCCCATCCCTGCTAAGGAGTTTGGTTTTAGAAAACAGGGTTGTTGTCAGAAACAGCTGGTCAGCTATCCGCATTTTGCATCTGGTTCCTATTTCTGTAGCCAAACCAAAACCCCACAGCCAAACACTCACCCACACCTCATCTCAGCTTTGGGAAAATTCATATCCAGACTGAGAATATCCAGTCTGATCCCATCTCTAATTCCTGTAGGTAATTTTGTAAATGCTTCAGTCATGTTGAGGAGAAAAAATGGATCAAGGTAGACCATATTAGTGTCCATAAGGAAACAGCTGTTCATAAATAGATAAACCTGAATGTTTTCTTAGCTCCACCACTTAAATTTGCAGGGCATATTTAGTCTGAGCTGCCTCCGAATTCTTTCTTTGCCTGTCCTCAAAGTATTTTGGACATGGTGTGTGTTACATATGAGAGATGCTATTCATATCACTTAATGCACTTCTGGAAGGTGCTGAGATACTATGGTGATGATGGCTGTATAAGAAGCTGAATAGAATTCAACAGAACACCTGCAGTGTAGTCTAAACCTTGCACACTTTGTATTGTTGGAATGTTATTCATTAACTGACCACTCTCTGTGTGGAGATAAACTTAAATTCGTAGGTATTGTATTGTGTCTCCAAGCTTCAGTATAAGATAAGTGTTTCAGGAACGGTTTGGAAGGCACTGTTCTCAAGAGAGAGCTCATGCCATCTCCTATCCTTATGTATTCCATCATAGGGATCACATCACCATGGTGTCTGAGCACTACCCAAAATGTTCCCTAGGGTGCACAAGAAGAAAATCTGTCTCTCAGTGCTCCAGTCACCAGGGACTGACAGAACTTGCTTCTTTCCTCTATGTAAAATGAAGCTTTTGTCATGGCAAGTTCTGTTTCAAAGTAAGCTTGAAAAAACAGTAATGATGTGATTGTGTTTGTTCTGTTTCCTACATCAGCCTCGCTTACTGTATCCAGATAAAATACACACCCAAAGGTGCACCTCTCTTTTTCTCCGGCTCTTGATCACACTTTTATCTTTTGTGAACTGTTAAGCAACAACAGTCTGTAGGCTATTATCTGCATTATACTAACCTTTTTGTTCATTAACTTGTGAAACCAGCAACTTCCTGTTAACTGCACACTGATTAGGGCTGGTCTTTCATTGAGGAAGGACACAAAATGTTCAGCCCATGCTAAAATGTGCACTGTTCCCTTGTGGTAAGATCACATGAGGAATACAGTGACTTATTTTGAAATACAAGGGCACTTCATGTATCGAATTCTCATTAATGTCAGCAAAAAGAATGAGGAATACTTGTGGTGCCTTAGAGACTAACCAATTTATTTGGGCATAAGCGTTCGTGGGCTAAAACCCACTTCATCGGATGCCTTTGCACTGGAAAATATAGTAGGAAGATATATATATATACACACACACACAGAGAACATGAAAAAATGAGTGTTGCCATACCAACTATAATTAGACTAATCAATTAAGGTATCACTACAAAAGTTTTTTTTCCTCCTGCTGATAATAGCCCACCTTAATTGAATAGTCTCATTAGAGTTAGTACGGCAATACCCATTTTTTCATGTTCTCTGTGTATATATATCTTCTTACTATATTTTTCACTGCATGCATCCAATGGAGTGGGTTTTAGCCCACAAAAGCTTATGCCTAAATAAATGTGTTAGTCTTTAAGGTGCCACAAGAACTCATTCTTTTTGCCGATACAGACTAATACAGCTACCACTCTGAAACCTGTCATTAATGTCAATAAGATATCCATGGTGAATGAAGTAGTATCTCTGTGGTGATCTGGGGTTAAACCCAGATGAATAAGGAGTTGTCTCATGGGTGCCTGTGTGCAGTGCAGCTTTGGTTCAGAGCTCTGATACCAGCAGCCTGATTACAGCACACTAACCTTACCCTGGCTTCCACTAGCATAGTTACTCCTTGCAGGGTAACACCAATACCCTCCTAGTCCCAAGATCTCCCCAAGAATAACTTTCTCTGCAGTGCTCACCCCCTCTGACTGTGGCACTCGCTAAACTTTATCAAGCTCACTGCTCCTTTAAAGGGATAGCACACCATAGCTCATTAATTTAACTGGAGTTAACAAACCCTGCACTACAATCAAAGCATAGTTTATTAATAAAAGGGCATAGGTTTAAGTGATATCACGTATGAGGAATAAAGGTAGAAATCGTTACAAGCAAACAAAATAAAAAATATGTTTCTAAGACTCCAATCTCACTTACCAAACTAGACTCACCAGTATTTCTTCCAGCATAGCTGACAAGTTTTTTAGCCAGGACTAGGGTTGCCAACTTTCTAATAGCACAAAACCGAATGCCCTTGTCCTGCCCCCTGCCCTGCCCATTCTCTTAGGTCCTGTCCCTGCTCACTCCATCCCCCCCTCCCTCTGTTGCTGGGGGTGTGGACTCTGGGGCGGGGGCAGAAATGAGGGGTTCAGGGTGCAGGAGGGGGCTCCAGGCTGTGGCAAGAGGTTGAGGTGTGGGAGGGGGTGAGGGCTCTGTCTGGGGGTGCAGGGTCTGGGGTGGGGCCAGAGATGAGAGGTTTGGGGTGTAGGAGGAGGCTGTAGGATGGGGCCAAAGGGTTCGGAGTGTGGGACTCCTGGCTGAGGCAGGGGGTTGAAGGCGGCGCTTACCTTGGGCTGCTCCCCAGAAGCAGTGACATGTCCATCAGCTTCTAGGCGGAGGGGCAGCCAGGGAGCTCTGCACGCTGCCACCACCCACAGGCACCACCCCCGCACCTCCCACTGCCTGTGGTTCCTGGCCAATGGGAGCTGTTGCTCAGGCAATTCACAGCTAGGAGCCAAGAAATATGTCACCATTTCTGGGGAGCTGTGCGGAACCAGGTAGGGAGGCTGCCAGCTTTGCACTAACCAGACTTTTAACAGACCAGTCAGCGGTGCTGACCAGAGCCACGAGGATCCTTTTTTGACCAGGTATTCTGGTTGAAAACCAGACACCTGGCAACCCTAGCCAGTACCCTTCACAGAACTCAAAGTGCTTGGTTTCCTTGTCTCTTCAGGTAGAAGATAATTTAAGGGTTCTCTCTCCCTATCTTGGTAGTCTGATAAATCTTTGAAATATATTCTTGTGAAGAGTATCATTTTCCTGCTGGATGTAGACCCCATGCTCTCTGGTGTAGACTTTGTGATGCTTTCTCCCCCACTGGTGATTATACAATGAAAGTGATCTCTTCCTGCAACCTCAGATACAAATGAACAGCCCACTGAATTTGGCCACACCTGGTTGGAAGAGTAGGTCTCTTTCCTTTGACTGGAGCAAACCTGTTTCTTAATTCCCCCTGATCTGCCTGGTGTAGACACATTTTAGTCATATATTTCTAGTACATCTGTAAAGTTCTTTGTGGATTAACCATGTATATTTCATGCAAGAATATTAATGATTAGTGAGTTATTAGTTTTCCAATACATATTTCATGCCACTTTGGGGGTAAATCTGACAACTGTGTTCCATTGGGGTGCTCTTAGGGTCACAATCTCTATTATAATAGATTTAGTGCCTTAACTCTATAGGAGATTTTATTAGCAAAAGTAACTACATGTTTCCTGCTCTGAACAGTTTAATGCCTCCATCCTCAATGCAATGAGTGTACCTCTGCACCAAGCCCCAAATAAATCAGTTGCAGGATCAGGGCCTTAATAAGGGAGTCTAATCTAAATATAACAATGAATATGTCTCTTGCTTAGTGTATGGTCAAACACTGATCAAATGCCAATACATGGATAATTAAGGTCTTGGGCATGGTACTAGGACTTCTGTGCCCTGACTATCCTTGGTTGGCATTTTATGGCTATTGGCAGTCAGTGACTGTGAAGCCAAAAGGGACCAGCTGATCATTTAGTCCAGTGGTGGGCAACCTGCGGCCCGAGGGCTGCACGCAGCCCATCAAGGTAATCCGCTGGCAGGCCGCAAAACAGTGTTTCCGTTGACTGTCCACAAGCACAACCACCTGCAGCTCCCAGTGGCCATGGTTCACTGTTCCTGGCCAATGGGAGCTGCGGGAAGCAGTAGCAAGCACATCCCTGCGGCCCATACCACTTCCCACATCACCTATTGGCTGGGATCAGAAAACTGCGGCCACTGGGAGCTGTGGGCAGCCATGCTTGTGGATAGTCAATGTAAACACTGTCTCGTGGCCCGCCAGAGGATTACCCTGACAGGCCCCAAGTTGCCCACCATTGATCTAGTCTGACTTCTTATATAACAGACCCCAGAATTTTCACTCAGTTACCCCTATAGTGAGACCCATTACTTCAATTTGACCAAAGCATATCTTCCAGAAAGGCTTTCACACTTGGTTTGAAAACAAGAGATGGAGAATCCAGCTGTAGCTGTTCCTGTGGTCATTTGTTCCAGGGGTTTATCACCCTTACTGCCAGAAGTGTGTACCTTATTCCTAATTTGAATTTATCTGGTTTTAAACTTCCAGCCATTGGGTTTTTGTTATGCCTTTCTCTGCTAGATCAAGGAGCCCTTTAGTATCCTGAATGTTCTCCCCATAAAAGGTACTTATACACTGTAATCAAGTCACCTCCTGATCTTTTTGCCTGAGTTGCTTGAGTTTTACACTACAAGGTATTTTTTTGCACCCACAAATCATATTTATGGCTCTTCTCTGCACCCTTTCAATTTTTTCAACATCCCTTTAGGCTGTTTTACTCATGGCAGGTGACTGGTATAGGATCAAGGAAGGGCAAAGATGAGTGTTGCACCAACTTTGCAGCTCAGAGCTAACCATGTGAACTGCACTGGTTCTCCCCAATTAGATCTGAGATTCTGGCCCATTTTTTATGTTTGTTGTATTATGCACAGACACTCCTAAATGGTGCTCACAGGTGTCACCAAAAACTAAAATACACGATATACATGTATGAAATAATGACAGTGTTTTGTTTGGCTGTCTCAGGAAATAAATGAGTTGCTCACAGAAAGAGACAGGAATTGCTCAGAAAGAAAAACTTCATGTCAACTGCAAAGCAGCTGCTTCATAAAAAGTGTGTATGTAAAACATGAGATTAAAATCAAATGAACTGAATTAAATGAGTAGATGAGGCCAAACCAAACAGAATAAAAGAGATGCATTGTTAAAATGTTGTCATTTTAGATGGTAGATTGTCCTATCTGATGACCTTTCATGATTCCTTCCTGAAAGACCTTTAAAAATCATAGCAATCTTTCATATAACTTTTAAAGTGTTTAGATGAAGAAAAACTTGAACTTGGATCCTGTCTTACCATAAAAAGATCTGTTTTAATTGGTTTCACCTATAGCATTGTGACATTTGGGGGTTCACCTGGGCCAGTAAGGGGTTCAGTCATCTTCTGTAACCTGGTTGTCCTGTGGCTGTGCAGTTTGGGCCAGAGCTTTGACTCCAACAAACACCACCAAGGATGGTAACTGTACCCACTCTAATAAAAATATAGTTTTTGTTGTTAGTGATGTATTTTCGTGTTGTCCATTTTTAAAAGACAAAAATGAAATGGGGGGAAATGGAAAAAAACAAATCTGTGCCTACAGATGTTTTCAGTGTTTGCAAAAGCTTGTGTGTTTTAGTTCTGGGCATACGCTAATCACATCCCAGCCCAGTAGTTCTTGTCTATGCATCCCTTATAAAGATGTGCAGGTTCCCAACCGCAGCAGCTCCAAAAGAGCCACCCAAACCCCTTGGGTCTTAAAAAAGGAGAAATTAACCATCCCCCTCCTTTTCCCCCCAGACTTTCCCCTCCCTGGGTTGCCTTGAGAGGCTTCACACAGATCCAAACTTCTTGGATCTTAAAACAAAGAGGAATTAACCATCCCCCTTTCCCCCCCCCCGACTTTCCCATCCCTGGGTTACCTTGAGAGGCTTCACACCGATCCAAACTCCTTGGATCTCAAAACAAGGAGGAATTAACCATCCCCCATCCCTTCCCCCCCACCAATCCCTGGTGAATTCAGACCCAATCCCTTGGATTTTAAAACAAGGAAAAATCAATCAGGTTCTTGAAAAGAAAGCTTTTAATTGAAGAAAGATAAGGTAAAAATTATCTCTGTAAAATCAGGATGGAAAATGCTTTACAGGGTACTCAGATTCATATAGACTAGAGGGACCACCCACCAGCCTTAGATTCAAAGTTACAGCAAACAGAGGTAAAAAATCCTTCCAGCAAAAGAAACCTTTACAAGTTGAGAAAACAAACATAAGACTAATAGCCAGGCAAGGCGGTTTACTTTCAATTTTGAAACATCAAAGACTGATTCAGAAAGATTGGGAGAGCCTGGAATGATGTCCCGTCCCTCTCAGTCCCTAGAGCGAACAACGAACAAAACAAAAAGCACAAACAAAGACTTCCCTCCACCAAGATTTGAAAGTATCTTGCCCCCCTATGGTCCTCTGGTTAGGTGTCAGCCAGGTTTACTGAGCTTCTTAACCCTTTACAGGTAAAAGAGACATTAACCCTTAACCATCTGTTTATGACAGCAGCCTTAACAGGTTTGTCTTCAAAAGGTTCTTGCAAAATCCAGATAGAAAAGTTCTAAGCTGCATGTGCAAAACTGCTAATTTTAAGAGTGCATAACTTTAAAGCAATACATTATTTCCTTCTAAATTTGGGTTGATATTTTTGATTGCACCTATTGTACTGCAAAGTATAAAGGTACTTAGCATAACAAAGAGAAGGTTAAGAAGTAATTTTATCAATGTCTAAAATTACCTACATGGGAGAAGACTTCTGATAGTAGAAGTCTCTTTAACCTAGATGGAAATGGTGCAACAAGATTGCTCAGGCCAATGTACAGGCTGAGCAAGGGCGCATGCTACTTTCAAAAGCTTCAGCTCCGGATGCATAGTGCATGCATATAACTTCTCAATACAATACAATAGGGACCATCACTTGAAGAAGAACTTGCTGATCAGTAATATAGTAAAAATGCATGGAGCAACATTATGTGTGAAGTTATGAACATAAGCTGAGATCGTGATTGAAGTATGTTTCCCAGGCTCCGGCTGGAGGTGCAAGCTCTGGTATGGGGCCAGAAATGAGGGGCTCAGGATGCGGGAGGGGGCTTTGGGCTGGGGAAAGGGTTTGGGGTGCGAGAGGTGGTAAGGGCTCTGGCTAGGAGTGCGAGCTCTGGGGTGAGACTGGGGATGAGGGGTTTGGGGTGGGTTTTAGCTCACTAAAGCTTATGCCCAAATAAGTGTTAGTCTCTAAGGTGCCACAAGTACTCTTCGTTCTTTGCTGATACAGACTAATATGGCTACCACTCAAACCATTCTCAGAGAGTAGTTATCAGTGGTTCACAGACAAGCTGGAAGGGCATTTCAAGTGGGGTCCAGCAGGGATCTGTTCTGGGTCCAGTTCTGTTCAGTATCTTCATCAAAGATTTAGATAAGGGCATAGAGAGAATCCTTATAAAGTTTGCGGATGATACCAAACTTTGGAGAATAGGATTAAAATTCAAAATAATCTGGACAAACTGGAGAAATGGTCTGAAGTAAATAAGATGAAATTCAATAAGGACAAATGCAAAGTACTCTGCTTAAAAAAGGAATCATCAGTTGCACACAATCAAAATGGGAAATGACTCCCTAGGAAGGAGTACTGTAGAATGGGATCTGGGGGTCAGAGTGAATCACAAACTAAATATGAGTGAACAATATAAAACTGTTACAAAAAAAGTAAACATCATTCTGGGATGTATGAGCAGGAGTGTTGTAAGCAAGAAAGAGACAAGAAATAATTCTTCCACTCTACAGCACACCAATTAGGCCTCAGCTGGAGTATTGTGTCAAGTTCTGGATACTACATTTCAGGAAAGATGTTGACAATTGACAAAAGTCCAGAGAAGAGCACAACAATTATTAAAGGTCTAGAAAACATGACTTATGAGGGAAGATTGAAAATACTGGGTTTGTTTAGTCTGGAGAAGAGAAGACTGAAGAGGGGTCATGATGATAGTTTTCAAGTACATGAAAGGTTTTTACAAGGAGGAGGGAGAAAAATTGTTCTCTTTAACCTCTGAAGATAGGACAAGAAGCAATGGGCTTAAATTGAATGAAAGGCAGTTTAGGTTGGACATTAGAAAAAACTTCCTGTCAGGCTGGTTAAGCACTGGAATAATTGCCTAAGAAGGTTGTGGAATCTCCGTCAATGGGGATTTTTAAGAGCAGGTTAGACAAACTGTCAGGGATGGTCTAGATAATTTTTAGTCCTGCCTTGAGTGCAGGGGACTGGACTAGATGACCTCTCAAGATCCCTTCCAGTCCTACAATTCTATGATTACTCATCAAATATCCCCATCCCAAGTATTTGTCCTTAAAATTACATCCATTAGTTACTATTTATTGATGTTAAAAAAGGTTTTACATAATGTGAATATTACAGAGAATAATAGCTCCTATACATTAGAACATTATACAATAGTACCTCCTATACATACTCCATTTCCCCTCAGAGAGATCCATTATGGTCAGCAGCATTTGCTCTATACATTGTGTATAAACTAAAAGTATACATTAGATCCTGTGGGATCTAAACCCTTAGAAGTATATCAGAGCTTTAATATATTCAGCTATCTTGAGCCTGATCTCATCTACACCAGTGTGAATCAGGAATAACCTCACTGAAGTTACACTTATGTAAAATCAACATGGATCAGAATCAGTCTTGTGATATTACTAACTACTCAGTTCATCCTTTTGTTCATCTTAATTTGTCTGTGCATTTTGGAGTGCAACTTTACAGGAAGGCATGATTCCAAGTCAAATTCTATTGCCATGGAATACCCAGGGCCTGATTTCATGTGATCTTCTGAATACACACACAAATTATATTTGCTTGCCCAGGTTTGATAGTGGTAAGTGAACAGGTCTGCATGAACCAATAACATCTCCAAACTTTCGCCTGAAATTTGTACTGCCCCTTTTTTTGAATTATGGAAATGTTTGAACTTTTTATTCATTAGTGCATGGAAGGACCAGAAATCTCACTAGAAACACTGATTCTGTGACATTACCATTCTATTTTGCAAACCAAAGAGTTTTAGAGAGTTCATGCAAGCCTCCAGATTTTGGGGTACAGATCAGAATCAAACCTGAAAACAAATATGCATATACCATGCAAAGTTTTGATAATGTAGTCCTACCCTTATTCGTCATGCACAGTGGTACAGAACTTTATGGTTAGTCAATACTTTTTGCTGACTCAGTGGGCTCATAGAAACATTAACTAAAATGCACGAGTTGGCATAGACAAAGGAAGAACACACACACAACAAAAATGTCTGCTAAACTAAATTTTCTCACTGAGGACCATCAATATAACGTGGCTGACATCTTTATTGTCTGTGTTTAGCAATCCTTATTTTAATGCTCTGCCTAAACTAATTCTGGATAGGAGTAAATGCAACATCCTCATTGGTAATTGTGCCAACTGAATGTCTTGTCTATGTACAACAAAGAATCTGAGTTGTAAGCCAAGTGCCAATGAACACAATGTTTTAGTGAATTCAGCTTCTAGATGTTTACTGAGAAAGAAAGAATGGTATTTTACTGACCACTTCCGGTTGCGACTAATGACCTCCAGACTGTTAAATTGGATGGCACCCTTTCCCTTCTGCTCATGCTGTTCTGTTCTGTTTGGACAGTTTTAGAACTGGAAAATTAGAAATGGATATTAAGATGTTACATCTAGGCAATTGGATTTTGAAATATCTGTTTCCTTGAAGGGTAATTCATTGTATATAGTACATTACATGACTCCACAATATTGCTTCATTTACTGGAAATAATAATGCATATCAAAGGCACATACAGCCCTTCTGATTGTATTTCTCAAGTGTCTTTCTTGAGACTAAAATCCAGTGGTTTCTTTTTTCTTCTAATATGATACATTTGGCAATTAAGTGCACCTCATCTCCAAGCCCTCTATTCTTTTCCCTTCTCATGCCCATTTCCCCCCGTGCATATTTTGTTTTGTTTTCTGCTTTTATTCTCATTTTTCCTTCTTTGTCTTATTTCTAGCCCTACCCCTCTCCCTTAGTGACTCCCATTGCATTTCTGTTCCTTTCCTCAAACCCCAGTGAAATATTTGCTTGCTAATGTCTCCCACTGAGGTTCGGAAGTACCGGGGTGCTTTGAGCTGCAATCCACCTTCTTCCTTGTTAGTGAGGCCTAGTGGGAGGTACTGGTCTTTTGTAGGTAGATTGTAAACATTCTTCTTTTCCACTGTGCAAACAAATTATCTTCTGCTGAGTGTGGAAATAATGTTTTTACTGTTTGCTTCCTTGTTTGTGTTGCAGCAATGCATCACCATTAACACTAATCCAGATCTGGAAATTGAGTTTGTTAGCTGTGTTGGAGCTAGCACAGGAAAAATAAAACCCAAAACATTAACTAACAGAGTGCAAGCACAACTCTTTTCAGGAAAAAGTACAAATCTCTGCACACAAAACAAATCTTGAAGTCTGGACTCTGGCTTGCAAAGCAGCAGTAAAATAGGTATGTTATGCAATTGGCTGGTACTTGAGACTAAATCGTGCGCAGGGATGCACATGTGCAAAAAGTGGAAACTTGAACAAATTGCTAAGGATGAGTAAAAAAGAACAGCTCAAGCTGCAAGGATAAAATTAGAAAGGCTAAGGCACAACATGAGTTACACCTAACGGGGATACAAGAGGCAATAAAAGCAGCAGAGAATCCTGTGGCACCTTATAGACTAACAGACATTTTGGAGCATGAGCTTTCGTGGGTGAATACCCACTTCATCAGATGCATGTACAAGCATCTGACGAAGTGGGTATTCACCCACGAAAGCTCATGCTCCAAAATGTCTGTTAGTCTATAAGATGCCACAGGATTCTCTGCTGCTTTTACAGATCCAGACTAACACGGCTACCCCTCTGATACAAGAGGCAATAAGATGAGGTTCTATAAGTACGTTAGGAGCAAGAGAGATGAAGGAAAGTGTAGGTCAACTACTTAGCAGGAAAGGAGAACTTGTTATGAACACCACCAAGAATAGGGATCAAGTATCAGAGGGGTAGCTGTGTTAGTCTGAATCTGTAAAAGCAGCAGAGAATCCTGTGGCACCTTATAGACTAACAGATGTGCTATAAGGTGCCACAGGATTCTCTGCAAGAATAGGGACGTGTTTAATGCCTATTTTGCTTTAGTCTTCACAAAAAGTTATCTTGTGACCAGATGCTTACCACAAATAATATTAACAGCCAGGGAGAAGGAACACAAACCAAATTTGGAAAGAACTGGTTAAAAAATATTATGGTAAATTAGATGTATTCAAGTCACCAGGATGTGACAACATGCACCCCAGGGCACTAGCTGAAGCAACCTTGGAACCATGAGTGACTATCTTCAAGAACTCGTGGATGACAGGTGAGGTCCTAAAGGACTGGAGAAGGGCAAATATAGTACTCATCTTTAAAGAGGGGAGCACAGAGAACCCAGGGAATTACAGATCAGTCAGCCTAACTTTAATACCTAGAAAGATAGTGGAACAAATTATCAGTCAATTTGTAAACACTTAGAGGACCCCAGAGTGAGAAATAATAACCAAATTGGACTTGTTAAGCACAAATCGTGCCAAGCCAGCTTAACTGCCTTCATTGACAAGATTACTAGCTTTGGAATGGGAAAAAGCAGTAGATGCGGTGTATCTTGATTTTAGTAAGGCTGATTTCATCCTTACAACTTGAGCTATTCCCTATGATATAAACAAACTAGGTAAATGTAATATAGATGAAGTTACTATATGGTGAGGGCAAAACGGATTGAAAAACTATATTCAAATAGTAGCTATTAATGGTTCACTGTCAAACTGGGAGGGCATGTCAAGTAGGATCCCACAGGATCTGCCCTGGGTCCAGTACTATTTGGTATTTTCAGTAATGACTTGCATAAGGGAGTGGAGAATATGCTTAAAAAATTTGCTGATAACATCAATCAGGAATGAGTTGTAAGTACTTTGTAGGCCAATATTAGAATTCAAAACAACCTTAGAATGGAAATTGGTCTAAAGTCAACAAGACAAAATTCAATAAAGATAACTGCTAAGTACTATACTTAGGAAGGAAAAAAAATCAAATACAAAATGGGGAATAGCTGGTTAGGCAGTAACCAGCAAGACTTCCTGCCTCTTGAAACTGGGTCAATTAACTTTGAAAAGAATAAGTGGCAGCAAAAAGATATTTTGTCATGCATCACTGAGGGGATGATGGAGTACAGCATCCTTCAAGCCTGTGAAAGTTGGGTCCCCTAGCCTGGAGGACTAGGGGTACTGATAACTTGATGTAAATAAGGAAACTGCTTAGTCTAAGATTGTAACTTGCTAGAGCTAAGTTTTAGCCACTAGAAAGTGTGTTTTGTTTGTTTTATTTGTAGCTTTTCCTATCTCTTTCACTCTTACTTGTAATAATTTAAACATATGTTCTTTGTTAATAAACTTTCTTGTTTATTACAAAACCATCTTAAAGCTGTTTATTAAACTGAAGTGTTAGTTGTCAGCCAAACTAGCAGGCTGATGTGTGTTCTCTCTCTTAAGACACAGCAAACTAAGTAACTTCTGTGAGGGTTCAGTGGGAGGGACTGTACACTTCAGGGGAGATGGTTTTGGGGAGAGTCTGGACAGGAAGGACTGTTGTTGTCACCCTGCAAGCAGTAACCAGGCTGGTAGAAGCCAGAGTGAAATCTGGGTCGTGAGCATGCTGCTAGGGTTAGGCTGTGAGCCAATGTAGCACAGCATAGAAGCACCCAGGGTTAAAGGTCAGGGAGTGACACAAGCACTTACTGGTCTGGGTGAAACCCCAAAGCATCACAGAAGGGTCTTAGAGGAGGTAACCTCATGAGGATCCCCCACCAAGTTTTTGTTTTCCACATCGCTTAAGAGGAATAATACACCTAATCAAATTCACAAACAAAAACACTTTTTTTTACCATTTGTTAAGACTGCTCTCATCAATAAACTAAACTATACAAAATAGGAAATACAAAAGTAAGCATTAAAAAGTTGCAAAGTTAAGTAGTCAAGTCAGAAAATGCCAGAATGAATGCTACATACAGAACCTTATCATACAGCCTTTCATTATTCCAGAAGCGACCAGCTGTGAATAGTTTGGTGCGATTTGCCCAGCATCGCATAACAACTCAGTTGCCAAGGTATGAATAGAATTCAAGTCTCCAGGGAAGCATTCGATTGCCCTAACTATGAGACCAGCCTTTCTCTTCCCTCAATTCCCCGCCTCATTCACAACACACATTCCCAGCCTGCAGTGTCCCAGAAATGCAATAGGTACAAACATTCCAATTTCTGCAGCAAATGAGCCAGCGGTCCTACAGACAGACCCTTTCACTACACAGCCCTGATTCATCCCCCGATGCATCCTAGGTACTGAATGAGGCAGAGGTCCTGTAGAAAATACAGAATGTGGTCACATAATTAATGGTTGCATATGAGCAAGAAAACTGAATTAAGGTGACAGAGACAATGTCCATTCTAGCATTTTCTAAGTTGAGAGTGTTCGACTCTGCAACCTTTTAATCCTTAGCTTTGTGTGGTTTAGTTTATTGAAAAGAGCAACCTTAAAGTGAAATAAAGTTTTTTTGTTTGTGAATTGTCTTAGTTTAATAGAAAGAAAATCTTTATGTACGTGCTATTTAAATCAAGTGCTTACACATGTATTGTCTTCAGGGTACACTGTGCCATTGTTATCTTTGTGAAGCTCCATATTTCTCCACTCAGTGCCATGTTGACAAATATATTGAAAGTAAACTGCATTCAGACAAAAGTTTCCTAATGCAACATCAGTTTACTACAACTTCTAAATTATAATTTTTTTTAACAATGTAATGGATAACTTAGTAGGGACTCAGCTACGATTCCTTATTTTTTTAAAAAGCTAAATATTCATAGAAGTCATAGCTCCCAATTTGTAAGAAGTATAATAAGAGGAGCATGAAAAGGAGCTGGAATTTTGTATCTTATTTTAATCTAACCCTTTTGGAGGGAAGTTATAAACAATTACCCTTTCAAAAGAATCAGTGTAACTAACTTACCCCCAGTACAAACCCAAAGGAAGACCACCAGAGCTTATGTAAACCCAGCCTGCAGTTCCTTCTTAGACTCTTCTCAGTAATTATGTTCTGGTTATCAAAGGTAACCATTGTTGTGACAGCTAGGGCAACAGTGCCTTTAACTAACTGAAGGGGAGTTCCAAAGAGGATGGAGCTACGCTGCTCTCAGTGGTGGCAGATGACAGAAAAAGAAGCAATGGTATTAAGTAGCAGTGTGGGAGGTCTAGGCTGGATATTAGGAAACACTTTCACTGGAAGGGTGGTGATGCACTGGAATAGGTTACCTAGGCAGGTAGTGAAATCTCCATCCTGATAGGTTTTTAAGGCCTGGGTTGACAAAGCCCTGGCTGGGATGATTTAGTTGGGGTTGGTCCTGCTTTGAGCAGAAGGCTGGACTAGATGAGGTCTCTTCCAACCCTAATCTTCTATGATTCTATGAATAGTGACTCTCCCCAAGCATCCAAATGAACTAGATAGAGTGAATGATGAAGTGACTGGTTTTCTCTAATGACACAATGCAGGAGGGTTCAGCAAATGTACACTGTGTGGAAAAGAGTCAGGCTTTTCTAGTGTTCTAGTTTTTCCCAAGTTTCCTAAGAAAACCCAACATGACAAATTACAGACTTGAGGGCATTCGTCACACACATTAATTAATGGCTGAACTTTGGTTCAAATTTCCCATGTGCGTTTACAAAAAAGGGTTCAGTAAAAAAGGCGAGATACTTAAGTGACAGACTTTCTGTCATAGTATACTTTCTTCAATCTGAACCTTAGAGTCCAAACATGAGGTACTAGCATGAAATCCTCTAAGCTTAATTACCAGCTTAGATCTGATAAGCTGCCACCAATCAGAACTAAGTGTCTGATAAACTCTGGTCTCCCCAAAACCTTCCCTGGGGACCCCCAAGACCCAGATTCCTTGAGTCTCACAACAAAGGGGGAATAAACCATTCCCCTTCCCCCTCCTTTCTTCCTCCCAGATTCTTCCCGCCCTGGGTACACTAGGAGAGAGAGACAGATTCAAGCTCCGTGAATCTAAACAAAGGGATTCCCCCTTCACCCAGAGGCAATACAGATTCAAGCTCCAATGAATCTAACACAAAGAGGACAATTTATCCTTCCCTTTCTCCCCCTCATTCCCGGTGAGTACAGACTCAACTCCCTGAAGCCTAACTAGGAGAAAAAATCAAACAGGTCTTAAAAGAAAGAAAAAAAGTAAAAGTTATCTCTGTAATCTAGATGGTAAATATTACAGGGTTTTTCAGCTTATAGACAATAGAGAAAAGCTTTCTCCAGCAGAAATACAATTTAAAATACTTTTAGCGAAATACACATTAAAACGCCACCAGCCAGATACACAGTTGCAAATACAGAAAAACAATTAAAAAGACTAAACTGTCTCTCTACCTTTGTACTTATAAAATTGGAACAGAAGATTAGAGAGCCTGTAGGTATGTGTGGTCACTCTCAGAGCCTAGAGGGAACAAAGCAAAACCCAAAACCACAAACAAAGGCTTCCCTCCCTTGAGCTTTGAAAGTATCTTGTTTCCTGATTGGTCCTCTGGTCAGGTGTTGTTTGTTAACCCTTTCCAGGTGAAAGAGACATTGACCCTTAGCTATCTGTTTATGACACCCTCTGAAACAGAAAATTCTAACACAACCTTAACTATGGCCTCAGGATAAGGAGACCATAAGACACCACCTTATACAAAGGGTGTTGAGCACTACAGTACCATAAAGAGGTTGGCATGTAACTAGTGACAAAGAATCATGGCATTAACACAAACATTTCTCTCCTACTTGATAGTGGGCCCAATGATCCCCAATTCAGAGGTCTCAGTTTTTTGCATCTGAATCCTTAAAACCACCCAGTTTGTCTCCAAGTCCCAGAATTCTTCATATCTCTTTAGCCAATAATTCCAAAAATGTTTTAACATAATGTGGTTTGTTATTTGTGCTTTTTTAATGTACATAATGGCAATGTGTGTATTTAAATTCACTGGCAGGGATACTTAGTGAACATTTCATGAACTTCACATCATCCAATGGTATATATTCAATTAATCAAATTATTGCATCTAGTTAGCAAGGTTTTCTTCACAAAAAGATATTCTATAACCGTTTTTCAAATGAAAGCTTAACGTCTTTAGAAAATTTTGCATCCACCAGAAAACACTGTGCCCTCAGGGTTGTGTCAAAAGCAAAGGAAATCCCAATAAAATTATGAATAAATAATGACATTGAAAAAGCAGGATGTCGCTTAGAACATCTAATAGATTCCCCTGTGTTAAGTTAGGATTAAGGTTGCTGCAGTAATTAATAGAATCCTTATGTAAAATACACAGCTATAGTTTTACAGACAATAACTATAAACATTACGAAGATTGGAAATTGTATCCAGAAGTTCATACACTTGATTAATGACAATATTGACATGAAGAAATTCACCTTATACATTCTGTTAACAGCCTTAATGTTGATCTACAAGATGTACCTACCAGTTTACACACTTTCAAAAGTAATTATTCTGGGGAAACTCTATGGCCTGAAATCAGACCAGGTGATTACAGTGGTCTGTTCTGGCCTTAGACTCTATGAATCTACTAAACATAAACAGCTGTAATACACATATACATTAGTCTTGGCCAATCTACAATATAACTACATGCTTTCACCCCTTCCTATGGGTGGGGGTGGGGGTGGGGGTGGGGAAAACTGCCATCTGATTAGCTGCCTTTCCCCACTCCCCAGCTAGGGAAGGATTGCTAATCAAACTGCTGCATGTGATTGGCAGACCACCCCAGCTCTGCACCTCTCAGAAATGGAGAGCAATTTTGTGCAGATCTGGTTTTTTTCCACAGGAGGAAGTCGGTAGGAGTGTCACAAAGTCCAACCACTAAGGGACAGCTCTGCTTCCTTTCCAGTCTATTCCACTCACCTCCCCTCAAAACTGGTACATGAAATAAGGGAGCAAGCCCTGAGCTGCTGGACTCTTTCTGGTTCTCTTCCCCTCACCCTCATTCAGAAAAATGGAATTGGATTCCCATTCTCCCTCTCCCTACACTCTCCTCTCTACCCTGCAGCCCCAAGAGCATCCCCACCATGGCAGCTGGTCCCTCCCCCAAAGCCTTAGAGAGGGACAACCCCCATCCTGCTGCCTCCCCTCAGGCCTGGGAAAAGGTGAAAAACAAGGCACTTTCTTAAAGGTTTCAAGGGGAGGGGCATACTGTGAGTGTAGGGAGTGGGACCTGGAAGGCAATTTGAGAGAGGTACAGGTGATGCCATGGAGGAAGGTGTAGAAAGAGATGGAATCCCTCACTCTCCGCTGACATGGTAACTATGGCCTTAATTCACTGATGGATATTTTTCTGTTGCTTAACCTTGTAATGTTTTGTTTGCTTGCATGAATATAGCTCTAGGCAGCAGCTGTAGCTAAATAGAGACTCAGTCAAAAACAGATTCAGGGAAAAGCAACAGACTTTGCTGGTGTTGTGCTCAGCATCTTTTTAAAAAATCCATCATAACAGTTTGCATTTCATTCAAGGTCAAACTTCTGTACATTCAGATAAAGAAAATTTCTAACATTATCTATAACAGCACCATTAGAAGGCTCCTTGCAATAATATTACAACCACAACGTATGTTTGGATATATGTGATGGGGCAGAGCCTCCAGTCTTGTAAATTGTCATTGCAGCACTGGCTCTAATGTAAGATTATACTAGCAGAGAGTCCGCCTCAGTGAGTTTTGGTGAGAGAAGCAGGGTCTTCATGGATGTTTGCAACCTGCCTCTGCTACTAGACCAGCAATGGTGATCATTTATAAGTCTGAGTTTTTCAATTGTGAAAGCTCAAGTGAGGGTTTTTTTAATCCAGTGAAACAAGATTAACATATTTACCTCTTTTGGTGTCTGCTTAAGGACTTTAGTGATGTAGATCAGTGGTGTGCAAACTTTTCCAGTCATGCTCTGCCCTCCCCCATTACTGCATAGCCAACGCTTCCTCAGCAGCATGCTGCTTCTACCTTACAGCCATCCTGCACTGCTAGGGCAGGGCCAATATCTGCCCCCCTTGGGTTTTCAGGATGAAGGAAGACACATGTGACAGTCTCTGGGGACAGAGCCAGCACTGGGCATGGAGGTTGCCAGGAGTGGACATCGGCGCAGCACTTGACCCATAGGTTGGGTTGCCCATTGAGGTAAGTTGGTGGAGGTGGTGCTCTCTCCCTACCTCCCATGGGGGCTGGCCCAGGCCACAGTGCATGAGGCTGGCACAAACCACCTGGTATCTTTCCTCATCCCCCCTCCCAATGTTCCTCTGTGCTCCCCACGCCCCACAGTTTGCACACTGATGAAGGTGACGCATAGGCTTACTTTATAATCAACATCTTAACCTTTACAACACTTAAGTTTCACTTGTGAAATATAAAGGTTGCTATAGCTACAGGTGGTAAATTAATATTTTGACCCTCATAACATTCAACACATTTGAGTATCTGCCTGAAGTTGATTTGAACAAAGATTTTATTTCAGTGTAGTGTGCCTGTTATTGCCTGCTTTCCATACAAAGTTGACACATAACCAGCTTATTACTTTTCTCACAAAAGCAACTGGAAAACAGTATTATACTGTTCCTCTTTCACCAGCCCCATCTTTCCCCTTTAACATCTAGAACTGTTATTCCAAACTAAGGGCAAAAGTGATTTTAAGAAAAGTGGTATTTTAAAACTCATGTTCATATGATCGCAGTGTAGAACACTGTCCATCATTAAGATGCTAAATAGCATTAAGTGAATTGATGCATTGGCTCATACCCTGGCATGATTTAACAAATGCTTTTTATTGTGCTGATTAGCCAATGGCTGTGTGTGAGGTGGGGCCTTTATCTGGTAGGACTCCTTTGCAGTCTAGTAGGACTCCTTTATGCCACCACACTCAATTCTGCATTCATCCAGTTCTTGCTGTGACCTATTCCTCTAGCCAGCTCTTCTGTAGTCTCTGCCCCCTTTAGGGCAAGGGGGGAGTCAGAAGTTTCATGATTATCATGGGGTTAGACAGCCCTAGATCTCCTGGGTTTAGAGTCCTTTCCAAAATCTTTGGTTGGAGTAGATAGGGCAACCCAGGACCACCCAGCCCCCTCTCTCTGGCGTCTAGCTCAGGGCCCATGTTTGTGACAGCCTGCACCAGTCCTTCTCAGTCCCTTGTTGCTCCCTGAGCTACCTTCTATTTCTCTTCCTCGGTAGCTTTTCCCAGTCTTCTGTACTAGTGCTCCCTTTTTGGAGCATTGGCTTCTCATCATTCTCTTAGAAATATCCTTTCTATAGTCTTTCCCCTGCCCCTTTCTGCTGAGGCATTTCCCCTCTAAGTTAGGTCCTTAACCTTTTTATCATGCCCAGGTGCTTCCCTGCGTAATTAACCACCTCCCAGTTACTGGATGAGTTAACTACTCTCACATGAACCTGAACTGCCTCATTCTCTTGTAGAGCCTGTCAGAAGTAGGCTAGTGTCCTGACCCCTTCAGAGAGCCAGCTACCATCTGAAACTTTGTTATTAAATCTCCATTATTTCTTAAAAGATAAAATTGGGACAGAACTGGTGTGTGTTTGCATGCACCATGAGCATGCAAACACTCCCTTTTATTCTCTGAAGTTCACAATGTCTAAATTTTTCAATGTCACTGTAGCTTGTTTACTGAAACATAATTTCTAGAAGAGACTGGGTGTTTCTTGGGCTTGGGAACGTGATATAAAGCTTTAGATATAAGTCAATATTTGTTACTATCATACCTTTTTGGTGGCCTAGCTAAAATTAGTTTTTTGTCTCAGTACTGTTCCCAGGGAACAGGTGTCCCTGTCAAAAATGTTAATTGGCACCTGCTTAGCAGTCCTCAGAAAAGTGGCTAATGGTCAAGTAGGCATGAGACAAAAGTACTCTTTCAATAAGAGAGATGGTCTCCTCAGGGAAAGGTTCAGATACAAGGTAGTGTGGGAAACTTATGCTGAAAATATCTGGGTTGTACTTGCTTTGTGGATAAATAATATTGCTCTTTTGCTGAGAGGCAGCAGATTTGGGGTCTTTGAAGTGGGTCAGTTTCCTGGAAGGCAAGAAATAGGTGACCAACTCAGTGTATTTTCTAATTTAATTTATTTACTTCCAAAATGTACACAAATCCTGTATACCTTTGACAAAGGTGGCCAGAACAACAGCATGTGGTGTATGTCTCACATTCTCTGCTCACTGTCTGTTCCAGTATCCTTCCACCTATTCTCCAACACTGGAAGCCCTTCTGCCCAAAGTTAGTAACCCTGGAACATGCAGCCTGGGTGTTAACCTGCCTTTTGTGCAGCTTTCTGATGCAAGTGTAACTATACTCAGTTTGCAAGGAGACCGCCTCTTCTGCTAGTCCCCAACCAGACAAGACTATGTAACCCATCCAGTCCCCCTAATGACAGTCTGGTTGCTGCAGCTGGCCCTTATGTGATTCTGTGCATAAGACCTTCTCTGTGTTAACTCTGTTGGGAGTTTCATATTGGGTATGTAGGGATCAAGAATTTATAATATGCATTTTATTAATACAATTGCCATAGCAATAATGTGGACTTCACTCTGCATCATGGTCAGTACTTTTCATGTTCTCTAAATTCACATTCATACACACACACACACACAATTTCTCACAGTTGCCTTTGCTTTCTCATATCTGGCGGTGCAACAGCTCGCAAGTTACCAGTTATATTCCAGGGCTCCCTGAGGTGTGTCAGCTCTGAAATTTGTTGAAACTGGAAAATATGAAAGTCTTTTTTATTCGGTTTTCTGGGCTTTGAGGGTGAGAATGAACCCTGGACTCCCCCCTTCAGTTCCCCTCAACCAGCTAACAGATGTTAAAATAAAATTTGCCCCACCTAAAGGTGTTTGCTATCACATATTAGAACCACACCTTTTTTTCCCCTAGTGTAAGCAGGTATACGAGATAGAGGAACAAGATGGTGTTTAGAGTGAATAGCACTACTGAAACAAACTAAGTCTACTGATGTTTAGTGCTTCAAGATTGATGGAGGAGGCTAAAGGGGTTCGGGCTCTTGTAATGGATGTTGTTATGGGCAGTAGCACAAGAGAAGTGAAATAAAGAAAAAGCAATTACTGTAGCAGGAAAATACATTCTAGGAGCTGTGGCAATGTTAATTCCTCTGTAAAAAAAAATGTTTAAATGGGCTATTTTCTTCACCCTTCCAGGTAATTTAGTTTAGCATTGGTAAAGATGCAAAAGCAGTATTTAATTATATTAATAATATAAACAAATATTCTTCTTAGTAAATTATGTAGTGTTATAGGAAATAAATTCTGTTTATATTACTATACTTTAGCTAATCATTGACTTGTGATTTGTTTTTATACATATTACCTCCCCTTACCAGAAAAACCTCTAACCTTTTATCCAAGATGTAACAAATGTTTAATTTAGAAGGGATTAATTTAAATGAGCCCATTTTCCTTTAATACTCTCCCAATAACAAAATTAAAAACTCCCTAGTTCCATTGATGATTATCTAGAGCACTGATTATTCTGTGTAATGGCTTTGATCAGGGCAAATATCTGTCAGTGCACGCACCCCAGCCTTAGTCTATCACAGGACACAGAAACAAGATCCTTGGTGTAAACAAGAAGAGACTGTATGTTCTTTGAAACTTTTCCCCCTATCACTGCTTGAGGGAGAGAGAGAGAGACTGCAAGGCGAGTAAATGAGGGAGCAAAGAAAGGGAAGGAAGCTTGCTTTGTATTCTGCTGAAGGTTGTAGTCAGAAATAGAACATACAGCAATCACTGTGGTTTGAGTGCTGTTTAGGAGATAATATATGCTCACTTTTACTAACTCGATTGCTGTGTGAGAGAAATGACATCTGGCTGCTGGTTCTACACATTCTTTATTTTTGGAACAAATTGTAAGTACACCTAACATTTTCATATTATTTAGTACTTTGCAAAACAGATATGTGATAAACTTCAATAACAGATTTTTAAAATAATGTGCATATGATTCTACATTTTAGTTTAACAATCCTTTGTGACAGCTCATGTTCTTTTATGGATTTCTGGCATTATAATATATCGTAATTTACTATCAGTCTAGCTAGAATTGTATCAAATGTTTTTGCACTTATTCTTTTGATGGTTTATATTAACAGGAATTAGACAGAATGGAATTCAAAAATAAGTGACAATGTTTAAGTATTGAAGGAAGGGGTTGTGTTTGTAATGAATATCTCCAGTGGTACCTCTTTACTTGCTTTAAATACTTAATGGAGACTCCTGTTACATTAAAGTTAATTTCAGAAGTCTTCAGAAGTTAATTTCAGAAGATATCTAAAACAATATTTTAGATATCTTTAGTTTCTTAGCTTGATGTAACTACACTGTGTTAGCACTGAACATTTGTATTATTGTTTGAAAGGCAAATTTTTGTTTAGACATCCATAATTCTCACTCATCATATTCAACACATTGTCAACAGGCTTCCATTAAAGATCAAAATGGATTTTAATGTCAGTGTTTCCTTGAAATGCTAATTTTTATCATGGTTTTTAAGCTGACCTTCTGTGATCTCTGTGTCACAATTTGTTTTTAATGGCTGCTCTTTCATTTTATTTGAATATTCTATTTTAAACTGCTACACACCCACTTGGGCAAAGCTGCCCCCATAGAATTACAACTTTTATGTGACCTTATTCATGTCTTTAGAAGTAATTGGAAATAGAAAAAGTTTTCTTAGGGACATTAGACTATTTTATAAATCCAAAGGGTGTGTGAGCCCTCTGAATTAACAACTGGTTCTCTCCTTGCCATAAGAAAACGCGGTAAAACCAGAAGCAAGAATGTGTACTGTACTATTTGGAATATGTTTTTTCTATTTATTGTTCAATATATTAGATTTTCTTCTTAGTTTTTCCATTCCTTAATAAATACACATTTCTTATATAAATTGTAACTATTGAAGTCTATCGTCACTGAAACTAGATTTAAATATTTTGTAAACAAAATTATTTCGCAAAATGCTTGACTTACTAAAATGTCATAATCACGTAAGGTTAGATTCTGCCACCTTCACTTATATTTAGCTGTACTTTACTCCTCATGTTGTTCCATTTAAATCAATACTTTCTGCAAATAGTGTGATTACTTAGGGTAAGTACTACTCAATATGCTAAGCTCCCATTGACTTCAGTGGCAGTTTAAGGTATGTAAAAAATGAATTGCAATATAGACATTGTGTGATATCATTCCTGGAGTTATATAGCCCAAGGATCTAATGCCCATTGATGTCAATGGAAAAACTCCTGTTGCCTGAAGCTTGCTTTGGATCAAGCCCTAACAGACTACTTGCTTGGCCTTCACCTTGTCCCGTTAGCCAGTGTCACTGGTGAAGATCCATAGAGCACCTGTGATTGGCACAACTTTTGCAAACCAGCTAGTCAGGCCTGATATCCTTGGTTTGAGATCAGAGTTTTCATTCTTCTAGATGGACTGTCTTCCATGGTTGGCAAGCCCCACCTGCCCAGAAAGAGGTATGTGGAGGTGAAGTGATGTGCCCAGGACCATCCAGTAGTTCCGTGGTACAGCTAGAAGTAAAAGCAGGTCTCCTAAGTCACCAGTCAAACACCTGTTTCCACTGGACAATGCCACCTTTCCTCAGGCCCTTACAGATTATATCATCATAATATGTGATCTGTAGTTATGCAAGAAATTCAGTATTGGTCTCGTGTGATATCATTCCTAGAGTGATACAGACCATAATTGT
This sequence comes from Chelonoidis abingdonii, assembly GCF_003597395.2. NCBI lineage: Eukaryota > Metazoa > Chordata > Testudines > Testudinidae > Chelonoidis > Chelonoidis abingdonii. Next base: position 65,655,817 of record NC_133773.1, read on the forward strand.
ACATAACATGTGATCTTAATTAGTCTGAGAGGAATGTATAATTTAATAAAGTCTTATTATATGGTCAGTCACCCAATAAATTTAAAGATTAAAAAATAAAATAGACTTCAAATTATTGTTCCACATTATTGTTTTAAGTTCAAAACAGCAAGGAAGAAATTAAAAAATATATACCCAAGACATGTCTATGCAAATTATTGTTTAAATCATTTCTACTATCAGTTAAAATATATTTACTTCTAAAGTGAAATTTTTCTAATTCATATTGCAATACATTAAAACATACAGCTATACAAGTGCAAATCAGGACAGTTTATATGTTTACAAGTCTTATAGTAGTATAATTAGCCTTTGTATATTTTGACATGTGATGTTGACAATTGGTATTTTAACAGTTTTAAAGCTTTAACTTTTTGAATCTGAATATCTGCTGTCATTAAAAATTTCTGACCCACCCCCATAATTTCCTGTAACTGAAAATTTAAATCAATAAATATCTAAAAAAAATCAATATCCATCAAAATTATATAAAAAATAGAATTCTCTCAAGCCTAACTATAATGTTAATTAACTTGAGGCATTTATTGACTCACAATAGGTAACATATGAAGAGTTGTTATAGCCATGATGGTCCCAGGATATTAGAGACAAAAGGTGGGTGAGGTAATATCTCTGACTGGACCAACTTCTGTTGGGGAGAGAGACCAGCTTCAACATTGGTCCATTAAAAGATATTACCTCACCCACCTTGTCTTCTTAATGTGTATCATAGTAACATAATTTTGGTTACAAGGAAGATCATATGGCCTATCTAAGTTTATTAATTCACCTTTATTGTTTTGGTCCTTTGTAGTGTTTTTCACCTGTAAGTGTCTACAATTTTAATATACTCCCCCCCCCACATACACAGCCTGTGTCTCTGCCTTCAGTGCTGTTTTGCACATGAATTAATCTCTGTATAATTAAATTTCTCCCAATTTTATTTTAACTTTCAGTATTTTCTTAATTGTACTTTGTACAATTACAGTCTGTTCAGTCACTGTCTGGACCACCAGAAAGTAAAAGTGCAAGTATCCAGGAGTTTGTTTTGGAGTTGTTATGCTTTTAAAGACCTCTCCCAGGCCCAGATCCTCCGATGTTTCTTGAAAAGCCCCAAGAAGCATTAATCCTGCTAAAATCACTATTGGCTGACCTATCCAAATTGTTATCTACCAGACAGATAACAGCATACACATACGCAATTCTGTTCACTGTTCTACCTCACTCTCTTCCTTTAAATCCTTCCTTAAGGCTTAGTTTTTTTAATTAGATTTCCATTACAGACCTCCAATCCCTCTTGAGAGTCTTTGACTAGTTACAGTCTCAAACTATTAGTATATCGACTATCAAAAAAAAGAGGAACTATAGTAGCTCAAAAGAAGGAGAAAATGAGTTATCTTTTACTGTTGTTGTAACCCTGGTTCTTTCCATGCACTCTCTACCCCTTCCTTCACTTCATCATTCCTATTACTATTCTATGTCTAACTTAAGGCTATTCCTCTCAGTCCCCTTTCCCCCTCCCCACCCCCACTCTCATCTTATTGTTTTTCCTCTTTTCTTTCTATTCCTTTTTTTCCTTTCTTCCCTCCTACTAAACAAGAAGGAAAACTTATTTAGCATTACCTGAAACTTGTCCGCATTTCTTTGTATCTCTGTTTTTTTTAAGACCGGGTTCCTTTATATCAAAGGTGCTGCTCATTTAGTCAGAGGTGCAACTGTAACAAGTATCCTTCCCAAACCATCTGGAGGTGTAAAAGTTCATAAGCTTTGCCAGCATCACTCACCTGTTTAACTAATTTTTTACAAATGTCAAACCTCTTCTGGATTCATAAATATTTTCACTGGCCTAAAATGGGAAAGCTGGAAAAATCATTGTATAGAATATTTTTTGTTAGCTTCTTGTGGTTTTTATTTAACCTGAAATAGTTTTCTTCTTTGTGTCACCAGTAGATTCAAATCAAGAATGAATCCCAGCTTTGCTGAGTTATTGTTACATTATCGTTTCCCTATTGCTAATTAATGCACGTTATCAAGATCTTGAAAGTTTAAACAATGGCAAATCAAAGCACTTCAAAAGCCGCTTTGTGCGTGTGAATATATTCCTGCCGGTGTGCCTGAAACAGTGTTCTAGGTGAGGCTGGTATTGCTGACTGTTATTTAGGTTGCCCAATACTTCCCATTAAAAGATTCTGTTTCCAGCTGCTCTTTGCCAAACTTTAACTATTTGGACTGAAATTTTCTGTGCCAGGTGTCTGTTCAGGCTGGATTTTTGGAAATTTTTTGGCCAAAATGGTTCAACTGTTTCCAAGAATGAGGATAGGGGAAAATGTTGTTTTGTCCATGCTAAATTCTGGTGATCTTTTCTTTGAACTGCTATGCTTTATAGAAGGGAGTTGAAATTTGGCAGGGACTGGCCTCTGTGTCAGGAATGTGCCTTTTGTTGTCCCTATGAAAATTCACCCAAATTTGACCACGTTGTAAGCCTTTAAAAAATTCTCTAAAGAATTTTGTCCTCACTGAGCATGCTTGAGCCTTTCACAACTCCCAGTGCTGAGACTGTGTATGCACCATCCCCACAAAGTTACAGCACATGTTCCATCTTCTCACAGCTCCTGGCAGTGAGTTAGCTATATATACAGCTATCTCCACAGAGTGACTGGGGCTGGGTGAAACCAAACCAGGCACTGGTACAGAGAGCCTGTCTGTCCTCTGCTCTCAATGACCTCCATCCCCCACTGGCATCCAGGCAGCATGAAGGAGGAAGAGGAAGCCATCTGACTGGAGTACACGGTGTACAAAAGCCAGACCCGGTGGGAAGAACAGAGTAGATTGGGACAAGGTGTCTGGTGAGACTGGGACTGGGAAAGAGGGGGAGAGAAACTGGACTGGGATTGGATGGGAAGGAAAGATTGGAAGTGGGAGGAAGGGAAGGCTTGAAGTAGAAGGTATCCCTTGTTTAGACTTAATTCTAATCATTATCCCAAACAAACCTCTGGTAGTAATTTACACTCGCTGCTGCAGACCTGATATTGAGCTCAAACTAGTGTAAATCAGAAGTAACTGAAAGCAAAGGTAGCAAAACATTTCATTAGAAATTCTGCTTCATAAGGCAGAGATAATTGAGCATGTTTTAAAGCAAAAGAAATTATCCAATATTATTTTAAGCTTCTTTGCATTATTCTTTCATCTGTATTCTTTATTCTGAGTTTTTGTTACACGTTGAGTCAAATCCTGTTTCTATGAAAGTTAGTGGCAAAATTTCCCTTTAGGAAGCAGGACCATTGTACTACATATTGGGGCTTTGCCAAAATAAGATAGGCATCAGATCTCTGACGAGGTGCCATGTGTCCACTTTGAACTGCGTTGCTTGCAGTTTCTGGCCAAAGAGCTGATGTGTCTGGACTAAGGAGAATGGTATGGATCCAGCATACAGATGGATTAATTAGAGACCAAATTGTAGTAGAGTTGATAACTAAGTCAAAGTAATGCTATTGTGTGAGAGAGAGACTTTATTTTGCACACGACCTTTGATATTTGCTGGACTGGTGAAAATTGTCCTTCCCAAATTGAAGTATTAGTGAGCAGTGAGAAAAAGGAAGTGCATCTAATTAAAAATACATTCTAAGGCACAACACATAAGTAAATATGGGGCAAACACCATATTTATCTGCAATATATGTGAAGGCAATTACAACACAATGCAAAGATTTCCCACACAGGAGGTACAGCGACAGCATTCTATAAAAGCAACCATTCGCTTTCAGTGCAAATTGCAAAGAAATACCAAATCAAAATATATATGCTTATGGACATACAGCTGGAGGACTATGCTCTGATGCAGAAATAGTTGTTTTAGAGCCACTTCATAAATTTGCAAAACAAGGTTCTACAACAGATAGGTTTGTGACACTGGAAAAAAAATGAACAAAGGTGAATTTCACATTGGAAAAAAAATGAACAAAGGTGAATTTCACATCCAATATTTCTAGTGAATATGCTCAAGAATATTTATAAATAGTAAAAGCAAAGAGTTGTAGGAAAAGGAGTTTGAAGTATCGGTATGTCTAATTCAAGTACTACCCATTACTGAAACAAAACCTGACATTCAAATGAGTACAAGATTACTCAGTGTTTCAGATGGAGAGAGCATAATACTAGACAGATGGCCAACAGAAACAGCCCAAGCACCACCAAATAATCAAACATATTGGTACTATAGAGGTGAAATTGTTACATATAATGGGATTCTGAACAAAGGACACCTTGTCATAATACTACGCAGTGTGAGATCAGAAATTCTAAGTATAATTCACAGTGCTCCTATGGACGTTGAGAAGGGCCTAAAGTCGAAGAACAGCCCAGGATGTAGGAGGAGCCAGTCATGCAGGGAAGTGCAGGGACAAAACATCCTAAAGATATGAAGATTTAGTGCATCCCCAGAGACTATAGTGGTGGTACTCCTGTAGAGTCCCTCAGATCATTAAAACAGCTTCCCTGGTGCAACCTGTTACAACTACCTACCTTAATCTTGAGATAATGCCACTGCTGATGTAGCTGCCCCATTGGAGCAGGGGTGGATCATGCCCAGTAAATGGACAACACTAGAGTCCCCTTCTGTACTTTCCCTGGTCCATTTATACTAGTATTGTCAAATTCACAAATTATTTTCTTTTTTCCGATTCTGGGTTCCAGAATTTATTTTCAACTGAATCGCCTAGTGCATTTTTAAAGGCAATAAGCAGGAGGAGATTACTCTAATTGCAACTCCATAGATATAGTCATTAAAGTTAATAAATGAAGCTCCAATGTTAGGAGGGCCATTTATTAAACCACTAGCTGAACAAAAAGATCCAGCACACTTTCACTGCTAAAACAGCCATAAATTAAAGTTTATAAAGGTAAATATCCTTGGACATTTTATTGGGAAATATAGAGAGTTGACTCTATCCTGTCTTTCATCAAAGAGCATGCAGGGAGTTACTTTCCTTTCAAATTATGTTTTTGGTTTCTTTGAATAGTTGTTTTAAGCAAAGAGTGCTGGAGCTTTTTGTTCCTTTACTAAACCAACAAGTCTGTGACACCTTGAAAAGATTGTTGCCTTGTCTTGTTCAGTGGAAAGAAGCAAAATGCTCTAGAGGAGATCAACTGCGTAGATGTAGACATATGTGAAAGACTGAACTAAATGACATTCACCACCAACTGTTACTGCTATGAACAGACAGATCCACCCCCTATTGGAAAATTTATTCTTATTTAGCCCTTTTTTGTCCACATGGATTTTGTGACTTTCAGAAACCTCTGTGACATTTTCTGCTTTAGCCCCTTTGTGGCAGGGGGAATCTGGAGCCATCAGCCACTGCAAGCAATGAGGGGACCCCAGAGCTCTGAGCCACTGAAGCTGTAGCAAGGGCCCTGGAGCATGCTGGACGCCCTCCCACACAGTGGGGGTGGGCTCTCCTCCCGCCTTCGGCTTCAGTCAGCCCTCCCTCTCATTATTTTTAGTAGAAGTCATGGACAGGTCACAGGTTTCCATGAATTTTTATTTCCTGTGATCTGTCCGTGACTTTTACTGAAAATAACAGTGACAAAATCTTAACCTTACTCATAAGTGTAAGCAGAGTCAGGATGAGCTGTACCCTGACATCTGGTGGTGAAGTATGGGAAGTGTGGAAAGAATGTCTGGAATGTGAAATCTCAAATATTTGCATAGGCACGCCTGCCCCATCCCAGACTGCCGAGCTGTGGGACTGCTTTGTGACAGAAATGACTCAACCTCAGTTGGGTGGTACTTGCTAGACAAGGGACATGGGTTCCAAAACCCTGTGAATAGAGAGAGGTTGGGGACAGGTATTTGTGCCTGGTGGTGCAGGCTCCTTGTGGAGCTAGAAGCACCAGTTGCACCCCCTCCTCTCTCCACTGTGGAATGTCAGAGTTGATTTTTTATTCCCTTAAGACTCTAGATACAGGTTGCTGAGCTGAACTCACTTTGGGCTAATGGTGCACTAGCACTGGGCTCCCCTACTATGTGCTGAGATCACTAAGAGCTGAAATCACAAAAGAGCTGAAATTACTGAGCTGGGAGCACTGAGTACTGTGCTAACTAGTGGGGGAGCCTGAAGCTATACTGTGGAACAGAGCAGCTGGCGGAGTGGAGCAGTTTATGGGGATGGCTGGAGCGGACCACAGGACAGCTGGTGGAGTGGAGCGGCTGGCAGAGCGGAGTAGCTGTGGGGCGTGTGGAGCAGCCCACAGAGCGAGCGGAGCCGAGCAGTTTGCAGGGACAACTGGAGCAGCTCACGAGGCAGCTGGTGAAGCGGAGCAGTTTGTGAGGACGGCCGGAGGAGCAGAGTGGAGCGGCTGGTAAGGCGGAGCAGTTCGTGGAGAAGGCGGAAGCAGAACCCACGGAGAGGCAGGGCAGTTGGCCCTGGACCACGTAAGGTGCCCCTTTCACCCAGGCTGGGGGGAGGGACCTCTACAGATAGACTCTTGAATTCTGGGGTGGCATTGACCAGAGACTTTTGGGTTGTTGGACTTTGGAGTGATTGGACTTAAGACCCTAAGGGGAAAAGGACATTGCCAAATGTACTTGGGGGGGGTGTTTATGGTTTGTGTTATAACTCTGTTTGTGGTGTTTCTCCAATGGGATGCCGCATTGTTTCCTTCCTTTATTAAAAAGATTTCGCTACACTCAGACTCCGTGCTTGCGAGAGGGGAAGTATTGCCTCCTAGAGGCGCCCAGGAGGGTGTGGTATGTAAGTGTCCCAGGTCACTGGGTGGGGGCTCGAGCCGGTTATGCCTTGTGTTATTGAAACGGAACCCCTGGATACTGAACCTGGCCCTTGTTGCTGCCAACTCAGAGGGGCAGAAGGGTTACATAAGCATGAATTTGTTTGATTATTTATAGTCAAGGCTACGTTTATGTCACAGAGGTCATGGAAATCACGGAATCAATGATTTCCAGAGACCTCCGTGACATTCTCTGCTTCAGCCCCAGGGACTGTGGGACTCTGGAGCTGGCAGCCAGCAGGGCCCTGGCAGGGTTCCAGAGACAGGCAACAGCAGCGACCGGTGCCCCCTGCAAGATTCCAGCGACAGGTGACAGAGTCCTGAGGGGGGCCCTCCTCAGGGTTCTAGCAACGGGCAACAGCCTTGTGGGGGATGCGTCTGACAAGTGGCTGGGGGTGTCCCGTTTTCTGTTTAGGAAATATGGTCACCCTGCAGCTCCTGCCGCAGGCAGAGGGGGGAACCCCACAGCTCCCAGCCACCATGGTGGCAGGAGAAACCATGGAGACGCAGCAGCAAAAGTCACAGACAGGTCACAGCTTCCATGAATTTTTGTTTATTGCCCGTGATCTGTCCGTGACCTTTACTAAAAATAACCATGACAAAATCTTAGTCTTATTTATTGTTGATCAATAGCTGATCAACAACCATTGCTGGAAAAATATCTAATTTGTGACAAGGACACAAGAAGAAGAACAGTTAATCCTTATCTGCACATTTTATTTATGAAGTGTTCATAACAAGTGCTCCTTCAAATTATTAGAAGTCCGGTGGCACCTTAAAGACTAACAGATTTACTGGGGCATAAATACCCCACTTTTTCAGATGCATCTTTTTTTCACTCCATGCATCTGAAGAAATGGGTTTTTTTTAACCCAGGAAATCTTATGCCCAAATAAATCTGTTAGTCTTTAAGGTTCCACCGGACTCCTCATTGTTTTTGTGATTACAGATTTAACACAGCCACCCCTCTGATACTTGGCTTCAAGTAATTGCTTTTCAGAGTTTGCTATTCAAGCTGGGTGATTGGCCACTAAGTTATGTGGTTTCTGTTTCCTGACGAATGGAGGAAGAGTGCCTGAAGAGAGTACTGGGACACTGACTCATCTACACGGCAGTAAAAGGTGCAATTGTAGCTCAAGTAGGCATAGCTCTAGCTGGCAGGGCTAAAAAAGAAGTGAAGACCCAACAGCATAGATGGTGGTACGGATTAGCTACACAACTATGTATCTGGGGTCCTGGACAGGCTTGCACAACCTTACCTATGTCTTCACTGTTATCATTAGCCATGCTAGCTAGGATTAATACTAGCATGGGAATACTTCACCCGAGCTGCAATCACACTTTCAACTGCAGTGTAGACGTACTCTAAGAGAAAAGTCAATGCCCCAGAGATCTCTTCAGGCACTCTTCCAGTTTGTAATCTTTAGGTTTTTCACCAGGGACAGAAACATATAACCTGGCTAGTGTGGCTAAAGATAGCCATGAAAACATGGCAACACAGACTCTGGTGCAGGTTGCACAAGCCTCTCCAGAACCCCAGGCAAATATTCACCGTGCTAGCCCATGTTGCAGTCCATGCTGCTGTGTCTTCGCTTCTGTTTTTAGCCATGCTAGCTAGATTAACGCTAGTAGGGGTGTGCCTACATGAGCTACAATCACACCTTCCATTGCAGTGCAGACATACCATGAGGTAGAATGGGAAGGCACTTTTGGGAGAGGCACACTGTAAGAGCGACCTGTGGAGTATTTCCTGTCCTCTTGTACAAGAAAGAGCACTATATTTGTCTATATATGTCAAGCTCATTGGCCCTTACAATATCCTCTGGCAAGGAGTTTCACAGACTGACTGCGTTGGGTGAAGAAATACTTCCTTTTGTTTGTTTTAAACCTTGATGCTTATTAATTTCATTTGGTGACCTAATCCTTGTGTTATGATAAGTAAATAACGCTTCCTTATTTACTTTTTCTACACCAGTTATCATTTTATAGACCTCTATCTTATCCTCCCTTACTCATCTCTTTTCAAGTTGAAAAGTCCCAGTCTTAAATCTCTCCTCAATATGGCAGCCGTTCCATACCCTAATCATTTTTGTTTCTCTTTTTCTGAACACTTTTCCCCATTCCAATATATCTTTTTTAGATGGGGCAACCACATCTGCATGCAGTATTCAAGATGTGGGTGTACCATGGATTAATAAAGAGGCAATATGATATTTTATGTTGTCATCTATCCCTTTCCCAACATTCTGATTGCTTTTTGACTGCTGCTGCACATTGAGTGGATGCTTTCAGAGAACTATCCATGACTCTAAGATTTCTTTCTTGAGTAGTAACAGTTATTTAGACCCCATCATTTTATATGTTTAATTGGGATTATGTTTCCAATATGCATTACTGTGCATTTATCAACACTGAATATGCTATTTTGTGCCCAGTCACCCAGTGTTCAGAGAGCCTTCTGTAGCTCTTCGCAGTCTGCCTGGATTTAACTGTCTTGAGCGTTTTGTATCATCTGTAAATGTTGCCACCTCACTGTCTACCCCTCTTTTCCCGATCAGTTATGAATACACTGAATAGAACTGGTCCCAGTACAGACCCCTGGGGGACATCACTATTTACCTCTCTCCATTCTGAAAACCATGTTGACTCTTCCCAAAAATTGTTAATCTTGTGTCTGACGTATTTATTCTTTACTATAATTTCAATCAGTTTGTCTTGTACCGAAGTCAGGAATAACAGGCCTGTAATTGCTGGGATTCACCTCTGAAACCTTTTTTTAAAAATTGGTGTACATCAGCTGTCCTCCATTTGGTACAGAAGCTGATTTAAATGATAGGTTACAGACTACAGTTAGTAGTCGCGCAATTTCACGTTTGAGTTCCTTCAGAACTCTTGCGTGAATTCCATCTGGTCCTGGTGACTTATTACTATGTAGTTTATCACATTTGTTCCAAAACCTCCCTAATGACACCTCAATCTGTGACAGTTTCCCCCCCCCAGCCCGTTTGTCACCTAAAAGAATGACTCAGGTTTGAGAATCTCCTTCACATCCTCAGCCATGAAGACCATGTAAAGAATTTCATTTCATTTCTCCTCAATGGCTTATTGTCCTTGAGTGTTCTTATTAGCATCTTGATCATCCAGTGGCCAGTGATTGATTAGCAGCTTCCTGCATCTGATTACTTAAAAAAAATTCCTATTACTTTTTGATTTTTTCATTTTGGCTGTTTTTCAAATTCTTTTTTGGCCTTCCTAATTATATTTTACATTTCATTTGCCAGGGTTATTGCTCCATTCAATTTTCCTCACTAGGATTTAACTTCCACTTTTTAAAGGATGCCTTTTTGCTTCTCAGTGCTTCTTTTACTTTGTTGTTTAGCCATGTAGCACAATTTTTTGTTCTCTTAGTGTGTTTTTTATTTGGGGTATGCATTTAAGTTGAGCCTCTATTATGATGTCTTTAAAAGTTTCCATGCAGCTTGCAGGGATTTCACTTTGACACTTTAGCTTTTAAATTCTATTAACTAACCTCCTCATTTTGTGTAGTTCCCCTTTCTGAAATTAAATTGCTGCAGATGTTGGGCTGCTATAGTGTTTTTCCCACCAAGGATGTTAAATTTAATTATATTATGGTCACTATTACAAACAGTTCCAGCTATATTCACCTCTTGACTAGATCCTGTGCGCACTTAGGACTAGAAATCAAGATTACCTCTCCTCTTATGGTTCCAGAACTGACTGCTCCAAGAGCAGTCATGGGTTACCTAGGGAGGGTTGTGTTGGAATCTCTTTCCTTAGAAGTTTTTAAGGTCAGGCTTAACAAAGCCCTGGCTGGGATGATTTAGTTGGGAATTGGTCCTGCTTTGAGCAGGGGGTTAGACTAGATGACCTCCTGAGGTCCCTTCCAACCCTGATATTCTATGATTTTACATGGACCTTTCCATGTAAAAGGGGTAAACCTTTTGTGACTCTAACCCACACCTCAACCTTATTGGCAAAGGACTGCCCCCTCCTTGCATAAAAATTGTCAGTGGAAATGAATTTTTTCATTTACATAAAAAAATAAAAAGTTCAGTTTATTAAATATTTTTTTAAAAATCAGTGAAAACCCAAAAATGTTTTTAATTGTGGTGAAAATTTCCATCTAGTTAAGAAAACAAATATCTGTCAACAAAGCCTTTTAGTATAAAATTTCCTACCAGCTTGTCACACCTCAATTACATAGTGTCAGAAAAAAGCAGATATCAAGCAAACATTGCTAAAAATATGGTACATGTCTTACTGCACATCCTAAAGTTGTATTGCTACCTCTGGGAAACATTCATTTAAAGCAACAGCAAAAGGTTTAAGTAGTAGAGTAGACAGTCAGCTATTAAAAAATATTAAAGAAATTCTTTTCCCAAAGGAAGTGATGAAGTTAAAATGAATATAGGCCAAGAACATTTTGGTTTAAAAATAATTTTAATAGTTTAAGATAATGACATTCTGTTTGAACAATCAGTACATTGTTGGGAAGACAAAGTTTATTAAATACAAGGACTATGCCAAGCCTTGAGAGGCGCCTCTTCTGAATGCAAAGGTTAGTATCCTGGCACATCTTTAATACAGTGAACATAGTGTTTTATTCATTTGAGGAATTCGAAGTCTTAATAGTTCAATCATAGAGACTTTGCAGATGGGAAGTTACTGGTGTTCTATATTTAACTTTTAAGCAAGTTTGTTGCTTAGGTTTTTGTTTAACGATGTCCAGTATTTTTATAACTTATTACTAATAAGAATCAATTGTATAATATGGCATCGCTTACACTGTGGGTGCCTATATTTGGAGTTGCACTCTATAAAAAAAATACACAGTGCTTATTTCAATGCATAAAGCTATATACATATGATAACTTCAGATAAATGCACTTATTGGGCCCGATTCTGACCCCACTTATCTTATTGTAAATCAGGAATAACTTCACTGAAGTCTATAGAGCTAAACTACTGTAAAATGAGTGAATTCAGAATCAGGTTTATTTTGTTGATTATGTCCAACCAACACATATCACATGTATTTTTTTAAATGTTCCACAATGCATCTATTAAAATAAATCCAACCTGTACTTTTATTTGTTTCATGTCACATGTTCAATTTGAAAAGAGCAGTTAAAGAACTTCATTACCTGTAAATGATGATGTAACTGTGTAATTAAGCAGTCAAACATATACAAGATGTGAATTATAGCTTCAGTAATTCACAGCTAGTGTCTTGTCTGGAACAAATCTAAAACCTAAGCAGGACCTATGCTGCCTGTCCTGAATTACTGTATCTCAGTTTAAACAGCAGACCAGAGCTATTCACTATCCAAATCACCAGCTGCTCTCAACTGCATAAACCTGACACTAGAGCTGTGTGAACTATTCACACCAAAAAAAACTTTAACCCTTTTTTTCTGTTCCCATGTTGTCTGAACAGATCATGCTGTCCAGGTTTATTGGTCAAAATTGTTCAGTTAATTGTTTTTTTTTGACACTTCTGTGAACTGCCCACAAACTCTTCATTTTGAGTATTGCTTTGTGTATTGGATGTTTTTAATTGGAAGGCTAAGCTATTATGATTAGACATATAAGTAACTGTGACAGGGTTTTATCTGAGCCTTTACTGGAACCTGACCCTGCCTCAGTTTCCCCTCCCAGCAGACTCTCTTGCTGCTCCCTGGTGATTCTCCAGCTCCTGGCATTTCTGTCCTCTGCTCTTCGATGCACAGATTCTCATGCTTCCGACTCTTCATCGGGCATCAGCTACGACAACATGAATTTGTTTTGCAATGTGAATGATTTGTGAATAATTTGTTGCACTATTTGCTGAGGTCTTGTTGTTAATCTTAGGAACTGGGAGATACCTTTTTCAGCACTGTAATGAATAATGGCCTCTCACCTCAAAAATTCCCCAGTCAATCACTGACAAGCCTGTCATCAGCAAAGTATTGCAGGCTGCTGCAAGGTCACAACATTCCCTTGAATCCTTTGTATGTTCAACAACTATTGCCACTTGTACTTACAGTGTTGAAAAAGTTGTTATGGTTTTTCCAGTACCACCACCCTGCTTCTCTCTTTACTCATCTAATAGTTCGTATTTTTCAGAAAAGCCCCTTTATGCAACTAGCAGCTGGCTTTTCTCAAGCCTCTGCACTTTCAGAAGGGCTTCCACTTTCAAAAGCCAGACTGCTAGTCGCTCCAGTTTGGAAGAAAGAACAGGATCTGCTGGCTTTCAGCCTAATACCAATAGTATTTGAGATTCATTTTGAATTCATTCATTCATGTTCAATGAGGTTGAGTTTTATTTGTTAAAAATAGAAGAATTAAAAACTTTTTCCTTACTACTTTTTTGTTTCTTTATATGAATATAATAATGTGCTTGAAGCTGATGTGCTATTGAATACCAAGCAGTGAATCATACTGTTTTGATTAATTTCATTTTTCAGGACTCTTGGCATTTAGTCAGCATGTGCTGTTTTTATAGTCTATATTTGAATTCATATTCATTTGCTTTAGAGAAATGACAAAAAGCCATGTGAATTTACCACTCCTCTAGAGCATTAGAAAAAGAAGATGGAAGTAGCAAAACCAAACAGGAAACATCTCCATAGCCTTACTTTGACACTAGGCTGTAAGCAGAATAAAGCCCAAGTAATGTCTTGCAAAAGTAGTGAAAGAGTTGCATCTTTTTAGTTCAACAGTTAAACATATTCTTTTAGCTCTCTCAGGTACACCCTTCGCATGGCCTGCCCATATGCATTCCCTCATTTCATTTTGTCCTCTTTAAATGGGAGTAATACAAATAGGAGTTTGGGAAGGTGTGGCAAGAACAGTCTTGCACCCCAGGGATTTTGCATCCATTGCAACAAAAGCAAAAGCTAGGGCATCTTTGCTGCAGGAAGCAAACCAAGCAACTAGTTATCTCTGAATAAGAAAAGCACAAGCTGCCTCTCTTCTGTCCCTGGGCTAGATTTGCCCCATCATCCAGAGTTCAGCAGGAAAAAGGTTAGCTATCTCCCTCTATCCAGCTAGAGCAGTGGTTCTCAACCTGTGGCCCGATCAGCACACAGCTGCGGCCCATGTGACATCCTCAGGGCCATAAAGGTTGTATTGGATGCAGCCCACATAACACACTGTGGGCCACATATACAGCCCACAATGATAAACAGGTTGAGAACCACTGAGCTAGAAGAAGCACAAATGCAGGAAGACTGGGAACCAAGCCAGAAGACCCAGAAGTCCTGGCAGTCAAGGAACTATGATGTGATTGGAATAACACAGACTGGGTGGGATAACTCACATGACTGGAATACTGTCATAGATGGATATAAACTGTTCAGGAAGGACAGGCAAGGCAGAAAAGGTGGAGGAGTTGCAATGTATGTAAGAGAATAGTATGGCTGCTCAGGGCTCTGGTATGAAAATGCAGAAAAACCAAGAGTCTCTGGATTAAGTTTAGAAGTGTGAGCAACAAGAGGGATGTAATGGTGGGAGTCTGCTATAGACCACCAGACCAGGGGGATGAGGTAGACGAGGCTTTCTTCCAGGAACTAGCAGAAGTTACTAGATCACAGATCCTGGTTCTCACGGGAGACTTTAATCACCCTCATATCTGCTGGGAGAGCAATACACAGGTGCACAGACAATCCAGGAAGTTTTTGGAAAGTGTAGGGGAAATTTTCTGGTGCAAGTGCTGGAGAAACCAACTAGGGGCAGAGTTCTTCTTGACCTGCTACTCATAAACAGGGAAGAATTAGTAGGGGAAGCAGAAGTGGATGGGAACCTGGGAGGCAGTGACCATGAGATGGTCAAGTTTAGGATCCTGACACAAGGAAGAAAGGAGAGCAGCAGAATACAGACTGTGGACTTCAGAAAAGCAGACTTTGACTCCCTCAGGGAACTGATGGGCAGGATCCCCTGGGAAAATAGGAGAGCTGGCTGTATTTCAAAGAATCCTTATTGAGGTTGCAAGAACAAACCATCCCAATGTGTAGAAAGAATGGCAAATATGGCAGGCAACCAGCTTGGCTTACCAGTGAAATCCTTGCTGATCTAAAACACAAAAAAGAAGCTTACAAGAAGTGGAAGTTTGGACAGATGACCAGGGAGGAGCATTAAAAATATTGCTCAGGTATACAGGAGTGAAATCAGGAAGGCCAAATCACACTTGGAGTTACAGCTAGCAAGAGATGTTAAGAGTAACCAGAAGAGTCCTGCATTGCGGACGGAAGATTCCCATGCACTGCTACAGACTAGAGACTGAGTGGCTAGGCATCAGTTCTACAGAAAAGGACCTAGGGGTTACAGTGGACAAGAAGCTAGATATGAGTCAACAGTGTGCCCTTGTTGCCAAGAAGGCTAACGGCATTTTGGGCTGTATAAGTAGGGGCATTGCCAGCACATCGAGGGACGTGATCATTCCTCTCTATTCGACACTGGTGAGGCCCCATCTGGAGTACTGTGTCCAGTTTTGGGCCCCATACTACAAGAAGGATGTGGAAAAATTGGAAAGAGTCCAGAGGAGGGCAACAAAAATGATTAGGGGGCTGGGGCACATGACTTATGAGGAGCGGCTGAGGGAACTGGGATTATTTAGTCTGCAGAAGAGAAGAATGAGGGAGGATTTGATAGCTGCTTTCAACTACCTAAAAGGGGGTTCCAAAGAGGATGGATCTAGGCTGTTCTCAGTGGTAGCAGATGACAGAAGCAGGAGTAATGGTCTCAAGTTGCAGTGGGGGAGGTTTAAGTTGGATATTAGAAAAAATTCTTTCACTAGGAGAGTGGTGAAGCACTGGAATGGGTTGCCGAGGGAGGTGATGGAATCTCCTTCCTTAGTGGTTTTTAAGGTCAGGCTTGACAAAGCCCTGGCTGGGATGATTTAGCTGGGGATTGGTCTTGCTTTGAGCAGTGGGTCGGACTAGATGACCTCCTGAGTTCTCTTCCAACCCTGATATTCTACTATTCTAATTGCCTGTCCTGAGCACAATGATGTCAAAGGAGCAGGGGTAGGACAGCTGTTTAAAATTCATTTTTCCATAACGAACAATTACCGAGGCATATTATGTAGATTTTGGAACTGAACCTTGTAGTGTGTGTCAGGGAGGAAGAATCTGAAGGAAAAGGGATGAAGCTAAGAAGAGAACCAGCTAAGGTTCCCTATTTGTCTCTGGTATTTGGCTGAGGCAATCCAGGCATCATAACTCCACTTTGGCTAAGGGAGACCCTGTTTTAATCATGTTTGCATAGGCAGCAAAAGACAGAGTAAGAGGCAAGAGAACAAAGATGTAGGCAAGAGTATAGTTGTGCAGGGCCAGGAATATTTAGTTGAGTATATTAGTCCTTTCTTATGTGAGATGGCATGTGCATTGCAGGCAAGATGTTTGTTTATGTCTGGGATGTCCTATGTATAAATAACAATTTATCTATTTCTCATTTACTTGATGCCAGATGTATAGAAAATACAGCTCCAAAATCCACTGTGGACATTGTGAAGAAATAGTTTTATCCATGCAGGGTGATCACAGCTAAACTTCATGTGACTGGCTGAGCTAATACTTAAGAGGGCAATCTATATAGCATTTACACAATGTTATTGCTCTATACCATTTTATTAACAAAATATGTGGATGAAAAGTGCTAGAGAAAACCAAGCCTTGCTCTGGTATATATTTACCTTCCTCATCAAGTTCAGACATCTTTTTCTCACAGCTAAGGCCTTGAATAACTTTTCCTTCTCTACATTTTTTTCACTCCTTTCTGCTTATGTATCTAGGTTCTTATGTGTCCCTCATTACTATAGTCCCTTAGGTTTTTTTCTTCCTTCTTCTCTTTTAACTTTCTGTCTACCTGATTAGTGAGTGCACATGCAGGCTTTAAAGACACATCTGTTTATATCCACAACATTTGTGGATAAATTTGAAGACACCTTTGAAAATGTGGCCATTTCTGCCAAATATATGTGACATATACAGTTGTGGCCCAATTTTACACATTATGCATCTCAGCTATTTGAAAATATTAATCAAAGCCATATTGATGATCAGATTGTTAAAGTTAATTTACATGGTTCCCTGATGGTACTTCTTTTGCATTATAGGGTGTCCTGGGATTTAACAGTTCAATTTTGGGCCATAGGACTAAGAAGCAAAGGTGAGCTGTTCTATCCTGGATGGGCTGTGAATGAGAAACAACCTATAAAACAAGAGAGGTACCTTCGAAGCTTGATATAAATATGGGATTGCAAAAATAACTAACTAATTCACAATAAAAATGACAAAAATTAAATGTTTCCCTCTCTCTTGTTTTAACATCAATATGGAACAGTCCTTTGATACCTATAATGAAGTGAACTAGAGCAGTTAATTTAATAGGATCATGCACCCTCTTGTGCAGAATTGCAAGATTAGGTAAATTAAGACAGGGTTTGGGTTTTCAACCCAAAGATTTGGGCTTTCAACCAAATGAAAATGTTCATGGAAAGTGTTTGATAGCTCACCAGTTGCTCAGGCTCCAGATCCTGCAATTTACTCCATCCAGACAAACTCCAGTTGGCTAGCTTTCACATCTTTTTGCTGGCTGTGGCTTCAGACACTCAGGTTCTGCACATATAGAACCTGACAGGTTGCTTGTGTGCTGAATTCTGCACCGATACTGGAGGTTGGTGTGGGCAAGTTGGAGCAGTCTGGAGTACAGCATTCTGAATCTGAGCCCAGAACATCAGAGAAGGTTAATGAACAGTGCATTTATCCTCTGAATAAAACACTAATGGGGACAACAAGAAACCAAATATAAAATTATCTGAACATATCTAAGCTTTAATAAGACCTATGCTCTTAGGTATCTAAGTTGTTTTTGAAAATGGGGCTTGGGCTCCTAAATCACATAGGTGCTATTGAAAAATTTACCCCTGATCTAGGATAAGACTGGGAACAGGAATTAAATGCTACAAAGAAATAAATGCATGATATCCAGTAAAAGATGAATACAAAATTTGCTTCTTTTGTTTATGTAACTAGTCTGGCAAAATGATCACATGTTTCAGAAGCAGCAGTACTATCTGAGCAAGCAATGCAACAGAGCTAGTGAAGATTATGCAGAGTATTTCAAATGCTGCAAGGCACCAGTGTTGCATAATTAAACAATATTCTTCATTGGATTAAATATCCTTGTCATTAAATAAGAGAATTGGGTGGTTTGTTTTGAAAGTATAAATTGAAAATTAAATGCACTGACAGCAACTGTAATGTGCACTCTCAAAAAAGAGGTTGATTATAACAAGGTGGTTGAAGCTTCTTTCTGGTAAAGGAGGAAAAACTAGGAAATGGAACAGAAGAACTTGCATGAAAATTCTACAAACGGCCAGACTTAGGGGAACATTTAGGCTTTGGTTTCTGCTTTGTTGCAGTTTGATTTACCCATAAAGCCAAATCCAAGGAAATGAATAGGTTTAGATTACATCAAAGAATATGTATACTCTGGTTGTAGGAAGGTGGGAACTTTCCAGCTTCCACCATCCTTTTTGACAATTTGACTTTTAAAATATATTATTCATATGTATTAAATTTGATCAAAAGCAATATATAATAGTGTAGACATCTATATTAAAGACCATATGAAAATTATAGTCTTATTGCTGTAGTTACGATTGATGTGACAATTTCATTATAAGTTTACAGGAACTAAGAATTTTCAGAAAAACATTCTGAGCTGAAATTTATGCTCCTTGCTTGTGCTAAATGTTCACTTTAAAAAAAAAAGCTTTTTTTTTAAAAAAAGCTAATTTTGCTATGGGCTCAATCCACAACTAGGACAAATGCATTTGACATTTAATGAAATTCATTTTCAAAATAACAGTTGTAGGTGATTAAAAAAATTTAGTAAAGCTAATGTTAAAAAAAAATGTAATACATAGGTTGAGAAAAGAGTGTCTCTACATCTGGGTATAGTGCTTAGAATATCCACAAATACAAAGCTTGTTTTTAAAAGTCATATTATACATAGGGTACATAATCAGCAATTACCCAAATTAGGTGATTAAATTTAAGAATACAGTTTATAGATTACAATCCGAATACTCGGGTACGTCTCTCATGAAGAGTTGTACAGAGAGTTGGTTGTGGAAAGCAAAATATATCAATCTTCTAAAATTTCTCTGTGTACAATCTAGTAGGTTATTCTCCAGAAATCTTTCTTTTTTCGAACACCAGTTTGAGAATGAATTGCTATTTCATGCCTGATAATTTGTACAGCTGCATGATGGTAATCAAGCATTAGGCTAAGACTTTAGAATCCAAAGCTTGAGCTTCTGAAGAGGTGGCTATAAAATGTCACCCTCTGATGCTGTGAGTAAGAGATGAAAGGAGAAAGGAAATGCTAGGAAATAAATGCATGTTACCATAGTAATAACTGAATCCTGGAGCCTTCTTGAAGAAAGTGCCTAGTTTTCTGGAATCTTTTATCATTTCACCCTGCAAAAAGTATGGGTCATTGAGATGAATAATCTCTATAGTAAATTAGGAGTAACAGGATAATATCCCACAAAGGAAACTGTCATAAACAGACAACTAAGGGTTAATGCCTCTTTTACCTCTAAAGGGTCAAGAAGCTCACATAACCTAGCTGACACCTGACCAGCAGGACCAATAAGAAGATCAGTTACTTTCAAAGAGGGAAAAAGTCTTGTATCTGTTCTGTGTGTGCTTTTGCTTGAGTCAGAGATCCAGAAAACAACCATGTAACCATTGTTTAAATTAGTGAGTATTTAGATAAGAATGTGATAGATTTCTTTATTTTTCTCTTTCTCATTTCTTTTGCAAACACAGAGGGAGAATCAAATTTGTTTTTTTTGGTAACTTTTTAAGGTTTTGCACAGAGAGAAATCCTCTGTGTTTTGAGTCTGTTGTCTATGAGATCATCTTGCTTTCTAATCCTTTCACCTTTTTCTTTAATTAAAAGTCTTCTTTTAAGAACCTGATTGATTTTTCCTTGTTTTAAGATCCAAAATCCTTGGATCTGGGCTCACCAGGAAGTGGGGGGGGGATTTTCTTGAGTCTACCCAGGAAAAAGGGTATAGAGACTTGGGGGAGGGAAATTAGTCAAATCGTACCAGGAAAGGGGGGATAAGGACTGAGGAAAGTTGGGGAAAGGCAGAGTTCCCAAATGGCTCTCCCTCAAACGTCTTTTTAAAAACATTTGGTGATGGCAGCGACTGTTTTGCCTAAGCTGGTAAAAATAAGCTTAGGGGTTATTCATGCAGGTCCCCACATCTGTACTCTAAAGTTCAGAGTGGAGGGGACACCTTGAGAGAAACCATCCAGCAATGTTAAAGATGACCTGCAAAGACAAAAATAAATATGGGGCCATTGTCCTTTTTATTTTATTTTTTTTCCTTATGATTTATAAAGGAGGCCTGGTGTGGGGTTGTTTTGTTTTTCACATTAGAAATTCAGGTTTTATCTGCCCTGAAAGACACTATGGTAACTGAAAAATTAATGCAAAAATTACATTAAAAAAGCCACAGGAGTTTGACAGTTAAGTAACTGAGTGAGGAGGGGATTTCTAGTCAATTATTCAAAATTCTCTGGATCAGATCCTCAGCTGGTTTAATCTGAAGTATGTCCATGGAAGATGGCAAGTGATGCTGCATTGATTTATACCTGCTGAGGAGCTGGGCCATTGGTTTTGTTTTGTTCTGTTCATGCTTACTGTTAATAGCTAGCTAACATTATGGGTGAAGGTTTGCTAAAGATTCAAGCAGCCCTGCCCCTTCAGTTAAGGTTTTGGAATCAGTAAAGGTACATAGAAGCCCTCACAGTTTTTCCATCAAACTTAGGGAAACCAAGCTTGACGTTGCTGATAGTAAGCAAGTAGAATTTAAATAAACATAATAAGCAAGTAGAATTTATTTAAAAAGAAAACACTTAATTATGCCTCACAGAGAAACAAAAACAGACAAGCCCATTAAAAAATATTCCTTGCTGGTCACACAGTCTAATTAATACATAAATTGGCCTCTGCAATTGGGGAGAAGGGAGAAATTGGAGAAAAATCAGGGTTAGGCAACAGTCCTGCAAACAATCAGGCACATAATTGACTTTAGGTAAATGAGTGGTGCTAGTTGCTTCATGCATTTACAAGCATTTGCAGGACTGAGGCCTTAGTAATAGGGATATTTAGTCTGGCTTAAGGCCCATGTGATTGACATTTTGTATTCCTTTTTTCTGCCAAGAGGTATTGCTCAATATTACCAATAATTTGGGCAGGGAGTTTGAGTATATTGCTAAATATTACCCAAGCATGCCAAAAATATCTGAAACCAGACTGTAGTTAGTTGCAGATGAAAAGGTTTCTGTTTACACTGGAAAATGTAATCAGTGTGGTTTTTTCAATGGATAGCATGTCCTGGTGCATTGGAAAACAAGATTTATTCAGGTAATGCTAAACTGAAGACTTTCAAGGCACGTGTGCAGTAATACTGCCAACTATTTGAGTTGAACTATACAGACCTGGGAAACCTCTTGAGGCAGTGGAGCTTAAAGTTACTTCTGGTTTAAAATATTTACGAACCTATCTCAGTGTAGACAGTTTTAAATTAACAATAATAAAATATTTTGCCCTTTAGTATTTTCTATCTGAGAATCTCTGTGCTTTACAAACATTAATAAAGTTAGCCCTGCCTCACCAGGAGCCATAGCAAATACTATTGTCCACGTTGTTTTACAGATAGGGAAACAGATTCTGCTAAATGACTAGATATGATCAAAAATTTCTGTCAACATGCATTTTCAATGGGAAATGGCTATTTGCTTAAATGATTTTTTTTTTGTGAAAAAAAAATTGTTTTTGTTGTTGTTTTTTTCTATCAACTGAAAAGTGGAACCTGAAAACATTTCTTGCCAATATTTTGCACAACTTATTAGAGATTTAAACCTCAAACACTTACATTTCAGTTGCCAAACCCTGAATAAAATTCTAAGGAAAACTTTGAAAATTATAGCTAGCTCCATAAGTTTCCAGCTAGCTCCATAAGTTACTTTACTCAGGATCACACAGGAAATCTATGGCTTAGCAAGGAATAATTTCCTGGTGCTGTACCCTAACCACCAAATCAACGTGCCCCTCTGCTTACAAATATTATTGTCTAATTATCTATCTAATAATAGAATCTCACCCTGATTTTTAACAGATGAAAACAGATTTAAAATTTTTATTAAAGCTAAAGTTAAAATAATTTATATTATACATAGTTTGGGGAAAGAGTGTCTGTACATCTGGGTATAGTGCTTATATTATCCACAAATACAGAGCTTGTTTTTAAAATTCATATGATACATAGAGTACACAATCAGCAAAAACCCAAATCTTGGTGAATAGATTTAACAATACAGTTTAGATATTAGAATCTGAATATTCCGCTACATCACCCATGAAAAGTTGTAAGGAGATTTGGTTGTAGAAAGCAAAATATATCAATGGGTGGAGATTGTCCCTTAGTAATTGAGAATTAGGTTGGTTGTCCATTTAGAAAATACAATTCATGAGGAAAGTATTTGTTACTTTCCTGACTGTGCTTCTCATCCCTCCTGGTATTGCTGATGTCCGGTGTTGTGTTCTATGTAGATATCCCTCTACCACCTGATGGCATTCCTCCAGAGCTCATTTCTCTCCCAGACTAATCAAAGTTCCAGATGAAACATGAGACATATTAGTCTTCTACCTGCTGCTTTCCACCAGGCACTTCCACTTCTGCTCTAGGGATCTACCCTTGCTTTGCTCCCAACCTTTCTGGACCTCCCAGAGCAAGCAGCACCATTCTGTCACTCTCCCTTTGGCTGAGCTTGCCCAACCTTTTTATAATAACCCTATGACCTCTTCCCCGATGGACCCAATAACAGACCAGACCCTCCGATCCCTATTCAGTCAGGACTAGCTGGGAAGGTGATTGACCTGTTGCGGGTGAGACTGAGCCTAACTCCTCTTAAAGAGCCAGCTAGCCTCTAACAGTGCCTATCTGCATCTTTAGGTGCCTCAATACCTTTGAAAATCTGGCTCTGTGTGCTACGTTGAAATCAATGGGAGCTTGACTTCAATGGGCACAGGATCAACCCTTATAATAGAGGACTCTGCCAGTTTGAAGCACCACGCTATATGTTTGAAATATATATGTAAAGTTAAGAGAAGGATCTTTTGCACCTTATTTTCCCTGGGAGACTCTCTCTTGTCTTTTTAGCTACCACTGAAGTTTCCCTTGTATGTGGTCCTTATGGAACAAAACACCAGAGCACACTCTCACTTTCTATTAAGTAAAACTCCTTCTACCACAAGTACTTAGCTAACTAATGAAAAGTGAATCTATTTAGTGCTATTATTTATATACAGGACGCAATATTGTTTCTTAACATTATGTAGAATTTCTATGTTCCTCAGTTTTCTGGGTGAGTTTTCCTAGTGATGTTATTGGTTTGCCTGGAACACTTGCATAAGTTTGTCTTTTCCTGATTTTACTTTTGCTATCTGTGGATAACATGGGGAAGATCTGTATTGTTTTTTATTAATATTATTTGTACTGCAGTTTATCTGCTTGGAGTTAACTCACAAGAGTCTGTTAGGAAGAGCAATCAGCCACTAAAATAATGGTCAGAGATAAGACATCTTTGGATTAACAGCTTGACGAGAGGTAAAGAATTAATGATTGGGCCATTAATTGGGAAGGTGCTGCATCCAGGCAACACAGCTGATTTGCCAGGGCTGGGGGCCTATGATCCAAAGGGAACGAAACAGTTTACGCCTTTCAAATACTATATTTATTTATATCACCTCTTATTTATCATTTAGCCAAGCCATGTCATTGTCCTGTTCTTTTGATATTTTTGCTCTCTTATCATTTGTTTATAATAATCACTTTTTACCTGGTATAAATTCGATAAAACACATGTCTGATGTACATCTTTAATTTATTTCTACTGGATCAGAAGTTCCAGCACAATTTAATGCTTTCCATATCTACACAGCTCATTTGGTATATTGCTACAACAAATTAATGTCCAGCACAACAGAAGAACATCCTTTTAGTAAGGGCTCTAGGACACTTTGCTTGTACTCTTTCTAGTGTTTTCAGTATGCCCTAGGGTGTGGGGGGAAGAAATTACTCTGTAATTTTAGTTACCTTGTGACTCATGAATATTTCCTCGTCTGTTAACATTGGTGGTATCGTATTATAATTACACACAAGGCAAACTAATATGTATAGTAATTTGGAGGTTCACATTCAAATGCAACTGAGCAATTCAGCTAAGGAGAAAACATATGTGTAAAGAAAGCATATTCTTTGTTTTGTTTTTTATTAGTTATCCATTGTACTTCAGAAAATCAGGATTCTGGACATGAAGTCATATGCCCTCTGGGATATTTCCCTTGTGGCAATATAACAAAGTGTTTGCCTCAACTTCTTCACTGTAATGGTGTGGATGATTGTGGGAACCAGGCTGATGAAGACAACTGCGGTAAGCTAATAAAGACTTTTTTTTAATTCATTTCTAGTACATATACCCCGAGGGCCACTTTTCAGTGAAACATAAATACTGTTCAGGCTAAATAAATAGTCAAAGTTAATGGAACTGTAGAAAAATTAAATATATTGTAGATGAGAACAGCATAGATATTTGCTTATGAAAATACAGCCAACTCATCACTCATCTGCTAGGAAGAGAAGCAAATCATTGTTTGTCAGTCTTGATGTATTTTCCAGTTTTATCTTCTGATTTGAACTTTTGATACAAAAAGCAAAGATAATTATGGAATAGCTATGATAACACCACAAGATTTATAATAAAGATCAAGTACCTTAAATTTAGCTTAGCGCTACACTATAGTCTTATAGTATAAACATCCAGAGGAAAGAATACACACACACACACATACACTTTCTCTCTCTCTCTCACTACATACACAGTATATAGCATAAAATTACATTGCAAGCAAGAAAGCCATGCTGACAGAGTGTACATGAACAGGACTACAGAACTGAAGGATTCATAAGATCCATTCTTCTTTTCTCATATACATTTACTCAGAATTTGTAGGTCAACGTATATAATTGTAGAGTAAAATCTGGAAGGTTCTTTGGTAATGCATGTAGAAACTGTGGGACAGCCTGCCTTATTCACATCCTAAAGTTATTAAGGCAAGCTTACCAGGAGCATACAGTGTCCGCCCGGATGTAGTGTGATCAGGATCCAGAGTGCAAAATCATTGCAGTAATTCATGTAAAATTGTCTCTCTTCCCGCTGCCCTTCTGTATAATCTTCACTTTCTTCCTCAGGAGGACCCTGTGGAGGCTACTGTTGTCCTGGGGTTATAGAATATGGAACAGTCTGCAGGTGCTTAGGAGGCCTCAGGTGGCTGGAGATCACTTAGTTCATTGTAAGACACTCAACTGAGTGATCAGCCGGGTTGCTTTGACCCTATCTGATTTTCTTGGGTGCATATTGCTATCCTTAACAGTCAGAAATGATGCTTCTAGGCAAGGTCATTTGGCCCCATCACTGTCTGCCTAAATTTCACTCAATCAGAATCCACTCTGCGATGCATGAATGTCACCTTTCTGCATCTCCCACTGCTGTGCAAGCGAAGTCACAGGGTCTAATACTGATCTGGATCATACTGACATAAATCAGGATGAACTCTTGTAAAGTCAATAGAGTTATATCATGGTAAAACTGAGGTAAGTCAGATGATAATGTGGGCCACAGATTCCCCTTTGAGGGTAGTTGGCAGTGCTGTGAAGCTGCTGCTGAGTAAGGCTACCCTCATGGGGATTCTGCTTGTGCTCCTTAAGCATAGAGCCTAGTCATGCCATGGAGCTCTGGCTGGGTCACATGGTCACTAAGTAGCTTGGGCAGAAATTAAAGGGCAAAAAAATCTATTAAATCATTTCTCCTCCCCAGTGATGGTATAGAATGGTTCCTTCATATATTTTGAATGCTTTGGGAGAGGTTCAGTGTTTCTTGCCTTAAATATTATTTCATGCTGCCTGGCCTCATTGCAGTATGAGATGATAATATATGCTGTACCTAGGTGTTAATGATTATCATTAGTGATAAGTGAATAATGTTGATTAAAAAATAAAGTGAGAAAGCAATTGGTTCAGATTTTTGACCTGAAACTCAAATTAGACTCCTTGCTGAAGCTTAAGATTCAGATGATATTTTTTTTTTTTTTGGCCTTCAGTTTGCCTTCTTCATGCTACTCTGAAACTCTCACTCTATCATGGAAAAAGTTGTCCCTGTGATATTTCCTGGTGCGACTTGGACAGGCAAAGTCCTGAAAGACTCACAAAAATACCATCCCAGTTTTACAGACCCAAAAATTTCAGATAATTTTGGTAACCTTTCAGTCAACATTAACCAAACAAAACCACTGAACCTTTTTAGATGCACCCATCGCTTAGTTATCAGTAGGACTGACTTGTATAGTGAAGTACTCTGACAACGGTTTGACTCATTGGCGAGGTAACATTTTTTTGCCTAGTTACTGTCACTTTGCAGACTGTTATTTTGAAAAAAAAGTGAGTTGGAATATGCAAATAGAGGATTTTGTAAAAAAAAGAAGCCTAAGCCTGAGAGGAAGATGGACTTAGAGAAGCTGTGGGGAGAAGGCCTAAAAGAGAGGCTACAGTAAGGAGTTTGACGGAGCAGACCTTGACTCTCTAGTCCAGTGGTTCGCAAACTATTGTACTGGTGACCCCTTTCACATAGCAAGCCTCTGAGTATGACCTCCTTATAAATTAAAAACGTTTGTTTATATATTTAACACCATTATAAATGCTGGAGGAAAAGCAGGGTTTGGGGTGGAGGCTGACAGCTTGCAACCCCCCATGTAATAATCTCACAACCCCCTGAGGGATCCCGACCCCCAGTTTGAGAACCCTGCTCTAGTCCTTAAACTGGAACCCAATGTAAAGCATGGGCCTAGTGTTCTTAACAGCCACTGGTGAGGTGGTATGAGGCCAGAGAAGGGGACAAGGATGACAGGGAGCCCTGAGAGAAGAGTGAGAGCATCATGGGGCCCAGAGTCAGGGCTGAAAACCTTTGTGAGGACACTGGACTGTTTGTTGAACTTTCTGTTATCCTTTAGGGTGTGGAACCAAAATATGGCATAGACAGAGGGTTGAGTCACAATGAGAGAGACTTCCACAGGGCTGGAGTGACCATTAGCAGCAGGTGCTAGAGAGGAAGGAGCCTGCTACACCATGCTCAGCCACAAGGAGGTGCTCTAGTGATGACACCATTCTTCTACAGGTGTTTTAGTAGACTTGTGTGAGAGAATCTTGCATAAGATGTGTTTGTACTGTGCCTGGTCTCAAGACAGTCTGTGATGGGGCGTTCACCCCACACCAGCCCTGAAAGGGTTAAGGAAGCTGAGAAAATGCCAATTAGTGTGATAGACCCCATATGAGGGAATTAGGCTGGAGGAACAGCTCCTAATTGGAGGATGAAGCTCACTTGAGCAGGTGTAGGCTGAGCTAGTATAAAGCCAGGAAGCTGACAATGGAAAGGGCTGCCGAGAAGTTTGTAGCCACTCTCTGTGTATTAGAGAGAGAAGGGGGGAACCCATGGTGAGTAGGAGCCTGGCCTTGAGGTAAGGGCCTACCCTGAAAACAGAAGGGTAGAGAAGAGAACCTGTGAGGAGGTGAGTAGGAAGCAGCCTAGGAAGTGAGCAGCACTGAACAGACCTTGGTCACATGTTGTAGAGTCCCTGGGCTAGAACTCGGATACTGGGTGGGCCCAGGTTCCCTCACTAGCCACTGACAGAGTAGCATTTCCTGAACATTGGGTCTAGTGAGACTCTATAGCCCGGAAGGGGAAAACACATAGTGACCTGGCTGGAGGGCCAAGTCATGAAGAGGAAGTGGGATACAAGGAGGAAACACAAGGTAGAGGGTGCAACGGGGAGGCCTCCGGATTCGTACTGAGAAAGCAGGTAATCAGCTAGTTATCTTAGCTTGTACACAAACACAAGAACCCTGGGAAACAAGCAGGAAGAATTGGAAGTCCTGGCACAGTCAAGGAACTATGATGTGATTGGAATAACAGAGACTTGGTGGGGTAACTCACATGACTGGAACACCGTCATGGATGGGTATAAACTGTTCAGGAAGGACAGATGGGGGAGAAAAGCTGGAGAAATTGCACTGTATGTAAGAGAGCAGTATGTTTGCTTGGTGGTCCACTATGAAACTGGAGAAAAGCCTGTTGAGAGTCTTTGGGTTAAGTTTAGAGGTGAGAGCAACAAGGGTGATGTCGTGGTGGGCATCTGCTGTAGACCACCAAACCAGGAGCATAAGGTAGATGAGGCTTTCTTCAGACAACTAACAGAAGTTTCCAAATTACAAGGCTTGATTCTCATGGGGACTTCAATCACCCTGACATCTGCTGGTAGAGCAATACAGCAGTGCACAGACAATACAGGAAGTTTTTGGAGAGTGTTGGGGACAACTTCCTGGTGTAAGTACTGGAGGAAACAACTAGGGGCCATTCTCCTTTTGACCTGCTGTATGCAAACAGGGAAGAATTGGTAGGAGCAGTAGAAGTGGGTGGCAACCGTGACCATGAAATAGTTGAGTTCAGGATCCTGACAAAAGGAAGAAAGGAGAGCAGCAGAATACGGACTGTGGACTTCAGAAAAGCGGACTTTGACTCCCTCACAGAACTGATGGGCAGGATCCCCTGGGAGGCTAATATGAAGGGGAGAGGAGTCCAGGGAAGCTGGCTGTGTTTTAAAGAAGCCTTTCTGAGGGCACAGGAACAAACTATCCCGATATGCAGAAAGAATAGCCAATATGGCAGGAGACCAGCTTGGCTTAACAGAGAAATCTTCGGTGAGCTTAAACACAAAAAGGAAGCTTACAAGAAGTGGAAATGAACAGATGACTAGGGAGGAGTATAAAGATATTGCTCGAGCATGCAGAGCTGTAATCAGGAAGGCTAAGGCACAACTGGAGTTGTAGCTAGCAAGGGGATGTGAAGGGTAACAAGAAGAATTTTCTACAGGTATATTAGCAACAAGAAGAAGGTCGGGGAAAGTGTGGAATCCTTACCGAATGGGGGAGGCAGCCTAGTGACAGATGACGTGGAAAAAACTGAAGTACTCAATGCTTTTTTTGCCTTGGTCTTCACAGACAAGGTCAGCTCCCAGACTGCGGCACTGGGCAGCACAATATGAAGAAGTGAGCAGCCCTCATTGGTGAAAGAACAGGTTACAAACTATTTAGAAAAGCTGGACATGCACAAGTCCATGGGGCCAGATGCAATGCATCTGAGGGTGCTGAGGGAGTTGGCTGATGTAACTGCAGAGCCATTGGCCATTATGTTTGAAAACTCATGGCGATCGGGGGAGGTCACAGAAATTGGAAAAAGGTAAATATAGTGCCCATCTTTTAAAAAGGGAAGAAGGAGGATCCAGGAAACTACAGACTGGTCAACCTCACCTCAGTCCCTGGAAAAATCATGGAGCAGGTCCTCAAGGAATCCATTTTGAACCACTTGAAGGAGAGGAAGGTGATCAGGAACAGTCTGATTGCCTTCTATGATGAGATAACTGGCTCTGTGGATAAGAGGAAAGCGGTGGACGTGACATTATATCTTGACTTTAGCAAAGCTTTTGATGTGGTCTACCACAGTATTCTTGCCAGCACGTTAAAGTAGTATGGATTGGGTGAACGGACTATAAGGTGGATAGAAAGCTGGCTAGATCATCATGCTCAATGGGTAGTGATCAACGGCTCGATGTCTAGTTGGCACCCGGTGTCAAGTAGAGTGACCCAGGGTTCGGTCCTAGGATCAATTTTATTCAGCATCTTCATTAATGATCTCAATGATGGGATGGATTGCACCCTCAGCAAGGTCGCAAATCACTAAACTGTGGGGAGAGGTAGATATGCTGGAGGGTAGCAATAGGGTCCAGAGTGACCTAGACAAATTGGAGGATTGGGCCAAAAGAAATCTGATGAGGTTCAACAAGGACAATTGTAGAGTCCTGCACTTAGGACGGAAGAATCCCATGCACTGCTACAGGCTGGGGACTGACTGGTTAAGCGGCAGTTCTGCAGAAAAGGACTTGGGGATTACAGTGGACGAGAAGCTGGATATGAGTCAACAGTGTGCCCTTGTTGCCAAGAAGGCTAACAGCATATAGTAGGAGCATTGCCAGCAGATCAAGGAAGTGATTATTCTCTTGTATTCGGCACTGGTGAGGCCACATCTGGAGTACTGCATCCAGTTTTGGGCCCCCCACTACAGAAGGGATGTGGACAAATTGGAGAGAGTCCAGCAGAGGGCAATGGAAATGATTAGGGGCTGAGGCACATGACTTATGAGGAGAGACTTGGGAACTGGGCTTATTTAGTCTGCAGAAGAGAATAGTGAGGGGGGATTTGATAGCAGCCTTCAACTACCTGAAGTGGGGTTCCAAAGAGGATGTATCTAGGCTGTTCTTAGTAGTGGCAGATGACAGAACAAGGAGAAATGGTCTCAAGTTGCAGTGTAAGAGGTCTAGGTTGGATATTAGGAAAAACTATTTCACTAGGAGGCTGGTGAAGCACTGGAATGGGTTACCTAGGGAGGTGGTGGAATCTCCATCCTTAGAGGTTTTTAAGGCCCAGAATGACAAAGGCCTGGCTGGGATGATTTAGTTGGGGTTGGTCCTGCTTTGAGCAGGGGGTTGGACTAGATGACCTTCTGGGATCTCGTCCAACCCTAATCTTCTATGATTCCTGGAGTGAAAGAGGGGCTACAGAGTGAGAGAAAACAATGGGTGGAGAAACCACAGGGGGAGGCATTGGCCCTTCAAGGGAACTAATCCCCAGAGCAGCCAAGATGAAGTGCCTCCTGCAGTGAATGAGAACC
Organism: Chelonoidis abingdonii; assembly: GCF_003597395.2. Taxonomy (NCBI): domain Eukaryota; kingdom Metazoa; phylum Chordata; order Testudines; family Testudinidae; genus Chelonoidis; species Chelonoidis abingdonii. Next base: position 65,686,566 of record NC_133773.1, read on the forward strand.
CCATAACACAGTGCTATTAGTTTCTTACATACAGGAGGATGAAATTCACTCAAAATTTAAACAAATAAATAAAAAGTCATTTCCAAAAGGCTAAAAATAGAAATAGTTTGAACATGACATGCCCTGTACTTTCCATCACATGGACTACAGACTTAAAAATTAATCTATGCTATGAAGAACTCAGTTATGAGAACCAGCATAGCAAAAAAAAAAATCTTTAACAGGAAGAACAATATGAATACTGATACAAGATGTTCCCTGCACTGTAGACAAGACAGGTGGTGTGAAGACATTTCACTATCACCAAATGAAATTAATAGGTAGAAGGTTTTAAAAAAAACACAAGAAGGTATTTCTTCACGCAATACACTCTGAACCTCTGGAACTCCTTGCAAGAGGGTGTTGTGAAGACCAATACTATAACAGTGTTCAAAGGCAGTTAGATAGATTCATGGAAGATAGGCTCATCAATGGCTATTAGCCAAGATGGGCAGGAATGGTGTCTCTAGCCTCTGTTTGCCAGAAGCTGGGATTGGGTTACAAGGCATGGATCAATTGATAACCTGTCCGTTCATTCACTTTGGGGCACCTGCCATTGGCCACTGTCAGAGGACAGGATACTGGGCTTGCTGGATCTTTGGTCTGACACCGTATGGCCATTCTTATGTTCTTATCATAGACTCATAGAATATCAGGGTTGGAAGAGACCTCAGGAGGTCATTTAGTCCAACCCCCTGCTCAAAGCAGGACCAACCCCAACTAAATCATCCCAGCCAGGGCTTTGTCAAGCCTGACCTTAAAAACCACTAAGGAAGGAGATTCCACCACCTCCCTAGGCAACCCATTCCAGTGCTTCACCACCCTCCTACTGAAAGTGTTTCCTAATATCCAACCTAAACCTCCCCCACTGCAACTTGAGACCATTACTTATTGTTCTGTCATCTGCCACCACTGAGAACAGCCTCCATCCATCAAACTGACTCAAGAATAATTGACATCCTATAGGCACTCTCAGTAGAGAGGCCAACGATTAAATGAGTGAGTGTGAACTTTTCTTTCACCCTTAGAGGTGACACTCAGAGATGAACTTTCAGAGCTAATGCATATTGACAATGAAGTGTAGGGCAACTGTGGGTAGATAAAGAAATCCAGAGTTATCATCTTGGCACCTTTCATGAACATTAAATTCACTTTAAAACAATTAAAGAAGCAGCAGCATTTCCTGATGGATCAGAACAAAGGAACATGGAGTATTTTTGTAGAAAATCTGTTCTCCTATTTCATCAAGACAAGTTCCTCACCAGACACTCCAAGCCAGGGGACCAACTGAGACACACAGGGTGTCCCTAGGGGGAGTGAGGTTCCTGGGACATAGGTGCCGAGTTTCTATCTGCTGGGGGATGCTCCACCCAGGCTCCGCCCCCCACTCCACCCCTTCCTCAAGGCCCCACCCCCACCCCACCTTTTCTCACCCCGCTTCTTCCCTGCCCAGTTCTGATCCCTCTCCCGATAGCAGTGTGCCCTCGCTCCTCCCCCCGAGTGCCTCCAGACGAAATAACTGATCAGTGGTAGGCACTGGGAAGGAGGCGGAGGTTAGTGGGGGGGGGGCTCCTCCTCCCCCATCTACCCCCCTGCCCTGCTTCCCATTTCACCTCCCCATCCACCTCCTCATGAAGTGCAGGGTCCCCCAAAGCACTGGGCCTGGGGCAGTCACCTCGATTGGCTGTATCCTAGGGCATTTCTGGAGACACATTCTAGCAAAAATCTTTAATTATAGAGGAAAAAGAACACACATTACAGCTTGCAGTTGACAAAGAACTTTCATTGTCAAAGAGAAAAGATTAATCTCATTTAATGTTTCAGCATGGTTCTGACCAGATATTGACTGTAATTCTGGTAAGCCAAAGTAGCAGCATGTAAGCTACCGTGATGCGTAGAGAATAGTTGGACAGGCTGCATATAAAATAGAAAAGGCAGAGAGGATTGTCTTCAGAGACCCTGAATAGCTGTCTGCATTCATGCATTCACAGAACTTAGAGGCAGATGAATTAGAAGACCTGTAAAGAGCATGAGAGCTTCAGGAAGCATGCATTTCTCAGGGATGGGAGATGGAAAGGGTTGTCATATCCTTTAGTACTAATCCTAAATCAGGCCAGTAAATTTAGAATAAAAATCTTGGTCCACTCCAATTATCATGTCTCATGTGGCTGAATAGCTCCATATGCTCAATGTGAAGAGGGTTAATAAACAAACTTAAAACTGGTCTATCCACGCTATAAGGTTTTGATAAGCCAGGGACTCACTATCCATGCAAGCATATATCCGCTGATCAGTAACCATGTCATGATAGGACTGGTGATCTAAAGCCAGTCCAGGATGTAGCCAGAAGGACAAAATGATAATACTGGTTCCCAGGGGCGGCTCTAGGCATTTTACCGTCCTAAGCACGGCAGGCAGGCTGCCTTCGGCGGCGTGCCTGTGGGAGGTCCTCCGAAGCCACAGAACCAGTGGACCCTCTGCAGGAACACCTGTGGGAGGTCTGCCAAAGCCGGGGGACCAGCGGACCCTCCGCAGGCAAGCAGCCGAAGGCAGCCTGCCTGCCGCCCTCGTGGCAACCGGCAAAGCGCCCCCAGTGGCTTGCCGCCCCAAGCACGCACTTGGTGTGCTGGGGCCTGGAGCCGCCCCTGCTGGTTCCTCCATTGCATAGTTTCTGTTTTGCATTTCCTTTCTCTTCTTTTTTTTATTTTCCTTTTAGTTGTTTGTAACTTCTGGCCTATGGTCATGTATGCATTGGAATCAGAAGTATAGTTATTGCCAGCAAGGTTCTAGCTTAAGTCCTTTTGATAATGGGGACAGGAATTTTTTTAATCTATAGTTTATAAAACAGTGCTCTAGACTCAATCAGATCTGAGACAGATTTGAATTGATGACTGTGCCTGGGTGCCTGGGATGGGCCACACTGAGAATGCCACCCTCAGGGCAGACTGATAAAAACAGGGCAGACAATCCCCCAAAACTGGTGGTTCATTCTATAATTAGATTCACCAACCCAAAGAGCTTCCGTAGCACCATATTGGTTAACAAGAAGCCAAACACAGTCCTCTTTCAGCATTCCAGCCCTTGGCTCCCATCCCAAACTGATCTAATGTAGTGAGAGGTTACTGAAAACCCTTTTCACCATACTTAAAGTTCCACCAGTCCCAAAGGATCTGACACTTACCATCAGGTCAATATATATTTCAGATCTTACACAAATATCATGCTGTCAGCCAGTCATTAATAAACTAACTAAAGTTTTATTAATAAAAGAAAGGAAGAGAGGTATTGAATGATTAAGGAATCGTATACATACAAGTGATTTTTAGTGTTTATAGATTGGGATCATAGCAGCGATATTATATCTACTGGCTTTCAAAAGTCTCTTTGGAATTATCCGAACCGGTCAGAATCCAAAAGCAGATTAAATGTAAAGTCTGTTAGAGTCTTTCCATGTATTTTCCAGGGTAAGCCAAATAACTACTTAGAAGATCTCACTCCCATGGTTTAAATTTTCCCTATTTAAAGTTCAGCAGACTACAGATGAAAGGATCAGGATCAGGGTTTCTCTTTATAGCTAAAGCAGGTTTTTCAAGTGCCTTGAGCAAAGCATATGACTGAGGATGCTTCTTTGTTGAGCATGCACTGTCCGATCACCTTGAAGTTAACGTTCTATTTACTATGCATGCAAAGGTAATCCAGTTACATTGATTAACATAAGGCAACTGCTGGTGATACATTATAACATAGATAAGATGAAGACAATATATGTAATACTGTTAATTTCATGCAGTATCTCACATCTTTGATTTTAGGATTGACTAAACCCAGTCACATACATAATATAAAGGCAATTAAGACATAAAAAGTGAATTAGCATCTACAAGCTAATTTGTTTACATTGTTAAACCTCTAACATGATGCAGGTACACAGACAAACACATTTACCATCTGCCCTTGATTTCTATTACTACAAATGTATGGGTTTGTGATTACTGGTCTAGTATATCTCTTTGAAATTCATATACAAGTGAATTGTCCTGATACAATTGTAATACCTCTTGTTAAAAGTTGTTTTGGGTCATACACAGGTTGGTTGGTCTGCCAGTGTCACAATGACAGAGGTGAAAAGTTCCATATCCCCTTTATTAATCTGCTGAGCCACGCACTCCCACCTCTCCCAATAACATGTACTTTAAAAATCTTGTATAAATAAAATAAGTGATTTATAACAGAAAATTTAATACAGGTCTGTATAGGGTGACCAAATGTCCCAATTTTATAGGGACAGCCCCGATTTTTGGGTCTTTTTCTTATATTCTTATATAGGCTCCTATTTCTCCCCACTCCCTGTCCCGATTTTTCATGCTTGCTGTCTGGTCACCCTAGTTCTGTATATGAAGAATTTGTAGGTGAATCAGCTGAAAGTTACCACTTACACAATCTCTGTTTAGGTTACAAAACTGTATTGAAATATAGTGTTGAAGTAGAATAAACTTCTTTGATGTTTCAGGGATTATGGTTTGGCCTATGGGCTCAGTCTCTCAGATTTCTTTCCCTTTCTAAAGGGTGTGAACGGAAGCTTGAAAGATGATGTTGTAAATGGATCTGACTATAAACATTTAACATTTTTTTTTCTTATGTGATATGCCTGTTTGTTATGTTTCTAGAATGGTACATGAAAACTAACAGACAGGGCTGGCTCCTGGTTTTTTGATGCCCCAAGCAAAAAAAAAAAGGGGGCAGGGGCGGAATGCCGCCGCCAAAGCAAAAAAAAAAAAAAGGTACCTTGAAAAATGCCACCCCCAAAGCGCCAGAATGCCGCCCCTTGAAAAGTGGCGCCCCAAGCACATGCTTGGAACGCTGGTGCCTAGAGCTGGTCCTGCTAACAGAAAGCCATTTCTCTTTGGGGACGAAGGAGAAATATTTTCAAGTCAACTTTTTCAGTCAAAAAATATCATTTCATTGAAACTGAAATGTTTTGGTTTTGGTTTTTGATGGAATGTTTTCTGAAGTTCAGGGTGGACTCCCTGACCAATTCCACAGAGATGAATTGAAAACCTGACATTTTCAATTTAAAGACAGACATTTAATCAAAATTCTGTTTCTCAACAACTTTCAAAAGTATTATTTTTCTTGTTGAAATGTGGAACAAGAGCAAATTTCAAAAATCTCAAAATTCTTTGTGAAAAGACTCATCGGTCCCCAGCCAGCTCTACACAAAAGCTCTCCTCCACTACACTGGAACATTATGAGCCTCTTCCAGTTACTTTCATATCCCCTCTTATGGGGGAATGATACCAATTAATTTTTTTAATAATATATGATCAGATATTAGTCATCCAAATAAAGAACAAATAATGCTGCCTTCAACTGAATATTGCACAAGTAGGGTTGCCAATTTCAGGCTGTATTCCTGGAGATTTCATCAAATAACATAATCTTTAATTAAAGATTAATTTTTAGTTCCTGGAGACTCCAAGCCAATCCTGGAGGATTGGCAACCAAACAAAAAGGAGGTCATGTCCAGGAAAATCTGGAGGTATAGTAACCCTAGTCTCACTCATGACTTTTGAATGCTTGGGGTGAGCGATAAATGGCTTTGGGTTGCCTTGCTGGTCCTAGATGGCCATGGAGTCATTACAGTGTGTGCCTGTCCAGCTCAGAGAATGTTGAGGGTTCCCAGATGGCTGGTGTGGAAACTAACTTTCATTCTGCTGGAACATTCCATGATAACGGGGATGAACTCAACTTAAAAAAATTATAAACAAATAGAATCCAGACAATAACCCTGAAAAAAAAATTGCAATGTGTTGTAAATATTCGTGCTCTCTGCATTAGAACTTGAAAGCGTTTTATTTTAAGTGTACTTTTATTATTTTTGCTGTAAATTGTAAAATATTCATTAGGTTTTGGTCACTGGAAGTAATTGCTTGACATATCTGTATTCATAAGACCAAATTCATCCCTAGTGTAAAATCTCCTTTAAAGGCAAAGTAGTAATACCAGGGATTAATTTAGCTCGATGCCCCTATTGTTGCAAGATCCTGATGATTTAACTCTAATAGTGTTCATGTTACATTTTTTTAACATTAAAACACAGTAGCGCAGAGCATTCCAAAGATATTTTATGGTCAGGACTATTTTGCCCATTGCCAGCTGTTTGCAGAAGCTTTTAGTTCCTTTTAAAAAGGCTAAGGGTGTTGTTGAATAGTTTGACCTACATGCTGTATTTTATTTGGAGCAGCTTGTAAAACTATTAACAAACACTGGAAGTGTGTGAAAGTAGTAATAATCCCAGCACCCTGCTGTGCATGAGTTTAATTAAAACTCAAGTTGGCAGGCAGCACAGCAAGTCTGATAAATTGTCCTACATTATGATTCTTCAGTCAGCTTTTCCAGCAAAGATGACCATTTTCAGTAGGAAAAAACAAACTTTTCTTCTTGTTTTCTGACTACAAGACTTGGCTCTGCAAATTCTGTAACTGAGGTTTCGGAATGGATGTTCAGAACAGAATTTATTTAATCTGTTCTGTTATTTAGCTAATTGATGTGTATGAATTGTTAATGGTTAGCTAATGTGCAATTTTAAAAATCATGTGCTGCATATGAATTAAAATATTGAAATAAAACAGGATTTAACTTGAATATCAGCACATTGTGAATATTGGATGAAACTAAGATATAATATAGTGACAACATGACAACAAATACTGTCTGCTCTCTTCCTGGCACATACTATACCAGTTTTGTCTTAGACGTTATACTTAAAACAAAAAAGATTTAAAGTATTTCATACACACTAAATCAGTACAAAAGAGCAACTTCTGTACCATACCACAATTATTAATACCCTAATCAAGATATGGGAGAGGACTGTAGAATCTAGGATAGATATCTAACTATTCAACTGCATTTCAAGGAAGATATCCAAACACCATTGGTGCAGTCAGTTTACTTAAGAATGAATCTCATGAAATTAGAATTACTAATGCTAGACAAGAACAACAGTGCTTCTGGTCCTACTTTCTTTAGTATTTGTCACTTAAGGTACGTCTACACTACAAGATTATTCCGATTTTACATAAACCGGTTTTATAAAACAGATTGTATAAAATCGAGTGCACGCGGCCACATAAAGCACAATAATTCGGTGGTGTGCGTCCATGTACCGAGGCTAGTGTCGATTTCTGGAGCATTGCACTGTGGATAGCTATCCCATAGCTATCCCATAGTTCCCGCAGTCTCCCCCGCCCATTGAAATTTTGGGTTGTGATCCCAATGCATGATGGTGCAACAGTGTCCGGGGTGTTCTAGTATGTTCCTCTTCTTCCTTCCATGCAGCACGGCGGATCATTTAGCGCCCTTGTTCCCTGGATGCCTGGCAGACGGCATAGATGTCACATGGAGCCGGTTTGCTTTTGCCTGTCACTATATGTGTACTGGTGCCGCTGAAAGAAGATACCAGCCAAAAACAGAATGACTTTAATTATAAAACGACAACGCCTGAAAGGTGGTACTGCACACTAACAGCAGCTTAATTTGCCTTCTGAAGATGCGAGACGGTTATCGTCTTCTGTATGTTGCCATTGCTTGTATGGGCGATGAGATTGACGGTTATCAGTTCGTTCTGTACTGTCGCTGTCAATGGTAGCCGCCTGTCGACCTTGCGCTGAGGTCAGCAGGCCGGTGCACAGACAAAGAATGGAATATGTCCCGGTCATTCCGGCCTTAATTGTTCTAAATAAAGAGGCATCGTGCCTAACTTAGGGGCAGTGTATTAGAGAACCAGTGCACGGCAGAGCACAGTCCTGCTCTGGTTAATCTCCGCAATAAGTGGAGGCTGCCAGCCTATCACGGGGTGCCATCCGCAACAACCCACCCTTTGTACCTCTCCTCCAACCCCTCCTGGCTACAGTTGCAGGTCCCCCCATCGTGTAGAAGTAAAAAGAATGCGGAGATAAAACACGTTGCTTAGTGAATAAAATGGCTGGGGTGGCAGGAGCCGGCTTCGCTAGATAGTCAGGCAGACAGAATCTTTTTGTTAGACATAAGGGGAGGTGATGGAGCAGCCCCGCATTGCTATAGAGGACGTTACCAGCCGTTCTGTACCATCTCGGAAAAACCAGGTCATTCTATTTTACGCAGGCGCCCCAACGGACCTCACTGAAACCAGCATGAGCACTACGGATATAGGATGGCTACCAGTCCTTCTACACGTACTCTCGCCAGAGCCAGGGAGAGAGGGCTTTCATTCACACCGGTCGTGGTCCACCAGCACGTGCAGCAGCAGTAACAGGTGACACTGAAAAACAAATGTTATTTTTCCTTTCTTATGAAGGCAGAGGGGGATAATTGGACTCCCTGAACCACCCCGGACCTAAGTGTTGACCCTAAGCATTTGGAACTCAGCAGATGCAAATACTTTTCTGAGGCGGGGACTTGCGGCATAGTGAGTCCTCAGTCCCCCCTCCTCCATGGCATCCTATTGAGCTTGGCTTTCCGTTCCTTGTCCAGCCACTTGTGGACCGCTATCATACCTCGAGATTTTTTTCAAATTTTGCGCATTTCATCTCGTACGGCTGACAGATAGTTGTCTCCCTCAACAGATCACGATCCATTACATCCAATACGGTTCCCTCCAGTGCGAGTCTTTTTGGATTGGACTGCCGCACAACCGTGCTGATCAGAGCCACGCTGGGCAACAGGAAATCAATCAAAAGTTCACGCCAGGTTTTTCTGTCTACCTGGCCATGGCATTCCGATCAGATTGTGTCCAGAGCATCACAGTGGTGGCACGTGGATACCACCCAGAGCCATCCTATTTTGGCCACACTAACCCTAATCCGACATGGCAATACCGATTTCAGCGCTACTCCTCTCATCGGGGAGGAGTACAGAAACCAGTTTTAAGAGCCCTTTATATCGATATAAAGGGCCTCATTGTGTGGACGGGTGCAGGGTTAAATCGGTTTAATGCTACTAAAATCAGTTTAAATGCGTAGTGTAGACCAGGCCTTAGTTTCTTATAGAATCAATGTGTGTTTCATCGGCTAATGGGAGCGTATGTGTGTTTAGGTGATAGCTGTGTAATACATGGCAGAATCTTATGACAAATTGGAAGGTCAGGTCATAAATAAAATATCTGATGAATCTTTGACCGCCTCATCTGCCTTCTTCCCACTAATCAGGCTCATGAATCTTTTTCTAAAATCCCACACCCCTGAGTTGCTTCAAACAGCCACCATTTTCTTAATAACAGCCTGCTAGATAAATGTTTTCTCTGCCTTCCACAAAATGTGTAATTGCTCCCCAGTTGCTCGCCTGAGTCCTAGGATGAACGAAATTTGATCCTGGGCCAGGGACAGCTTTTCTGTGCATAAAAATGTCGTGATTTTAAATCTGGTCTATTACAACATGGGACCATTCATCCAGGTATGCTTTCTTTGGAGTTGAAAATGGATCCCTCTGTTAGACCAAGGGCCTCCACACTTCTTGACATTTAACCTGAGAAGAAAAGAGAGATGCAGCCATCCTGCTGTGGAGCAATCTGCCAAAGAATCAAAAATGGGCAAGGGGATTAAACGCTAAGCACATGTAAAGCCCAGTTGTGGGGAGATGCTTATTGTATTGTATTTACCTCTGATAGAGACATGAAGACTTTTGTTCCCTTTATACTTTAACAACGTTATATAACTTACTTAAGTAACTCTCTATATACAGTATCTCCTCACTTAACGTTGTAGTTATGTTCCTGAAAAATGCAACTTTAAGTGAAATATTAAATGAATCCAATTTTCCCATAAGATTTAATGTATATGCAGGGAGGGGGGCAGTTAGATTCCAAAGAAATTGGGGGGGGGCAGACAAAGGCATTATATACTGTACAGTACTGTACTGTACTGTGGTTGGGAAGTGCCCCTGGTTTATCCCACACAGGCACAGCCCACTGCAGGCAAGGACACTCAGCAGCACCTTCACAGCAACAGTGGCAGCTTTCCCGGAGAAGAACAGGCTCCGACTTTGCCAGGAATGCTCCAGGCCCACCTCTTCCTCTCCCAGCTCCACTCCAGGCCCGCCTCTTCCTCTCCCTGCTCCACGTCCTCTCCGGAGCATGCCGCATCCCCACTCCTTCGCCCCCCCCCCCCCTCCAAAAGTCCTGTTTGGCAGCACTTACGACTTTCTGAAAGGGAGGGGGAGGAGGGAGATGCAGCACTTCTCCACTCCTGCCTCTCCCTCCCAGCACTTTGCACTTAGGACTTTCTGGGAGGGAGGGGGAGGAGTGGAGACTTCCCCAGTCTTCCTCCTCCCTCCCAGAAAGTCCTAAGTCCTGCCAAACACAGTTTGGTGGTGGGGGAAGTGCTAGGAGGGAGGGGGAGGAGGCAGAGAAGAGGAACTTGTGCAATGCTCCCTTGTAAAGTCACTGCTCTTCCACAGAATCTTACAAGCAGTGGACAGAGCAGGCAGCCAAACGACGTTATAAAGAGGCATTGCACAACTTTAAACGCACATGTTCCCTAATTGAGAAGCAATGTAACTTTGAAACAACATTAAGCAGGCAGACTTAGGTGAGGAGTTACCGTGTGTGTGTGTGTGTGTGTGTGTGTGTGTAACTATATCCCAATAAAGAACTTTGATTTATGTTGGAGATGGAATTAACACAGAACCAAAATAATTTGCAAAGAGTTTGAGAAACAGTTTTGGCCAGAGATCTCAAATATAGAGCTTTGTGGAATTTTCTGCTTTATTGTCGTACTTTCTTTGTTCAAAGGGAATAAGAACTATTTACATATTGTCTCTTGGATCTGTGTTGTGTCTTTTTTCTAACGATAATTTAACCTACCCCAGGAATCCAAACTCCTCTTGACAACAGTGCTCTCACCAACCCAACACTGTCTCAATCATTTTCCTAAATTTACAAAAACACTTCTGAATACTTTGATTTGTCAATTCTTGTGGTTACTCTCATTATTGTCATTCTTTACTGGATTAAGTGTAGACTTTCTAAATGCCATTATAATAGCTCTCATCTTTCTTGATTTACTTAAAAAATAACCCCATTGCAAACAGCAGATTCAGCAAGTTACCATCCCATGTCTAACCTTCCATTCTTGTTGTTTGTAATTTGGAAAATGAAGTTACCTGGTATAGCAAGAGCTATAGTTCTGGAACAGCTCTTAGCATGTTAAAGTTTTATGTTGCTCTGTGATTTGAATTTCCCTAAATTTTTTCTCTGTGATCTCTTGATATCTGTCATCCACATTTAACCATAATATACCAGTAGTTTTCCTGGATAATCTGAATGGTTTGTTCGCTGTGGCTTTAAAATAGTAACGAGCCTGAAATCCAAATACCTCCTTCCCCCAAATTTCAATGGTACTTTGATTCACAGCCCTGGATGTGAAGTTACCTCAGTTTTGAATCTGGGTTAGGTCCAAAACTGAAAAGGCTCTAGCTTCCATATTCAGTTCATATGCAGCTAAATATGGGAGAAATTTAATCAGAATGGCTGGTGTCATGAGATTTTCTTCTATCATAAGACATTAACCTTGTAAAAACAGATCACAAAATTTCAACATTTTTTAATATGAACATGAAACTTAGCCTGGTTCAGCTTTGAACCTGAATTTCAAAACATACTCTTGTCTGAATCAAAACAAAACATCCTTGGCCCATCTCTACATTAAAATAGTTTAAATTCTATCTTTTTTCAGTATGTACTATTTTCATTACTGAGGGCATGATCTAGAAAGATATTTAGCATTCCTGCTTCCTACTGAAGTCAGCAATGCTGAAGCTGAGACCCTAAGAAGATACTTGTGAGTTTCAGTGCAAATGTTATGTGGCATTTTGCACAGTTCTGTTTCAAAACCCATTGGTTTGTCCCTTCTATATAGTGCTCTTTATCAGCACCCTTTAGTGTAGTTACAGGCTCTAAAATTACATGGATGCAAACTATACGCGTATTTCTCTGCCTTTTCTGTTTTATGAATGTTACATGCTTTGTAACTTTCATCCTGGCTTTGTAATACCCAAAGAGATATGTTTATGGTTAAAAAAACTAGAAAGGTCATTACTGTTAGTACACATTTGATTAATGCCCCCCCATTTTAAATCAAAATGTGTATGCTTAGACCAATACAAAATCTGCTACCATGCCACTCTGGGTTGTTATCATCTCATTTCTCACAAAATATTGTTGCCTATGGGCCTGTACCGAATTCCATTGAAGTCAATGGAAAGACTACTGTTGACTTATTGAGCGTGGGATCATGCCTTATGTGAATTGGGAGACTTGTGGGGAAAATCTAGAGGCTTTAAGAAGTACTGTTTGTTATTCACTATGAGACATTCTTCTAAGACAGTCCTGAATCAGTACCCAGCACAGTGATAGGGAGCACTGTGCTCCTGGAGGTCTCTTTTCCAGGTGAGATGTAAAACCAAGGCCCTGACCACTTGTCTTGAGGAAAGCTTTCATGCCACTTTTCACAAGAGTGGGAATGTTACACCCAGCATCTAGTCTTACCTCAGTTTACAAGTTCTTATAAACACCTACCTGCATTCTCCTTGAACTTTAATTTGAATAATACAGAGTATTATTCTTCACTTAAGGGCTAAAGCTGTTGTAGAATGTTGCTTTGCACTGTTACACAGTTGTTGTGTTCCAGCTCAGAAATGGTTGCTGAAGTGACTTCTGTATATACGGGGGGGGGGGGGGGGGTGTATAATATATATATAGGTAAATCACTTGAGATCCCCTCGGGATGGTATTTTAATAAATACACATATAAAATCTTATTATTTATTAAAATAAGCATTTTTCTAAAAACATTTTATTTTTATGCAAGAATCTGTATATACTGTGCCTAACCTTTAGGTACAAACCAACTGGTAGTTGGGTAAACTGGACTTTTCCATTATGAATGGAACATTGAAATAAGAAAATAATGGCTACTGTTACTCATCTGGCCAGTGCTTCACTTCTTGGGCTGTATAAGAGAACTGTAGAAAGAACACAACGTAACTATGTAAATGATCCTTTCTTCATAAACAGGGTCATTATATTTAATTGGGTGGCCTGAACTGTATTGAGGACAGCAATCTTCTCAGTGTTCAGAAATATGATTGCTGGCCAATTTTCCTTGTAATTTAGCAACATTGTTTTTTGGAAGCTGGGCAGTGATTGTTTGCAGTGTGTACTCTCATCTCTTGAAATGATGGTGTCATCGCCACTTGTTTCTAGGCCACTGAAACAAACAGAAGCACTCAGTTAAATTTTAAATGCCTCCCTAGAGGAAGCAGAGGGAAAAGAGAGAAAGAAAGCGATACAAGGTGATTCCTGTATGATTACCTGCATTGCTCCTGGACTTTACAGTCCTGTGAATGAGGGACAATGCCAGAGGTGAAAGTAAGCCAGTATGCCCTGGAACGGCATACCGGCAAGAGCCAGTACGCCATACCTGACACCTTAAAGTAAGTATAGTGTCTGTGCACATATACCTATCAGGCCATGGTTCAAAGAGCAGGAATTCTTGTATACAGAATTCATGTTGTAAGCACCATTCTAAACAATTCATTGTGTATCTTTAGTTGATATTTTCTTGGATTTGGGAGATATTTTCTTGGATTTGTCATATGTATTTATTCAAATCTGTAGTTTGTCAGGATTAGCGTCCATATTCACCTTCTATGACGCTAATATATAAATGGTAATCAACATAATGTAAATCCATCTAATGGACCATAGATATTTGCAGTGTTCCTGTAGAAGACATTGTCAATTACTCGTTTCACTTATTCCACATCATAGGAGATGTTTTGGTGCCCCATTGTCTCAAAATCTTGCTTTGCCAGAAGTACAGCCAATAGAACCTATTTTAGAATTGACTCAGGAAAATCATGCCATCTCAACTGGACTCCTCAAAATGATGCATCTGTAATCTCTTCTTAATGCTGTGTAAAAGGATCAGATTCCGACAACATAAACTTTAAATGACCCCCATGTTATTTATACCTCTGACACGCTGTATGTGACTTAGTGTTTCTATTAAATATAGTTATTTACACAGGGTATATATTTAAGATTGGGCAAAACAGTTTGGCTCAATAAAAGCTGTCCCAAGTTTTGTGCCAAAACTTGAACCAAATTAAATCTGATCAATTGTTTGAAGTTCAGAAAAGTTTGGCTAACTTTTTTCCTTTTTGTTTGTTTGTTTCTAAATGTGTCCATGCCTCTTCACTGCTAGTGGAAACCAGGACCAGAAAATCCTTAAGAAAAGCCCAGTATTTTCAATCAGTTGACACCAAAAAGCTTAGGAAATCAGGGTTGTACCAATGCAAAGTAATATGTATGGGAGCCCATCTGACTTCCTTTTTATCTGTGACTGGATCCCTCCTTTTTTATTACACCACATTCATGCATGGCTGCCTCTTGACTGTCTATAAACATTCCATACACACGCACTCCGCAGTTGGCTGCTTGCCATCTGGCAAATTTTCTCAAAACACTATCAAATGGGATAAAAGCATGTCTCCCTGTTTGGCCTTAAGAAGTAGAGAGGCACACAGCTTCTTCAATGTAGTTGGGAATCTGGCCCCATGTCTTTGCTGGCTTCGAAGAGGGCAGGGAGTTAGGGTTGTTTTGTATATTTTAACACTAGAACAAATGTTTTTCAACAGTATTTCAAAGTATCCAACTAAGTCGTTAATTTACCAAGTGTTCCTATACTGGTACTGCAATATTTAGGAAGCCAAAAAGTATTCTGAGACTGCAGCCTGAATGAAAAGTGTTTACTTAGTACAACTGTGCTTCTAACAGGATGGCCTGTCCCTTTAAGTGCCAGGAGGCCTGGGGCCAGTCCTCTTCCATTAGCCTCATCTGTGCCATAATTAGCTGCCTGCCTGCTTAAGGGACTGGACTAATTGGGGTCAGGTGGTGGCCCGGGGGAAAAAAAGAACACTGGGCCTCATAAAAGGGCAGAGAACAGTGTATAGAGGAGGCAATGTAAGAAGCAAGTTGGACTCTTGGGAAATGCCCTAGAGTAGCGTCTGGAAGAAGTGGTGCAGTTGAGCAAAGCAGCCTGGAAGTTAGAGTTCTGTCCCAGAGCAGAGAAGACTAAAAAGTAGCTGAGGGAGGCTGAGTGTGCGCGAGAGCCTGCAGGGAAGCTGTTTTGGAGTCAGCAGTCTCAGGGCCGGCACTCCCATTGAGGCGAACTAGGCAATCGCCTAGGGCGCCAGGATTTTCGGAGGGCGGCATTTTGCCGCGGGGGGGGGGCGGGGCGACAGGTGGCTCCGGTGGACCTGCCACAGTCGTGCTTGTGGACGGTCCGTTGGTCTGCGGCTATGGTGGAGCTGCTGCAGGCATGCCTGCGGACGGTCCGCTGGTCCCGCGTGGCTCTGGTGGACCTCCCGCAGGCATGGCTGCGGCAGCTCCACCGGAGCCGCGGACCAACGGACCCTCTGCAGAAATGGCTGCGGCAGCTCCACCAAAGCCGCGGGAGCGGCGCGCGGGGCAGCGAAATGGCCATGCGCCTAGGGCACGAAAAACTCTAGCGCCAGTCCTGAGCACTCTATCCCAAGGCAGAGAGACTTAAGGGAAGCACAGAAGCAGCTGAGAAGTGAGCCTAGAGGGTGGGATGAAGAGTAGCTCAAGGGGGGGTGGAAGAACCTTTTGTTTGTTTAGACTTTTATTACCCCAGAAAAGGATTTAACTGTGAGAGTGACCTATGCAGAGGGCTGAGTCACATGAATCCCTGGAAGAAGTAGAAAACCCTGGTGAGAAGAAGCTACAAAAAGATCCTTTTCATCTCCCATCTCAATTATCCCTTCTCTGGGATACAGTCCACTAATAGCAGCAGATTCCAGTCCTGTATAGTAGGCTCAACCACCCTCATTTAAGACCCTGATCTTGCAAATAAAAGTCAAAGGAGTCTTTCCATTTAGAGGAATGGGCTCAAAAATAGTAGTAATAAGGGAAGCCTCACTACAGCCTTAACTAGGGGACAGGAATTAAGACCTCTAGAGACAGATTTTCAAAAGAGTCACCTGCAGAAGTGGCCGGATTGGATGTGGAACCCTTTGGAAAATCTTGCCAATTATGTTTTTCTGCTTCTTATCCAGTCAATGCTTAGTTTGGCAACCAAGTGCTTAGGGGTTATTACAAAAAAGGTTCAATAGATAGTCCTGTCTGATCTCCTAGCACAACATACGGTAAATCATTCAGGTAAAAGGCCACTAGCCATTACCACCTAATGGTTATTATATCCTGATCTGAATAAATGCATCCCCCCATCCACAGTCCTCTGAACCACAGCAGAAATCCCCACACAGCACCTACTCCCAAAAGCCTGTCCCTGCATTGAAAGAAATATCATGGAGCACCCCTGGTGGCCCAGGAAACATTTATAACACATAATGATCACTAACCTCTACCAACCATGCAGGAAGCCAGTCTGACCCATACTTATAAGCTTATTAATATTTAGAAAAGTCATGCAGCTAGCCAACACTTCAATCCACTTATAATCCACATCCGAAAATGAAATGGTGCCTGGCATTTTCTCCCTGGTGCGCTGTGATCTATTATAACTGGGTTATTCCTCATTTTCCAAGCATGGAAGCATTTTCATTTTTTTTAACACTCTTCCTAGCTCAACAGTGCAGTCCCAGTCAGTGAAGCTGTTCAGAGACCTGAGTGCCTCTCTAACTTGCCAGTATTTCACTTCTGCTTGAAGTGGCAGGAGATTCGTCTAGGCCTTTCCTTTCTCTGACTCAAGGCAAGAGCCCTTCCCATTGTTTTTATTAATAATATTTATTCATTTATTATTTTTCTCCTTCTTCTTGGTGTCTCCCTGGTATACAGAGGATTTTTGAGAACAGTTGTCTGCAGGAAAATGGGATTTGAAGAGAAAACGTGGTCTGGTAACAAGCCCAGTTAAGAACAAAAGAGCTCCTGATTGTGGCACAAGTGCACAATAGAACACTGCTTTGCCTGCTTTACAGCAATGTGGCAGGCTAGCATTGTCTTATTTGGGGTAGAAGTTCAGCAGCGGGAGCTGGCTTTGCAAAATCTCCAAGCCAGTATTCCCTGGCTACTTGGTCTCCAGACCCAGGTGAAACATGGCAGCCAGGGCTGACTCCAACAGCCTTAAGTGTTTTTTTCCATTTTTTGTATAATAAATGAATAAGTGGATATAACATAATGGTAGACTGGCTGGAGATGGCTAATTTTTGCTAATATTAATTAATTAATATAAATTAATTAATTAATTAATTTATAGTTTGTTTTCTCAGCTTGGGCAGTTTGCTGGGGTACTATAGAGGTAATCAGCAGAGCTGCTTGGGAATTTTATGACTAAATATTCTTTCATTGGAAAATACGGATTAAAAAATCTTTTCGCAGAAATGTATCAGTTTCCACTAGATTTTTGTTCAGAAGATTTCTCAGATCCTGGATGGAATTTCTGGTCAAAATAAGCAAATGAAAAAATCCACAGTAGAATAGCTCAGTTATTAGGACACTCATGTAAGTCCTTTCTCTCCTGGATTTGGAACAGGGCTTTGAACTTAGTGCCCTAAGTTCTGGGCTCTACAGTTAGTCTCTCTCTCAATCTTTCCACTTGCGGCTGTTCACTTTGTATAAATAAGTAAACATTCATCAGGCCAGAAAGAGACTAACTTTATATCCCAATGACTAGGGCACTCCACTCTCTGAATCAAGTAGAGAAGGGACTTGAACCTGAGTCCCCCACATTCTAAGTCAGGGCCCTAAGTGAGCTATTGGCTATCTTGAGGTCAGACTCTCTCCTTTTAATTAAAAATGTCATTCTATGTTAGACTGAAACCCTGTCAAAACATCAAAAAAAATTATTAAATGGAATTCATGGTTTTCAGCCAGTAATCAGTTTTCTGAACAACTCCACCTGTTGGCATTGCATTGTGAAGCTAGAAAGATGGGGGAGGGCACTTCCATGGTTGGAAGATGAGTAGGAATAACTCAGATGCCCAGTTCAGAGAAGGAAAAATTACATCTAGGTAAGTAAATTTTACTTCTGGTTTCTTTTCCCTTTTTCAATATTGCCAAACTAATAAATGTGGTCCTTGATTATAAAGCTTTATTAAATGCTTCCACAATAAGTGATATCAAATATACACTAAATTACAAAATTCAGGAGGCAGAATGTCCATTCTTGGAGATTCATGACTCTTACAATAAAACTGCAATTATTTGGCTAAGCATAATCATTGTAAAGCTCATAACACAAGAAGTGTTTCTGACAGTGAAGACATAGTTGCATTTACAAGTAACACTTTAAATTACCATTGACATTTCTGAATCACTAGTTGGTGGCTGCTATCTTGATAATTAGTGGCATCATTTGTGATATTGGTCCAGATAGATACAAATGAAAAATTTTAGGCCAAAGGGAGTTTTTTGACAAAGTTAAAGAAAACTCAAAATCCATCTTAAAATAGAAACTTTGACACATGCAACTTTAACAGGGAAGTCAGCTCCATTTCCTGTTTATTACCAGTGTGCCTCTGTCTTCTTTATTAGGTTTTGACTTGACCAGAAAACATTATTTACAACTATATGTGAAAGTCTTCCAAAGAAACAGGGCTCTCCTGGTTGCATGGCATCACCATATTTGGAAGTCCCTAGTTGTGGGAAGACATTAAAAGAGCTGCTCTTTTACTTCACTTTTATGTCCTTGACCTGCTGCTGCAGAGTATGCACAATAACTAGTGTCAGACTGTGGTGTTGAATGCTGCTTTAAATTGTATGGTGAACTTAGGTTATGCTTGTTGGTGTGAATATGTCACATAACTTGTCCCCAGAAGTACTGCACATATAACTTTGACACTGAGCAAAAAGAAATTAAGGCTGGCTATCAGGAAACATTTCCTCACAACATAGTCTATTACAGTGTGGAACAGTCTTCAAAGAAAAATTGTGGAAGTCCCATCATATGAGTCATCGAAACTAAACTGGACAAAGCACTTGAGAATATACTGTGGGGGGATAAGTCTGCACTGGCAGAAAGAAGAACAGATGACCTCATAGGTCTCTTTTTACCTCTCAATTTTAGGACTTTGTTATATGATTAGCATTGCTTAAGGGAAAATTGGAGTTTTAAGTCTTTTTTTTCCTTTGTCACAACAGAGACACCAAATTAGAAAGTGTGTGTGTGTGTGCGCGCGCGCAAAGGATTGTGCAACCAAATTTAATGAAGCTCTTGTTCTCTATCGTACCTGTGGGAAATGTTTTGAAGGTTTTTTGGTTGTTTTGTTTTTGTTTTGATATAACATGCCTTATCTGATTTTTTATTAGGAGACAACAATGGATGGTCTCAACAATTTGATAAGTATTTTGCAAAATACAACGAAAAGACTTCCTCACATGCTTTTGAGGTAAAGACATCGGAGTGCTGTAAGTACTAACAGGAGTTATTCATGTGATTATTACAGTGAGTGCAACATATTTCCTTCTGGGAAATCTTCTTACAACATATTCAGATGCAATGTCATTCCATTTATAGTGAAATAGATTGAATATCTCATATAGTTTCGATTCATTTATGCACATTTTAAGTCCATTAATAGTACTTTCAGGCTGCAGTGAAGTTGCTCTCTGAAAAAGATTAATTCCTCTATTAGAAACATCACAGATACACAAATTATGAAGGAAATATATGTTCTTAGAGAGATGCACAAAGTGGAATGACTTGAACCCCACATCTTTCAGAACAAAATATATTAAAAAAAACTCAGCCTAACTTTCCTACCATTTAAAAAAATCCCCTCCTCCTGGGAGAGGGAGAAACCCAGATCCTACATGCTTCTTTTAAAATTTGTTAGCCATTCAGATACTGCAGAGAGCAAGAAGAGACAGATACAGGTTCCTAATATAATTTTGATTAGCAATTTGCTTTGAAGTATTATCAGTAAATATGGCACTACAGTGGAAAAATCAGATCCAGATTTTGAACAAATTCAAATTTGGGAGTTTTTAGATCAGGTCTTTTGGGTTGTACCTATCATTTTCTTGTGATAATTTCAGTAACAGATGAAATCAGCGAATTGTGAGAGGTCTGCTACTGTATTATCATACCACATTCTGCACTAAATCCTTAGTGACTTCAGTGGGAGTTACATTCATTAAACTGAGGTAGTATATTGCCCATCATTCTTGCCAGTGGGGTCATGCTGTATTAGATAGGCCAGGGGTGGGCAAACTACAGCCCGCAGGCCACAACCGGCCCACGGGACCGTCCTGGCCTGGGACGTTCACCCTCTGCCCCTCCCCGCTGTTCCCCCTCACCCGCAGCCTCAACTCGCTCATTCTGCCACCAGCTGCAATGCTCTGGGCTGTGGGGGTGTGAGCTCCTGGGACAGCACAGCTGCAGAGCCCAGCCTGACTCAGTGCTCTGTGCGGTGTGGTGGCGGTGGTGGCAGCGGCGGCGCAGCTGTAGCGCGGCCAGCCACCGGTGCCCCAGGCAGCATGGTAAGGGGGCAGAGAGCAGCGGGGGTTGGACAGAGGGCAGGGGAGTTCAGGGTAGTGGTCCAGGGATGGAGGTGGGGATGGTGGTCGGGGGGGAAACAGAGGGTTGAATGGAGGCAGGGGGCAGTCAAGGCACAGGAAGAAGGGATGGTTGGATGGGGCAAGGATCCTGGGGAGGCCATCAGGAATGAGAGGAGGGGTTGGATGGGGCGGCCGGTGTCTGGGGGCAGTCAGGAGACAGGGAGCGGGAGGGGGGTAGGAGTCCCAGGGGGCAGATAGGATGTAGGGGCTGGGCCATGACCCCCTCCCCTAACTGGCCCTCCCTACAATTTACAAAACCTGATGCGGCCCTCAGGCCAGAAAGTTTGCCCACCCCTGAGATAGGGTTCATTCCCCACTATCTGCTCTGTGCAGCGCTAGGATTAAGAGAAGACACAATAATTGAGTTTTGCATCACAGCCACAGAAGAAGGTATAGCAGGTAGCTTCACATCATGGGGAATGAAGAGGAGTAGATATGTTCATTTTTTTTCACAAGTACTCTGTCAAAAAAAATTTTGATTAACTTTTTCCACACTGGAAACTGTTGAAAAATAAAAGATCTATTATTGAGTTGCTCTGAACTGGTCAATTCAATTCCTGTGCCAAGAGGCTTGATCACCTTCCCTCACTGCAGTAATCACTACTCCTAATATCTTATCCTTTGGAAATGTTAACAGTTATAGAACAATGTAACAAAACAAAGAGAAATTATCAGGGTTGTAACTGTGCAAAGAATAGATGACGGTACAAACTACAGGTACTAAAAGAAGAAAGCATCTTGGTATTGCTTGTCAATTTTTGCTTCATTTAATCAAAACGTGGTTTTGTGCAAACTGACTTAATTGAAGAGCCAGATGTGAAATATGCTGTAGAAAGATTGAGTAAAGCTAAATTAAGGTTCCTGAATGCGCATTTCATTCAGATTTGGTCTGCTCATTTGCAAGTAAAAGCTCACAATTCTTGTTCACAGATAATTCAACACTAAGGGTACGTCTACACTGCACGATTATTTCGAATTAGCTTAAACCAATATTACAAAACAGATCTAATAAAATCGGTTTAGCGCGTCCACAGTGGGATCACGAAATCGATTGTTTGTGTCCATGGTCCAAAGCTACCATCGATTTCAGGCGGTTCACGGTGGTAGCTGTTGCCTCAGCTATTCCATAGTATCCCATCTCCGGGTTGAGAGCACAGTCCTGATGGGGCAGAACATTGCCCCGGGTGGTGCTGTACAGCCTCACCCCTCCCTTTGAAGGCAGCAGACACCCTTGGTGCCTTTATTCCCGGAGTGATGAGCAAACGCCATCAGCACAGCAATCATGGACCTGATCACAAAAGTACTGACCGTTGTCAACCACTCGCGTACTCTTGCCGAGCGAGCATCGCAGTGACACAGAGGTACATTTACCAGTACTCAAGGATTATTTTATTTTACTTCTCTTTACGTGTGGGGGGGGACAGAGACTGGATGAGCTGTTCCGTAAACCCGCAAGACACCCGATTGATATTAGCTACAGACAATTGGGGCGCTCAGCCAAGATCAGATACTGCAAAATAGTTTCAGAGACTGCTGTGGAACATGGGTAGCTGTAGTCCTCATTACCCCCTTCCTCCCTCCAATGACATCCGTATGTCTCTGGCTTCCCGTACGGTTCGTCACGCACGCGTGTTCCTTGGAGTTTATTTTTCAAACGCTTTGCATTTCCTGTCTTTACGGAGTCGATATAACAGATTGTCACTCACCAGTACGCGTCGATCTACGTATCTCCCGTAAGGTTCAATGCAGGAGCCTACTTTGCATTTTGAACTGCATCGCCACCCGTGATGAATCCAGAGCTGGACACGTGAAAGCAGGGAAATGTCTATTCTAAAGGTTCTCAGGGCTTTTCCTGTTTACCGGCATCCGCTCCGAGTTCGGATTGCGGACCAGACGTCAGTGGTGCACTGCGGATCTTAAGGCCATTAATGGTCGATTTCGTCCACACGACCATTATACCAGTTATCACTTATCGAATTTATCGCTCTCCTCTCGTCTGGGAGGAGTTCCGAAATCGATTTAAGGAGCCGTTTAACTCAATATTAATGACGACGTCGTGTGAACGGTTACAGCGTTAAATCGGTATATCGGCCATTAAACCGATTTAAAGTCGCAGTGTAGACCTGGCCTAAGTTAGGCCAGGGCTATGCCCAAAAGTTAGGTCGACCCAGCTACATCATTCAGGAGTGTGAAAAACCGACACCTCTGAGTTACGTAGTTATGCTGACTTAACCCCCAGTGTAGACAGCTCTGGTTGACAGAAGAATTCTTCCTTTGACCTACCTACTGCCTCTCGGGGAGGTTGATTACCTATACCAGTGGGTGGGCAACCTGCAGCCCGCAGCTCCCATTGACTGGGAACGGTGAACCGTGGCCACTAGGAGCAGTGGACGGCCATGCAAATGTAAACAAACTGTCTGGCGGCCTGCCAGTGGATTACCCTGATGGGCCACAGGTTGCCCAATGCTGACCTAAGCTGATGGGAGAACACCTCCCATCAGACTAGGAAGTGTCTACACTGAAACACTACAGTGGTGCAGCTGCAGGGTGGCAGCTGTGCCACTGTAGCAATTTCAAGTGTAGACAAGCCCTTTGTGTCTGAACTGGAAAAAATGGAAAGGTTTGGCCATTCTTGTGAGGGACTATATTAATCTCATTGTTTGGGGTCAACATTAAAAAGGAAATCTCTCTGTGAGAGCACAGTTGCGTATAAATCAGACAATGGCATGTGCAATTGTCAAACTGATCCTTGAAATCACAATTTTGCTGCACAAATCATGTGCTTGCTTTTTTGGGCATGACTCTTAAGCCTCCATTTTTCAAAATATAGCCATTTATGTGAAATTTAAAATATAGAAAAAAAAATCTGCTGTCTAGTCTGTACATTTGCTAAATCTTCTCAAAATGTATGTTTTTGTTCGTCTTCATATATCCAGTGCTTTCCATTACATGCTACAATATTGTGCCATTAAACCTAACACCATGAGCAAGCTAACCCATCTTGTGATTGTGTACGGCCATTTGTTAGTGCAAATGATAGAATTTTGTGAGTCAATATTTTTAAAATACACATGCTCCATGTACAATGTGTGCACAATCCTGTCTGTATTTATGTACACAATTACTAAATGTATGTACACAAGTCGATATTTACATATTTAAATGCTTGTTCATGCATGTAGTTACATGTAGTTCATGCTTTAATGTGGGCATGCAATGGTGCACATTTTTTTGCACATCGGCCAACACCTACTAGTACAACCACTGACATTTTGGTCCTTCATGTACCACAACCTGCTTTTGGTCACAAAACCTGTTTGTATTTGCATATCAGGCAGATAACAAGGTCTGTTACTTGCAGCTACAAATTATCTAACTAGCAATCTAGAACTATTTCTAAACTCCATACCACCATCTCAGCACTCCACACAGCTTGTGGAAACAAATGAAGTCAGTCCAGAAGACAATTGTTATTTTTCATCCTGCTCCTGAGTTAATCATTGGCTACAATTTTTGAGGCTCCACGTTATTTTCTTCTTCTTGGATTCCTCTGTTGAATGTGTTATTAAAAGACATGTTTTTACTAATATTGTTTATGTCAAATTATACAGACATCAGAAAAAAAGTAAAAACCTCTAAGGCTTCACAGCACTTTGGGCGGGGGGCAGAGGGCAACACCACACCAACAAAAGCTCCTGGCATTGTGCTTGAGTCAGGCACTATCTCTGCCAGTGAGGGAGGAGTGTGCTTGCTGCTATCAGGGAAGATTTTCTAAGTGGCAATTAGGTGTCCAACCCTCATTTACTTTCAGTGAGAATTGGGCACCAACTAGCAATTTGTGCCTTTGAAAATCTCCCCCATGCTCTTAAAAGCCTGCAGCATGCTCTTCATTGGCCAGTGCAGATCTGGGGCCATAAGACCTGCCTTCTCTCTGTCCTAGCCTTAGCTAGCACTGCGGGGGTGCTAGGTCAAAGCACAGAAACTGAGATTATCCCCAGGCAAGGCTCAGGGTGAGTAGTAAAGGGGAAAGAAATGTTCTTGGACCCATTCTTAGCCCTTTGCACACTTGCCCAGAATTCTGTATGGTTTAGCCCAGATAATATAATACAGACTTAATAAGATGGTGAGGAGTCTAGCAAATCATGGACTTGGATTTCACAGAAACAGGACCCAAAACAGATAAAACATCCTCCCGACCATATCAGGCCACAATCACAATATCAAGCTCAAAGTTGTGGTCTAAATGTTTTGCTATTGTATGGACTCAGGAGTCAATACTAATCTTTTAATTATCTGTATTTATATTAGTCACTGTGTTACTAGATTTAAATTAAAGGCATACTTGAGAACCTTAAAACAAAGCATTATCTAGCTCTGTTTAATATGCTCTGACATGTTGTTATACTAAAACCATTTTCTCCCCATCTCTTTTCTCCCCATCCCATCACCTACTTTCTGCCATGACTGCTATCTTCTCTTCAGTGGTTGATTCTGTGCCAGCAGAATGTCTGTGCCGAGGGCTAGAGCTTGACTGTGAGGGTGTCAATTTACGCGCTATCCCGTCAGTCTCTTCAAATGTAACTCTGATGTAAGTAGAGCAGAACAAGCAGCTTCTTGATCTGAACAGCATTGAATATCAACTCTGCAGACCATCTCATAATTATTCCCTTATAATTATAGCCACTTGGTTTAACTGAAACTGGTGTAAACTGAAAGTACAGTATCATTCTGTGTTGACAAGCCTTGTGGTAAAACACTTCTAAACACAGATTACCCCTGCATAAAACAAGAGAAAAGAAATTAAAACACAGTTCAAAGTGTAAGATATAGTGAATCTGCAGTCAGCAGTTGTTTGCAATAATACCTCAAATGAGTACAATTTCACCACCATCAAGAAACATTGCAAAAGAAATAATTCTGTGAATCACATGTACTCAGGATATCATCCTGAAACCCTTACTCCTGCAAGTAGCCTTTACTTACGTGAATAACATGAAATTCAGGGAAATACCTGTATGAATAGGGGCTTGCAGGTAGGGATTTTGCTCGCTATTGCACAATAAGAAGTCAGTACAGCAAGATTTAAGATTTGAGAGAGATCTGGAGGGTGGCCAGACCATTGGTCCTGGCTTAGACACTCAAGTCTGAAGCTATGCTTCCCAGTTGGCAAACAAAATGCAGCATCAGACACCGCCCCCCCCCCTTGAGGAATTTTTCTGTAAAATTTCTTCCTATTTTCAGGACATGAAACTACTTGCAGTGGTGCCTTTAATGGACATGTGGGGCACAGAGGTATATGCTCTGGGGGTTAGATTTTGTGAATATTTCAGGTTAGAAATAAACTCAAACCTAGGAGATTTATCTTCTGATTTTTGAACTCTTGGATTTGCTATGCTACCATTTGTCAACAGGGTGTGGACACCAGGTCAGACTCTGTGGTGCTGCAGCTCTGGGCCCATCATTAATTAGATTGAGAGCAGGTGCAACGAGCCAAGCAACAGTTTCCTGTCTGACAATTCAGCCCATTTCACACTGGTATCCGCTGTGCTTTTACTGTGCCCCGCCATATGTAGTCAACTGGTGATCGATCTTGAATGGACTGCAGGTGACATAACATGGTGCCCAAAAGGTTGGGTATGGGGGATGCGACAGTGCATGCGTGGCAGCAGGCAGGGTTCCTCAAGTCCATTGCCTTCCCATTGGCTGGGGCTGCGGGATAAGTCTAACCATGTGGCTCTTGCTCCTCTACCCGTCTATTTAAATTCTTCAAGGCTTTTCATAATACTGTTGTTCCTGCTAGTTGGAGAATATAAATACATTGGGGGAGGGAGGCTGTGCAAGAACCAGTGGCCCTCCCTCCCCTTAGCTCTTTTTGGTGACAGGAAGGAATTTTTCCCATTGGACCAAACAGGTAGGGTTCTGGTGGGTTTTTTCACCTTCCTCATGGCATTTTAGAGTATGTCTACACAGCCTGCAGCAGTGAGCCTCTGAGTCCAAGTCAACAGACTCACGCTTGTGAGGCTCACCCTACAGCACTAATAGTAGCTGTCTAGATGTTGCAACTTGAGCTGCAGCTCAGGCTCTGAAGCCTAGGGGAGGGGGTGGGCTTCAGAGCCTGAGCTGCAACTTCAAAGTGCTGTCTGTACAGCTGTTTTTAGTGTGGTAGCATGAGCCCAAGGCTGTCAACCTGGGCCTGGAGGCTCGCTGCCATGGGCTGCCACTGGCTGTGTAGATGTACCCATGGAGGCACAGCTGGGTCAAGCAGTAGAACTTGAAAATTTAACATTAAGAAGATAGCACTTAGCTCATCACAGTTTGCAGCCAGTGTCCAGTGCAGATAAAGGGCCAGCTCCCAGAGGTAAGTGAGACCTGGAATGTCACTGGTGGACCTTGTGCCTATAGGAATAGGGGAGACCTGAAGTCTTTGTAGATTGAGGTCTGCCCTTACTAACCTCTGTTCGTCCTTCACAAAGAGGGAGGCAGAAGCAGACTGAGTCCTAAAGTTAGTGCTGGGCATGTATACCCTGAGCTATTAGTTATTTGGTGGGAGCCCTGTAGCCCCACACTGGAAGTGTGTTACGTGAGAATGAGGGGTGGCCACGTATCATCCCTTCCCAGTGTTAAATTAATAAAGTTGTAGGCTGCTGCTTAAATCCATCCCATTTATCTGCTGTAGGGTGACCAGACAGCAAAGGAAAATCTTGGACTGGGGGGGGGGGGGGGGGGGGGTAATAGGAGCCTATGTAAGAAAAAGACCCCAAAATCGGGACATCTAGTCACCCTAATCTGCTGTTTATTTGCCTGCATGGTCTGATCAATCTAGTGATGTAAAACATTGCCCTGCTTTTTACTCCTGAATAGAAGTCATAGCATTGTCACATTATTTTAACAAGCTGTTCCAGCCCTCAAATTTTGTTACAAACTAATGACAATCCATGATCAGGTAATCCCAGAGCCAACTCTTCTTAGTTTTAAATTCTGTTTTTATATGTGGAAGTTTCATCCACATCTTGAAGGAAATACTGTGCATGCTAATTTTTCAGTTTAAAAACCAGCATGAAGGCCAGGCTAGCAGTTTGTTGCTAGAGACACAATTTTTATTAGTACTTATTCCTCATTCATGAGATCAGCAGAGAGTGAGTGTGTCTATGGAGACAGCTCACTCAACCCCCAAGAAATGGATTGTTTTACATCATTTAACAATAACCCTCCCTGCTGGTTAAGGAGTGCTGCATTGGTGAGCTGTGAAAGGAATCCAGACGAATCTTAAACTGGAAGAACAGTGGCTATGATATGCATCATTGAGAGAGGTTTAAAGTAGGTGGAAAAAATTAGTTCTCAGGGCTCAAGCAGAGATATAGAGAGGTTTTCATTATCTGCATAATTGAAATGGCTTCACCCTCTGATTCCCAGCTGTTGATTATTGTCTTCTGTAATACAAGAGACTTGGGTCCGGGTCCCAGTCTCTTGCTCCCTAGGTCAGAAGGTCCCCAGAATGCTGCAAAGGTGACAAATTTAGCCCTAAGTGCCTCATGTCGTAAAACAGACAGCCTGCAAACTGATTTAAAGAGCTGTGATGACAAGGACCCAAAGTAAGTCCCTTCTAGTCATCTTTGGCCAGAAGGATAGTAGCTGTTATGTGAGAACGTTAGTGAAAGTGAAGGGAACACTGAAGAGTTCTCAAGGCTGAGGAGTCTACTTCCCCTCTGAGAGGGAAAAATACTATCCTGCAATGAACTGGAATTAATTTGCAAACTAGACACCATTAAATTAGGCTTGAATAAAGACGGGGAGTGGATGGGCCATTACACATAGTAAAACTATTTTCTCATGCTAATTTTTCCCTTACTGTTACTCACATCTTCTTGTCAACTGTTTGAAATGGGCCATCCTGATTATCACTACAAAAGTTTTTTTTTTCTCCTGCTGATAATAGCCCACCTTAATTGATTAGTCTCATTAGAGTTGGTACGGCAACACCCATTTTTCTCATGTTCTCTGTGTGTATATATATCTTCCTACTGTATTTTCCAATGCATGCATCCGATGAAGTAGGTTTTAGCCCACGAACGCTTATGCCCAAATAAATTTGTTAGTCTCTAAGGTGCCACGAGTACTCCTCATTCTTTTTTTCTCATATAGACTAACACAGCTAACACTCTGAAACCTATCCTACAATGCTGATCCAAGAGCTCCACTTGTAATTTTATGGATTGCCCTATGGAAGATTCTTGATCCACCAGGCAGTTCTCATTCCTGGGTCTACAGGGCTTATTTTGTTAGGGTATGTCTACCCCAGAGCTGGAAAGTGTGATTTTCAGCTAGAGGAGATCTATCCACACCAGCTATGATGGAGCTAGCATGCTAAAAATAGAAGTGTAGCCGCTGTGGCGCGAGAAGCAAGAGGGGATAACCACCTGAATACATATCCCTCTGAGGCACCAGGTTTGTATTCAGGCTGCTAGCCCCTCCTGCTACTTGTGTTGCTGCAGCTACTCTTCTGTTTTTAGTACTAGCTTGATCAGAGTTCGTGCTGTCTCCTCAAGCTTGAAATACACCCTCCCACTCCAGTGTAGATATACCTTTAAGCTTTTTCCGTAATATTACCTTTGCCACTTTCATTGCATCTTTCAGCTGCTGCATAATGTGCAGCTGATATGAGTTTATATAGAGAAAGGGGTGGGGGGAACAGTGCTTATAAAAATCAAACCAAAATCCTGCCCAGAAATGTAAGATAAGTGACGCCCCTCCCCCTCCTAAACCACCCCTTCCCCTTTCCTTTCCAAACTCATCCCTGGTTTAACTCCTTTGACATAAATGGATTCCAGTGATCTAATGTAATGCAGAGGCAGGAGAGGAGGGTATACAACAAAAAATCCCTTCTCCATTTAGTTTTCAAAACACACACGTACTGGCATATAGGGTAACCTTACTGGAAATATTTAACTTCTTATAGAAATTTCTGCCAGCTAAAACATGGTGGAAATTCATTAGATCAAAATGAAATTGGTGGAGTTATACTGAGGATGAATTTGGCCTACTTAGTGTAATTACAGAATAATTTTATTTTTTTTCCAGGTCCCTTAAACGGAATCAGTTAAGAAAGCTTTCTGCTGACAGTTTCAAGAAGTACCAGGACCTTAAAAATCTGTAAGGAATCATTTTAACCTAAAATCTTAAATAAGAGCAAACTGTGATAAGGCAATTTTATGGCTTACTGACAAAACTCTTGATTATACTGAAAAAATCTACTGTTCCTTACCTTTAGCTGAAATTTTCAATCATGCAAGTTATTTTTGTTCAAATAGTCTGATGTGGCTTCCATCTCTTTTTTTGCAGCCTAAACTTTCTGGACATTACATTTTTATCATGTTTTTTTTGTACATTAGAAAACTAATAATAATGTGGATCTTAACATGTATAGCATCTTAAGGAAATTAAATTTATAGTAGACAGCAATTCTATCAGAAGAAATGAAAGAAAATTGATACAGTTTCATTCTGAAAGTTTGCAAAGTAAAATGCATTCCTTGTTATGAAAAGACTCATTCGTGTCCTTGAGAACACTTTTTTTTATGTCACATTTCTGAACCTTTGGGTGATGACGACTATTGCCTGGTGACTACTACCACAAAATGGCATATTTCATGACCAAAACCTTTTGATTGAATTATTTCTTGTATATTATTATAGGTGTCCTGTATATATTTCATTGTTTTAAAAAATCCCAGTCCTATTATGAGGGTGAATCATGAAAATAAGGAATAATTGAGAAATAAAAGTGTGAAAGCATAGGACCACTTATCATTGTTACCAGCTCAAGAGATGTAATATTTTTCTTAGAACATTCTTGGATTCTAACCTGAATTCTGAGGTTGTGCAGCACCATCTTGTGTTCACAAACTTAAGTACAATTTAGATCTCAAACTAAAAAAGTTCTGTAAACAAAGTGGCCTGTTTCATTAAAGGAAACGTATACATTAAACATTTGCTTACAGAATTTAATTACTTTCATTTACTTCTGATTCACAAGTGTGGGTTTGCTAAGGGATCTTGATAAGATCTTTTTGGAGCCAATCCTGTTTCTTTTGCAGTCAATGTCAAATCTCCCATTGATTTCAACAGGAGCAGGATTGAATCCTTGATTTGATTTTGTTGAAAACATTTATATTTTACAACAAATAAAATATTATATAGAGAAGGGAAGCATGCTTTTTAAAATCAAATACAAGTCTAACATCTTATCCCCAAAAGTAATGATACTGTATGTAATATTTTGAAACTCAGTTCATTAATTGCAAAGGAGATGGAGGGAAAAAAAGGGGGAGGAGGGAGAGAGTATGAATAATACTTTGTTAGGAACAATCAGCAAGTTTCATCATATATTTTCATTAAATTACCATGAAATGCAACTCTTTGACAATTGTCCCATATTATAAATAGAAATTCCAGCAAAGTGTTTTAATTGACCTTTGCAGCTGGCCTACAACTGTCTATATACATCAATATAAACAAACCACTGCATGCACTCCATTATACCAGTTCTGTAGTTTTATTTGCAGAGGCAGATCCTGCACCCACACAAGCCTGTTGACTATAGTAGGATTCTGCACAGGCATAAATGTCTTCTCCTTACACAGTTCATATTGCAGGATTAGGGATGAAATCAGGAGGCAGCATGCATGCACTGGTTCATTTACAATGAATGCAAAGCCAGCCAGGTGTTGGTTTTGGCTGATTTTGAATTAGCACTGCAGTAATGTGTTATTTTTTAATTTAAATGCACTTTTTAAAATCTTTAAGATAAGACCAGCCATATGAAATAACTGTCGTGAGAGTTTAATTTTAAGGCCTAGCCGCCTTGACAGCATCCTTTTAAATAATATATGTACCTGAGTTGATAAGTTTGGGGATCTTTTTGCATTTGCATTTTTACAGAATGAATTGTTGTCATTATTATATCTTAGGTTTCTTCAGAATAATAAAATCAGAGCTGTATCGGAACATGCTTTCAAAGGATTATACAACCTGACAAAACTGTAAGTATTACCACTGCAGTGCTGAAGCAAAGTGGAATGGGGCAGCTTTTGAAAACAGCTATACATTTCTCTCTCAGTTATTGTAGAGATTAAATAATTCCAAAATGGCCCAAACGCTGAACTCCAATTCACTGAGCACTTATTCTCATTGAAAACTTCAGAGGATTTGGATAAGTGGTAGCAAGGTTATTTGGCAGGAAAGTACTCTTAAAATATTTCATGGATCTTGTAGTCCATCCCTATCTCCAAAATTTGCTGTTTCAGAAAGAAAAAGAGGAAATCTCAGTGATTTTAAATGCCAGCTATCCTGGAACCAGTTGTTATGGAATTAAGAGCCAGGAATGAAAACAGTAGGGCTGCCATGTTTAATTTGAAATAATTGAAAACTCTTATTTTCCTGTAGAGAAGCAATTATATAAGAAAACGACTCTTGTTTCTTATTGTGCAGCAGATTTTACAAAAGATGAGTCTTTTCCAATTTAAAAATACTTTTTGGCTAGTGAGTGAGATTGTAGAAAAAAATAAATCCATGTACTGAAATCACTTAAAAGGTAAATTCCAAAGCTGTTATTACCCTTATTCTTTGTATTTTTTCACCGTAATGGATGATAATTTATTATTACTACTACTGCTCCAGATACTTTGCAGCCCCACTCTTTATTTTTCAGTCTTTTTCATTATTCCAGTATCTAAATCCTATGCCTAATGAACCTGTGAACTTGCTCCCATTTTAGTCAGTTGGAGTTTTGCTATTCATTTCAGTGGGAACTGAAGCAGGCCCCAAATGCTTCTGATGCAGGCAGGGTAGTTAGAGCCTACTGTGTTTTGTAATTGAAAAGATGAAGATATTCTAGATGATTATTTCCAAAAAGCTCCAAGTAGCCGTAGTTTCACTGTTGTCCATGCAGCCATATTAATCAGAATGCCAGGCTGCTAGCATGGCAAACACTAGCGTCCTGAAAGAGACAAAAGGTCAGTATGTGATCACACTCACACAAAGATTAATGTTTTATTGTTAACAATGGAATCTCTTGAGGATGCAATTCAATAATAGTGTTAGGAATAATAAAAGAAAATCTTAAAATTCTTCTTCACTCTTCTAACATTGGCTAGAGAGTCTGTTGTTTTTTATCTTTATTGATCTTGTTTCAGGTATCTGAGTCACAACAAGATAACCCTTTTAAAGCCTGGCGTCTTTGAAGATCTGCATAAGCTTGAGTGGCTGTATGTACTGTTCTTAGTTTTGGATAGATTTTCTCAAGAAATGGTTAAGCTAACACAAGTAAATATTTGTATCTTTTTTATTTTTTTTATTTCTTTGTATACAGCATGATAATTGAGGGAATCTTTCTACTCCCAGTATGTAAAAACTCCCAGTGACTTTGGAAGCAGAATTGAGCCCTAGAACTTTAATGGCTCTGTTGTAGCTTATTTTTCAGTAGTACGCACAGTTATAAATAAGTAACTGATTAACATAAAATAAATCAGATACTCTAAAATGACAGAAATGGAGCACTTCAAAATGAAATTTCTTGGACAGCCCTTTGCCTGAATATGGTGCTTCACATCCCACAGAGGAGATGACATTCATAATATGAAATCCTGACAATATAACTGCTTCTTCTGGCAGTGGGATTTGAAAAAAATAACATTGAGATTCGAGGGCATTAATTACATATCTGTCTGTGTGATGAAGAACGACTGACAAAGTTTTACTGTGCATGTTCAATTGCAGGATTGTCTCAGGGATGTTTTGATAAACTGCTATGTTGAAGAAATTCTCTGTACGGTGTTAAATTCCTGATGACATTGTTTTAAAAGTTGACAAGAAAATTGCTCTTGTTTTTAAGTTTAAAAAAAATCTTTCAAACAATTATGTGAACGCCACTGGAAAAGGAGTTCCCATGTCATTTGATGAACTTGAATACTATACCTCAATATATCACAGTATGCTAATTCAATATTCTTATGTAGTTCGAATGGGTATTTGAATATGCCACTTCAGGGTACATTATTTTTTGTAATGTTTATTCAGTTTCAGACCCCAGTAATTTATCAGTCTGATATACATTTTGTTCTGATTTACAGGATAATTGAAAATAACAAGATCAATCAGATCTCTCCACTAACATTTCATGGACTCAACTCACTTATTCTCCTGTAGGTATTAAAATATGAATTAAATGCAATATTTAAAAAAGAGAATAGATGAAAACTAACGTGTGTTTATAAGATTTGTTTGTCAAGCTGTATTGTCAACTGTCTCCAGTAATGGAGCTTATTTTGGAAGAACTGAGCCCCATCCCCCTCCAAAACATAGCTTTTTCAGTCTTTTTATATGCTAAACTACATGAGTCTTGTATTAGTGCGCTAAATTCAAAAGGACCAGAAGTGAGCTCTATGTCCTTGCTTTTCAAAAGGCACATAGGAAACCAATCAGGATGCACATGATTCTCTACATTTGGGCATGTCTACACTGCAAATTTTTGTTGACCTAAATTACGTTGGCATACAGCTTCTGCAGTTATTACATTGCTTGTGTGTGTGTACCCATGGCTCCTTGTGTCAGTGGTGTGCATCCTTACCAGGAGCGCTTGTATCGATGAAGAGCGCAGTGCACCATGAGTAGATATCCCACTGTGCAAATTGCCACCATGGAGTGCAGGGTCTTTGGGAAGTTTTTGCAATGCCTGATGGGACCGAAACAAGTCAGACAGGGATTACAGGGAACATGGAGTCAACTTTAAAAGATACATTGTTCTCCAATCCATAATTTCATCTGCATCCCATAATTTTCACACCTTCTTTTCAAAATCCCACAAACCCATGCATCCCTTCTTGCTGACAGAAGCATGGTGCCTGCACAGCTCTGCACTGTTGTCATGAGCATTGCAAGGACAGAGCTCATGGTCAGCTGGGAAGTTACACTCTGCAATAGAGGGCTGCTACGTGTGATTGGCAAACCAGACAACCAGGAAAAGGAATTTCAAAAATTTATGGGGCTTTAAAGAAGAGGGAGGGCTTCCTGTCTACCTGATCCCTGGGCAATGGAGTTCACAACGGTGACCAGAATGGTGAGTGTGGGACATTATGGGACAGCTGCTGGAGACCATTAACAGTTGATATAAGTAACGCAGTCTACACTCTCACT
The DNA here is from genome assembly GCF_003597395.2 of Chelonoidis abingdonii. Taxonomy (NCBI): domain Eukaryota; kingdom Metazoa; phylum Chordata; order Testudines; family Testudinidae; genus Chelonoidis; species Chelonoidis abingdonii. The sequence continues at coordinate 65,721,372 of NC_133773.1, forward strand.
GTGTTGAACTTACTACATCAATTGTGACTTTACACTGCTCGGGAAGGTAGTGTTATTAAGTCAACATAGTGAGGCACTTATGTTAGTGGGAGCAGCCTCATAAAGTCAGTCATATATCATAACCCAAACTATCAGCTGGATAATTTGATACCCAATAAACACATGGATACTGACAAACTATGGAGAGAGAGGAAGGAGAGAGAGAGAGATTTGTTTGTATCTATTTTGGAGGGGAACAGTGATATCAACTTCTCAATAGCTTTGCATTGCATACATTAAAACTATGGTTTTCAGTAAATTGTATCTTATTCCAAGTTTATTGGACTCAGTGACTTCAATATTCTTGGATATTTACATACTTTGTGGAAACTTACAGTAAGAAATAAATGTTTCCTTAGTAAAACCTAACTTTATTTGATTAAATTCTTATACATCTTTATCAACCTTCTTTTGTTCAATATCTTTCTCACACATTTAAATAATTTGATAGTTTCCCAGTACATAGTGCTTTGTGATATTTTAGTTCTAGGCTACTTCAAATCCATCACAATAAGATATTTAGTAGCAGTCTCCTCCTTTATCTTATAACTGGGAATCTAACAGTTTTTAGGGAAGGGCCTGGATCTTTTCACCTCCACCCTCTCTATTTTGTCCTGACACAGATTTTAAAAGGCCAGAATCTTCTCCCACCAGTGTAAATCCAAAGCAACTCAGCTGAAATCAATGTGAGAAAAGACTATGGCCAATTAAGTAGTAATCATATTATGTATCTATGCAAATATCAAATGCTGCTGAATGTAGACAAGGACCCAGCCCTGCTGCTATTGATTCAATGGGAAAATGATCAGGTTCTAGGTTTAAATTCAAAAAGATAAATGGGGCCAGATTCACACATACACTTCAGGTGCTTTGTGCTGCTCCAGTGATGCAAGGCAGCCAGAGTGTACCAGTGAATCTGCCCCAACGTCTGCAAAAGTTTTCCCTTTCCCAAGTCAATCATTTAGTAATTCAAGAGACGATAGGATCACACCAATGCTCATAACGAAATACACTGAAGTGTTTTTAATCGTTGTACTATCTCTAACAATATGAAAAATGACTAAATTCTGCCTGCCTTGTACTGAGAAGAAACAAAACTGTAAAAGGGGCTGGGGCATTGTTTTAACATCAATTGCTAGTGATACTGTTTTTCTTTTTCCAGAGTGCTGATGAATAATTCTCTTGCGCGTTTGCCTGATAAACCTCTTTGCCAATACATGCCCAGGTTACATTGGCTGTAAGTCTTTTGGGGGGCGGGGGTAAGGGGTAAAATAAACACCTTTTGTCTTCTTTAAATCAGTGTCATTCCATGATACTTTTTACCAGGGTAATACGAGGGAGGGGAATGATGCTGCAGAATAGACAATCCCCATTTATTGCCAGTCTAACTAGACTGACTTCCTGAGGTGTGTTGAATTCTGCTAGGAGCATATTGCAGTTATGGTGAGCAAGCAACTAAATTATGGTTGTATCCTGCTGGAAGCACTAGAGACCAGGGGCTCCCTGAGTTCTTTCTCCCTCGAGACCACTCGATCACTGCCATTAGGGCAGTCAAAATTTGACTCTCAGATTTTGAAAACAAAAAGAGTTAGGCTCTATCGTACCTGTCAAAACCTGAGTTCAGGATTCAGGTTTTCACCCACCTGAGTTAATCATGCTGCTATCACCTAAAGCAGTTCTGGGCGTGCTGAAAAATGAAAAATCCAAATATTGTTATGCTTTGTGCAGCCACAAGGTACTGCTGAGGTTTCCCTTTAATAAATAATTACTTCAAAGTAACTATCTGAATGCAGATAACTTTTTTCAGTGATAGAATGTTTTGGTTTTATCTCCTAGGGACTTTGAAGGCAATCATATACATAATTTAAGAAATGTCACTTTCATCTCCTGCAGCACTCTAACTGTACTGTAAGTAATAGTACTTTCTATGCAGCCAGAATGAGCAGTGTTTATGGTGAACAACTGCTACATTATGCACAACGGCCGACATCAAGTTTCCAAAATATTGGTTAGTGCTTAGAACTGATGGAGATTATTAAAATGCTAAATTTTAATTATACACAACAAAGTAGAACTATTTTTATGAACATATGGTAACATTCACCGCTGATGAATGCAGCATAACTCCATTGGAGTGAGTTTGACTGATAGTATCAAATACCAAGATTTCGAAACTAAATGTAAAAGAAAAAAAAATTTTACCACATGAAATGACCAGATTCAAGGATAATATCATTTGGTCAGGTTGCTGATCCGAGACATTGTAAAATTTCCCCAAAGCTTCCTCAGAGCCGTTGCAATCATCTTCACAGTTCCCCTTCACTCCCTTCTGATGCTCTTGATGAGCCTCTGGACTGCTATCTGCCTATTGTCACTTTCTCATCTCTTCTGCACTTCTTTGTCTCAGCTGTCTCTTTCCTGCACTGCTCTCCCCTGATTATTCCTTGTGTATTAGGAGGTTTTGGGTGAACAAAGAATGTAGACTCCCGTCTTTGATGGTTGAATTTCTCAGAAATATCAGATTTGCAATTTGGACTTTCACACTTTTTGCATAAAACATGTGCTTCAGTCACATGCTCAAAAATGTCATGATTTTCAAATAGTCAAAAGTTAATGCCATCATACTGTCACATGGCATACAAAATATCAAGATATTTGACATTTCTGAATAGCTTTAGTTGTCAGTAGATGCAAATGCAACTGAAAGAGCATATAGCATATATATATGCTTATACATTCACAGTAAAAAGTGTTTCTAGAATATTAAAATTTATTAATTTTCAATAACTTGGCATATTTTAATGTACTAAACAAGTAAGATATGAAACATTGTTTAAAACAAGATGTAAATTAAAGACAGAATGTGCAAAATTATATAGAATATAATTAATTACTTGATTATATATTACAGTCTTCTCAGAAAACAAACACATTTGAGGAAGCATAAGTTTTTTTTTATACTTTCAGGGTGATGAGAAGAAACAAAATCAGCTCCTTAAATGAAAACAGCTTTTCCTCTCTCCAGAAGTTAGATGAACTGTAAGTTGATTTTTTTAAATCAAAGAACAGCTGAATAATTTAGGTCATTTAAATTGTGAAGATGTACTTTATATATTTGTCAGTAATTCTGTGTTCATATAACACAGCTTTAGAGAAAGCATCTAGAGAAAGCATCAAACTTCACAGTCACTCAGCATATGAGTTAGTAGATCATTTCAATAATCCAGGAGAAAGAGAGTGTCTGCCCACAAGAGCATTGTGTTTCCTGAATAAGGACAAGGCATGTCACAGAGGATATGCCTTCTAGTACCCATATGCTAGCAATAACACAGCTGCATGAGGTTAAGCCAGTAATGTAATCAGGGCTTCCAAGCATTTTTACCACCAGTGAACCAGCTGACCAAGAAGAATCAGTACTCTGTGAACCCATCCCAGATTTGGGTTCCTCATTTGATGCAAACTATCTGACCAACTACTGCCCAGTATCTAATCTTCCATTTTGGGTTAACATTACGGAGAAGATAGCTCTGAGACAACCCTCAAAATATCTGGTTGCCTCCTATCTACCTGTTTCTTGTCAGTCAGGGGAAGGGCCTGGCTACAGCACTGATTCTGCACTGGTCACATTGACAGATGATTGTCTCGTGTGATAGATAAAGGTCAGAGGCCAAATTCTCTACTCATGTCACTGGATGCATCTCCATTGACTTGAAGAGTTTGATTTGATATATTGCTCGTTAGTTTACTTAATGATTTGGGGAAATTGCTGGGATTTTTTAAAATGTTGCATTTTTAAATTATGTCAAAGCATGCAAATCATATTGCCCAGGATAGGCATATCTTAATCTTTGTTATAGTTACATTATTAATAAATGCTACATATTATTATTAAAAACTAGATGTAACAGATAATGTATCCATTAGGACATTTTTTTAAAATCCATTTTAGTTGCACAATGGATAAGAATTTTATTCCAAACTAATTAACTACCATAAGTAAGGAATTAAAGTGGAAACTGACTAAACATTTACTGTAAATGTAATTGAAATGGTCTTAGCCTATTAACTGAGACATTAGATTATTTGGTTAGTTTAGGCAGGAAAACTCCTTTGATATTTCTGTCCAAGACCGTAAATTAATTGACTGGGGAGGAGGTGGGAAACTGGAGAGAAGAAGAAGCACCAAGAAGAGAAAATGAAAAGATAATTAAAATCAAATCAAAAGTGAAGTAAAAAATAATAAGACCTAGAAGTATTATATGGTCTCATATAGTCTGAGGTCTCTATCTTTCACCCTTTACTTTAACATCATTCTTTTATTTTCCAGGTTTCTGATAACCTATAATAACAGCCTATAATTTGAATTGACAAAGGGACTCAAAATTATGGACCTCTTTACGTTATTAATGCTTCTTGTCATAATGAAAAGAAACCACTAACAACAAATTATATTATATCTGTGATTGTTTCCTCAGAGACTTGGCTAGCAACAAGATTGAATCACTTCCTCCGTACCTATTTAAGGATCTGAAGGAGCTCTCACAGCTGTAAGGCTTTATAATAACTCGTCCTTATACTGTGTGCTATTGTGCATTATTCGTTCAAAATGATAGCTTCAGTCATCCAGTCCAGGAAGCAAAACCAAGAAAGTCATGTTCGTATCTGAGTTTTACCTGAAAATGCCAAACTTAGTCTGAAATGCAATTGAAAAAAAAGATTATGTACAAAATAATTGCATAAAAGATGCATAGTATCATGATTGTCCAAAAAGAGCAATTATTTAAAATTATTCCTGCCAATATATTGTTAGTATTTTTAATAACAAGATTCCATCACTCAGCACACAGAAAATGAATATGCCATTTAGAATGAGAGATCTCATGGACTTCAACACGTGCTCAGCCTGTGACAGGAGTTGGCCCTAAGAATGTATTTTAGGAATACACTTTTTCCTCAAGTATTAAATCTTCTGTTAAAATGACACATTTTCTCTACTGGAATCTATTAGTTTCCATGGTTTATGCTGCTATGATTCTGTTTTCTATGTATTACAACCTGAAATATAGAAATCTGCCTCCGTGCTTGACAGCAGAGCTGCAACAAGATTCAAGAGAGAAGTTACTACAAAAAACCACTCTTCATACTTGTTTGATCTTTGTACCCAAATGTATAAACACTGCTGCTGGGCACAGTAGTGCCTATCATTAGCTGTTCCATTGACTTCATGGACTCCTGACTTCAATATAGCCATTCACCGTATCAAGTATCACACCCAACAGCAGATGTTTGCAGGATCAGGCCCTGTGTGTGGTGGTTGCCTGAATCTGAAATAGAAGTAATCTAGACAGTTTTGTTCTTTGTGCATGGAAAACATAACTGCTCTGAAAAGGCTGACAGACCAAAGAGAGAAAAAGATGTAAGCAGATTTTTGGACTGATGTGTAACCAAAAATGTAGTGCCCAGACCTGTTTGTATATTTCTGTGGGGTGGTTTATTTAAAAAACGTGGAAATCACTTTGGAATTATAGGAGCCCAATCATATTTGTTTATCTCCAAAGAGGGGTGGAGTCAAAATTTAAAGACATTTTCAGAGCATGATTCTTCTTGTTCAGTCCTGCTTTAGGGTCAAATTGTGACTGTTAAACCATGGGCCACATTAGAGAAGATTAGTAGGAACTGTGCAGTAATAACAGGGATCCCTCAGAGAACTGTTATTCTTGTATCTTCCCCATTGACATTCACCTTTTTAATGTATTTCTATGGTGAACGACAAGGTGTATAGTATCCTGTATCGAGCTATATCAGGTCCCACTGTAACTGTGTTCATATAATGCAACACAATGAAATTATCATTCTGTTGCATCACAAATCTATATAAATACCTTTAATCAGGAGTAAATATTCTTTTAATGTCTTCCCCTCACACTGTGTTCTTGGTAAGGGCCAGCACAGTGCAGTGGTGCACATAAAGCTGGAGAAACTGGGTATAAGACATTACTCCTGCAGTTACTGTAGGGAACATCAGGAAGACAGCAAAAATTTGTGAGGTACATGCACATACACATACATATAAATACTCAGAGTGGTTGTGCCTGATTCTAATTTATATTATTTTATTCTACTGCCCTCAAGTTTCTTTCTCAAGTCACATAAATGCATGTAAAAAAAGATGCATTTTAGAGACTGGGGAAAAAACCTGTGACTTATTTTTTAAATTACTCCTGAGGGAATTCTGCACCACTGTGCATGTGCAGAATTTATGTCCCCTGCAGATTTCTTTGCTTCCCCACAGAAAAATGATATTTCTGATGGAAGCAAAGAGAATCCACAAGAACACTCATACTGCCTTCCCCAGCAGTATGTTTCAGGTGCCCAGGGCAGCTGACAGAGAGATAAATCACTGTGGGGCAGGGGATGGGACTGGAGAAGACCTGGCTGGTGGCTCCTACCCTGCGCTGAGCTCAGCTGCTAGTCCCAGCTGGGCTGGGGAGGACCAGACTTCTTCTTTCCCTGCACTGCCTCTGGGGCCATGTCAGACCTATCCCCAGATTTCTCCCCCGACTGAAAGAAGCTCTGCAAGCTCTCTCCTCCCCCACCCCCACTTCCTGCATCCATCAATCCTCAGCTGCAGGGGGAGGGATCACTGTACATGGAGCTGCTACCCCATCCACTCAATCCCCATGCATCCAGACCCCCTCATACCCAAACCCTCCTGCTGAGCCTCACCACCACCCACTGCTCCCAGAACCATCCCTCCCAATGAGCCCCACTCCCCCTGCACCTGGACCTCCCCGACAAACCACCTACACTCAGATTCTCATCCTATTGAGCTCCAACCAGCTGCACGTGGATCCCCACCCCACTGAGCATTACTGAGCCTGCTCCCCTACACCTGGCACACTTGGCACAGAGAGGCAGGGTCCTGGGGTGTTTCTAGGGCAGACCTGGTCCTTGCACTGTCTTAGGGTTGGGTGCAGTCTCACTGCTGAGTCCATGTCCCAGGGGGGAGCTGCAAAGTGATCTCCCACGTCTGTGCAGCCAGTGGCCTGTGCTCCCCAATCCCATGCTGGAGCCTCCATATTTATTTAACCAATAAAATTTGCATAATTTAAATATGTTGTGCACATCATTTTTAATTTTTTTGGCGTGCCTTCAGGAGTATTAAATATATGTAATTTTTTTTCTTTTTCTTTTATTTTTTTTGGTAATCTTGCAATTCTAGCTAGAGATAAGTCTGGGTGGCACTTGATCTGCAGGGAGGCGACTCCACTTTGGGATTTGATATGATGATTATGAAGAATTCTTTGGAGTTTTTTTAATACATAAGGTCCAAAAAGTTTAGCATCTGAAATATTTCTGCAATTAAAAACATTGAATAAAATTTCTTGTATTAACACCGTGCTTGTGAAGCATCAGGCTGTTCTCTGTTCTTGTTTACCAAGTTGTCAGATAGAGGAGTATCAGAGGGGTAGTCATGTTAGTCTGGATCTGTAAAAAGCAACAGAGTCCTGTGGCACCTTATAGACTAACAGACGTTTTGGAGCGTGAGCTTTCGTGGGTGAATACCCACTTCGTCAGACGCATGTAGGTAGAGGAGTGTCACTATTTACAATTGTAACTGTCTTACTATGAGCACTATTACAGGAATTGGAAACAAAGGGATAATGTGGCTAGATATTATCTTCAGAGGAGGAATCTGCATAATATTAGCTATCACTGTTTGCATTTACAGGAACCTTTCATATAACCCCATCCAGAAAATACAAGTAAACCAGTTTGATTACCTACTAAAACTCAAATCCCTGTAAGTATTTAGTCCTTTTGATGTATGTGTTACGGATATTTTCTTTTTGATTTTGCAATTCTTGTTGAGAAAAATTGTTTCTGCAGAACAAGTGTAATAGCAAGCCATATATGAGGTGCTTTGTACCTCTGCTCCTCTATTATATTTGTTGGTGTCCCTCAAAGATGTAACTTTGAAAAAAATTACCTCCGGTATTCAGATTTCTTCCTGAGCTCTCCAGCTTCTTTTGTGGGAAATTTTGAAGCACAAAAAGAGACCAGTCGGTCCAGATAGCATATAAAAATATCCAGAAAGGGTGAAATCAATCCCACTGTCATGAAGGTAAGGGCTTTTCTAGATGAACAGTTGGTGCACACCTCATGTTGGGATGTAAATCCCCAGCACACGAGTGTGTTGCACACTAATTCTCCATGTGAACAATGCTGCCACACATTAAAAGTTCCCTAGCATGCTTTGGAATGGATCTTCTAGTGCATGGCTGCAGAGTCCAAGGGGCAACTTAGTGCACAGCAGACTAATGTGCTGTGGATTTACACCACCCAGCTTGTTGTGCACTAAATCACCATGTGGTCAAGCCCCTAGGTGCCTAATTCCAGGCTGGAGGAAGGTGGCTCTCTCTGCTTGGGATTCATGCTCATGAACCCTCTCCTAGCGTTAAGCAATTAAGCCTGTTGGTGGAGGAGGAGATGTCCTCCCCCTTTAACATTAACATTTAGCCCAGTGATTAAGGTATTTACTTGGGATGTGGGAGACACAGTTCATTCCCCTTCCCCTCCTTGATGTGGAGAACAGATTTGAATTTAGGTCTCCCCTTTCCCAGGGGAGGTCTGAGGTATTTTGGAGCAGATTATACTCAATCTCTCCTGTTGAAGCTGTTCTGCACAAATTTAAATATTCATTAAGTCATAGAGCAAATGTGAATGTCCTAATCACTTTAATTATTTATACACAGTGAAAGAGTTTCCAAAGGAAAGCTTGAGAAAGACCTACCCCATACTCCAGTGATAGAAAAGACTGTATTTAGAGATATAGACGTAACCCAGATGTAAGCACCAAGGGAGAGGTCTGAGTCAAAGATGAAACCCAGAATATAGGCCTGAATGATAAGTAGGATATTGGGGTAGTCCATGGTGATCAAGAAAAGAGGGGTTGAGAGGGGAAATGAAGACCTCTGTTTTAGCTATGTTGATCCAGAGCTGATGGTTAGACATCAATGAAGAGATGTCAGAGAGACACACTGTGATTTTAGTTTGGACAGGAGACAGGTCTGGAGCAGAGAGGTAAATCTGTGAGTTGTCTGCATAGAGAGGATAGTTGAATTTGTGTTTATAGATGAAATTATCCAGACATCAGATGTAGAGGGAGAAGAGAAGCAGAGCACGGATAGAGCTCTGTGGAACTCCCACAGAAGGTAGGAGTAGGGATTAGATGGTTCCTTGCAAAGACACGCGGAAGGTGCAATTAGAGAAGTAGGAGGAGTGATGGAAGCCAAGGGATGACAAGATTTCAAGAAGAACATGGTTGATTGTGTCTAAGGCAACTGACAGGTCAAGGAGGATGAGAATGGAGTACTGGTTCTGAGATTTTGGCTAATAAGAGGTTATTTGAGCCTTTGGCAAGAGTGGTTTCTGTGGCATGCAAGGGGCAGCAGCTGGATTGGAGAGTGTCTAGGATGTGGGGAGAGGAACTCCAGACAGTACTTGTAAACAGTGTTTTCAGTGAACTTTGAGATGAAAGGGAGAATGGACATGGGGCAATAGTTGGAGAGGCAAGTGGGATGAAGGTTGTTTTTTTTTTCTCAAGTGGGAGACACTAAAGCATGTTTGTGTTGTGAAGGGAAAAATGCTAGAGGAGAATGAGTGGTAAGAAGAATAAGGGAGGGGAATGAGAGTGGACATAAGGGAGATCAAGAGATGGGTTGGGATTGGGTCACTGGGACAAGTGGAGGTGTTAGAAGAAGAAGAAAGCAGATGCGAAACCTCTGCATCAGTGACCAGAGATAAGCAGAAAGTTGGTGGGGAGGAGAAGGGAAAGCACAATAAAAAAAGCCCTGAGGAAAGGGCCTTAAAAGACCCTCCCAGCTACTAACCATTAAGGCAGATACTGTTCTTCACCTGTGGCTTGATCTGCTGTGAACTCAGGTGAACTTTGCACTAAAATCTTTATAGGATAGCCCCAAATCCATCTAGTCCAAATCAAAAAAATGACAGTGTGTATTTAGAAAACACACTATACAGTTAACTGGTGCACTGTTTGAATTGAAAGAATTAAGTAATTATTCTGTTAATATAAACTATGAAATTATACTTCAGTGACACAATATTGTAGTTGAAGATATTAATGCAATTTTTTTCTTACATTAAGAAAAAATAAAAACAAAAAAATCCCTTGGTAGTTTTGAAAGAGTGCCCAACATTTTAGGAAAGATGTGGACAGATTGGAGAAAGTCCAGAGGAGAGCAACAAAATTTTGAAAGGTTTAGAAAACCTGACTTCTGAGGAAAGGTTGAAAAATGTTGTATGTTTTGTCTGGAGAAAAGAAGCCTGAAGGGGGGACCTGATAAGTCTTCAAATATGTTTAGGACTGCTCTACACAGGATGGTGATCCATTGTTTTCCATGTCCATTGAAGCCAGGACAAGAAGAAATGGGTTTAATTTGCAGGAAGGGAGATTTAGGCTAGATGTTAAGAATGATTTTCTAACTATAAGGGCAGTTAAGTTCTGGAATAGGCTTCCAACAGAGGTTGTGGAATCCTCATCACTGAAGGTTTTTAGAATATAATAGACCAACACCTGTCAAGGATGGTCTAGATTTACTTGGTCCTGCCTCAGCACAGGGAGCTGGACTTTATGACTTCTCAAGGTCCCTGCCAGCCCTACATTTCTGTGATTTTCCTCAGTCTTTGTCAAATCAGTGTGACAGTTATTGGGTGAATTCCAGTGGTTGTTACTATAGCTAGTGAAGTACTTTGGACCCTCTGAGAGGAAAGGCACAATATGAATTTAAAATACTATTATTAGAACTGTTATTTTCCCTGAGATAATGGAAGAACATCAATGGAACAGTACTTTGGAAAGGCAAAGTAATAATATAGATAACATTGCTGAGAACACTGAAAGAGGCTCCTTTGTGCTATTAGGACAGCGAGGTTATCAGAATTAACTGTAATTTATTTTTATTTCACTTTTTAGCTTTTTATTTAGATTTTCTACTGCAGAAGTTTCAAATATATGAATGGACTAGATGCAATTCTCATTCATCTATAATTTCATGTAATCAAAGCTACACAATTGTGCCCACAATAAGCGTGTTGTGTTTTACCACTGATTTTATGTTGCCTTTTTTTATTGTGAATATATTGGTTATAGCAGCCTGGAGGGCATTGAAATTACAAATATCCAAAGAAGGATGTTCAAACCACTTAGAAATCTCTCCCACATGTAAGTAGATTATTCCAGTTTTCCTTCCTGTGTTTTGATTGTTTAATTTTACAAAGTGCAGAATGTTTAAAAATAGAAATATATGAGAATTTGCATTCACTGCCTCTCTGGCTGCTGAGTAGTTGAAAAACCAATTGATGCTGTCAGGTAAGCTGAGAGTATCATTAAGAAAAAGTGATGGAGGGAGGAGGTTAGGATTCATTTTAACATAATGATTAAATTAAAATTATAATTAAATCTCCTAAACAGCAGAGTTCAGTTCCTTGTAAACAGATATTGTACTGACCCTGTCTAGGTTTGCTTATTGATGTATACATGATCTAAAGTAATATTAATAGTAGCAGTTTAGGTAAGCTAGTATATGTATAATGTATTCTGATATAGACCATTATTCATGTTTCTGTGGCTCTCAGAATGTACCAAATCACTTTCAGCTGATGAAAAAATACAACAATATTCAGCAAGTATGATCAAACCTTTATCAGCATAAATTAAAATAAACTGTCATAAGTAAAACAAAGGGGGGGAAATACCTCAACTCAGCAGCTGGGTATAGATCTCTTGAGTTTCTACAGATACTCTTTGCTTTCTGACTCCCCTGCAGACATTCCTATATGCCTTCACAGACCTAATTAAACTAGGGAAAGGGGAACGGAGGCAAGAGATAGCTAACTCGCAGCTTAATGAGGACTAGCTATTGTCTCTGCACTCTGTCACAATCATATCTTTCTATAGTGTGCGCTATGGATTCAATTAAAATAATTACTTTTTTAAAGTACTGATATTACTAATATTTAGCACACATACATAGTGCTTTTTAGCATCAAACCACTAACGAATATTAACTAATCGGTTCATACCCTGACAGGTTTTATACAGACTTGAAGTTTATTTCAAATTCAGACTGGAAATAAGGTTTACATTTTTAATGGCGAGAGTAATTTACCATGGGTAGTGGTGGAGTCTCCATCACTGACAACTTTCTAACAGATCTGTTCTAGGAATTATTTCGGGGAAGTTCTATGCCTTGCATTGTACAGGAGATCAGACTAGGTGATCACAATGGTCTCTTCTAGCCTTGGAATCCATTAATGAATTTGTGCATTTCTTTGTGTACTTAAAAAATCAAAATCCTTTATTACTAGTTTTCTATTACCAGAAAACATTTTATGCTTTAGATCTTTACTAGGTGTTTCACAAATGCCCACATTATTGTGAAAAACATGTATCCCAAAATCATACCAATTTGACAATCAGTGAAACATTTTTCTCATTTTCTTTTTTCCTCAACCAGATATTTTAAGAAATTCCAGTATTGTGGATATGCCCCCCATGTGCGCAGCTGTAAGCCAAATACCGATGGGATTTCATCCTTTGAGAATCTCTTAGCTAGCACTGTACAGAGAGTGTTTGTCTGGGTTGTTTCTGCTGTCACTTGCTTTGGAAATATCTTTGTTATCTGCATGCGGCCTTACATTAGATCTGAGAATAAGCTCCATGCCATGTCAATAATGTCTCTCTGCTGTGAGTATTACCCCCACATAAAAGGTATCAAACACATATAAAAATCTGGTTTTAGTATGTCTGGCTGTAAATTTTATTATTATATAGCAGTGATACACCCACAGCACTAGATTGCAAGAGAGAGAAAGTTCAGCCAAATTATAAGATGCTATACCTCAAACAACACAAAGGTTCTTGGAGTCTACCTTTAAGTTACTGTGGAGAGTGGGTTAACACTGAAGGCCAAGTGTCTGATATTGCTCCCATAGAAGTTGAGTGTCAAATTACTGTCTTCAATAAGAACAGGAATGAGCCCCAGATTTTCAAAGGAACGTTAACCCAGCTTCAGCACAATTATAAGCACATAGCAATTTGTGCACACCAGCAGAATTTGTTCTAAACATTCCAATTTGAAAAATGGTTGTAAAAACTCAATTTTACACACGTTCTGTGATTTCTGTTATGAGAAAGTGCTATTCTTTACATGACCAAATGATTGTGCGTGCAAATGCAGGATTGACTTTAAAAATGTGACCCTGAATGTGACTCCAGGGCTTTCCCATTTTTGGAGTATTTCAAAATGTTTGCTTTTTGTTCCAGATCATAGTTAAACCAAATTTCAAAATATTGAAATCCTCCACAAAATGGAATTATCTTTCTTTACACCGCTCTAATCCTGACAATGCCTAAGGTGGCTGAGAGAGGAACTCCCTAATGCATACTTTGAAAAGTGTGCAGGAACCCTCCCACAATATTTTACTTTTCACTGTGGAACTTATTTAGTCAGCCACACATGTGGAGTGTGGCCTGCCTTACCTGAGAACTTTTCAACCTCAGCAAAAGGCTCTGTGCAATCTGTATTGTGCATGCCTAGCGTATGATTTTTCATAGGATCATAGCTTGGGCAAATCAAAACCAAATTTCTGTAACACTAGCAAAGACACTTTTACTCAGTGTGAACACTTTGCACACAAAGTTTCAGTATTCTAGCCATTTTGGAACTAGAACTGTTCATAAAAAGCTGCAGGAAGTATTTTTATAATGAGAAATGTATATTATTTTTATTCATGCTTTATAACAACTGGTTTTTGCATGAACTTAAATGGAAAATCACCTTAGGGCAGAGAGCAAGAATAAAATATGTCAGTCCAAATGGTGAAAATTTTAGAAAGGCAGCAGTCACTGAAAACCAGTTAGAATCGAGAATTTTGTAATCTTAACTATAGTTGCTGGTAGAACTTTAAGTATATTATTAAAATATATATATTATAAAATAAAGGATAATTCAGATATATAAATCAAATTATTCCCTATTAATTCATATTCTTTAAATGTTATTTCTATAGGTGCTGACTGTCTGATGGGAATATATTTATTTGTGATTGGAGCCTTTGACGTTAAATATCGTGGAGAATACAACAAGCATGCTCAGTTGTGGATGGACAGTATCCACTGCCAATTGGTGGGCTCATTGGCTATTCTGTCCACAGAGGTGTCCGTTTTACTGTTGACTTACCTGACTTTGGAAAAATATATATGCATAGTTTACCCTTTTAGGTGTTTGAAGCCAGGAAAATGCAGGACAATTTCCATTTTGATTCTCATCTGGGTTATTGGCTTTGTGGTTGCTTTTATTCCACTGAGCCACAAGGAATTTTTCAGAAACTACTATGGCACCAATGGGGTCTGTTTTCCTCTTCATTCAGAACAGGCAGAAAGTGCAGGAGGCCAGATTTATTCTATTATTATTTTTTTAGGTAAGTATGTTGTGTTTCTTCCTTTACGTATGTTCGCTGGAGTTACAGGAGGAGCCCAACTTTCAAACGAAGATGGCAGCCTTACTAGGCTGCCCAAATCCCATATTTGGATGCTCTGATTAGTATATAAATGCCCACTTTATGCACTTAGGTACAATGATCGGCACCCAAGAATTAGATTTGAACACCTTATTTACTCATGTTTGACAATGGGCCCTCTGTGAAAGTATGAGACCCATGAATTTATTAAAATATTTACTTTTAACATCTCAGTATTATACACGTGCTTACTCATTTGCTGCTTAGTTTGATGATGGTGTGATGACCAGGCACTGGCCAGTTGGTTGGAGCATATGCTAATCAGGGATTGAGCCCCACCCTTTGCCTGTCTAGGCCACATCTTTCTAGGGTCGAAAGGATGGTCTAGTGGACTGTGCACTGCACTAGGACTTAGGAGATCGAGAGCCAGTGTCTGGTTCAGTCGCAGACTGCCTGTGAGACCTTGAGCAAGTCAGTTAATCTGTCTTGTGCCTCGATAAGCCATATGTAAAATGGGAATAATACTGACGCGAAAGGGTTGTTGTAAGCATAAAATTCATTAGTAGTTAGCAGGTGCTCAGATACTACAGGAAATAGGGGTTGTAGATTGTCAGTAAAGCAATGCTGAAACCAAAGAATACAGACCTACAAGATTCACTACATAGTTTAGATAGGGAATGTTCACTATTTAGTGATAATTAATAAATATACTTTGAGTAAGGAGGCATTAACCGCAATGTCCTATATAAAGTCTGACTCAAGTTCTACCTACTATCTAAATTCCAGTTGTACTAGTAGTTTGAATAAAAGATTCTCCTTTGCTACCTGCCCTATAACTTCCCCAGTTTGCCAGTAAGCTGCATGCCTGGAAAAATCATTCATGTCTTAAATCACTAACATCCTTTAACTTCTTAACAGGTGTAAACTTGGCAGCTTTTATCATCATTGTGTTTTCCTATGGAAGTATGTTTTACAGTGTTCACCAAACAGCCATCACAGCAGCTGAAATCCGGAATCATATTAAAAAAGAGATGACCCTTGCTAAACGGTTTTTCTTCATTGTTTTCACTGATGCATTATGCTGGATTCCCATCTTTATTTTGAAATTGCTTTCTTTACTTGAAGTAGAAATACCAGGTATGTTTTTTGTTTTTCTAAATAAAAAATTCATTAAATGGCTTGTGTGAAAATCATCTAGAAAAAGAAAGCTAAAGTGCTAACACTGTGAAGATATCAGTTAATATTTGTACACTGCTAGTACCACAAAGTATTATATACTAATAATGTTATTGAACACATACACTTTTGAATATTTAAATTTCTTTTTTTTCCCTCCTCAAGGTACTATAACTTCCTGGGTGGTGATTTTTATACTGCCCATAAATAGTGCTTTGAATCCTCTCCTCTACACTCTGACCACACGACCGTTCAAAGAAATGATACATCAGGTTTGGTACAATTACAAACAAGAAAGATCCATAGGAAGCAAAAGCAGTCAGAAAACATACGGCCCATCATTTATCTGGGTAGAGATGTGGCCAATGCAAGAGATCACACCAGAGTTAACAAACCCTGCTATTTATACAGACTCCTCTGAAACATCAGTATCCACGCATTCCACAAGACTGAATTCATACAGATAAATGTTTTGAATAGTCACAGTAAAATTTGCACAGTCATCTTTGATGTGGACTCACTGTTTTATAGCAGTAAGGAAAAAGCTGTAACATGGATTCGCATCAGTGATGGCCAAGAAGTCAAATCAGAAGGAGACAACAGAGAGTGAACTTAACAGTATATACATTTTTGAAGAGTCTTAGGAAGTAGTAGCCATAGGAAAAAAATATTTATGCGAATAAAATTCGACTAACACTCCAATTTTTTTTTTTTTTCATTTTGGGGCTGGGCAGAGAGTCAAAATTTAAAACTGTCACTTTGTATCTTTCTAAATTCTAAAATGTAATTCATATGCAGTCTATTGTTAGATGACTAGATTGCTAGCGATATCAAAGTTAACTGTGAATGGCTATGCAGCTTCCTAAACTTTAGTCAGTTGCAATATTTTTCTGAAGAGTTACTCATAGGTCAGGCATGGGGCACTGGACACCAATTACAATGATTCAGATTAATGAATGTTTTAAAAAGGTACAACGTTGAGCTAACTTTTTGGGGGATCCCAACTGGAGCAATCAGGCAGATTCTCCATATGTGTGTTTCCGATTTTTTTTTTTAAAGATACTTTTTGATATTATGAAAGAAAGGGATACTGGATAAGGAGATTTTCAATAACTGGCTTGTGGCCAGCTCAGTTCCCAAGATAACACAGCTGGAGGAAATGCTCTTCTGCATTTACACTTTGAAGCTTTATTTTAAAAAAGTAAAAAGATGTTTTTAATGTTTGCACTCAACTTCTTAAAAGATACAAGAAGTAAAATATAGTGTGACTCACACTTTACTGTTTACAAAACTTTGAAATGTTAGAATCAAATACAGAACAGATGTGTATCATGTTCCCACTACTGTATATATTGATTTATTTGGAATAAAGATTTACCTCCTGATCAAACTGACTGTTTTCCCCTTGATGAAAATAGTAAATACACCATATTTCATTTTATGTCCTCACTTGATACTCTGGATAATGCAGAATGTCTTCAGTGATAACTCCCCTTTACACCACTTTGAGAACATCAAGTTGATTAGCTAAATAATCAAGAAACAGTAAGAGAACATGTACTACTTACAGCCTTCTCTATGCTTTGACAGATGGGAGGAAGGAAGAAACAAGCTCCCATAATTAGCTGCTCAATATTTGTTCTAATGTCTTTTATTCTTTAGATTAAAAAAAAATAGATTTTTCTTAGGGTGGGAGACACCTAGAAATAGGGATCAATGACTACTCAGTAATGGCACACCACTAAATTTTTCTATAGCTTCCCAACTCATTTTAGTGCTGCTATTTCATATGTTTCTGGGTACAGTAGCTATGATCCAGGTATTTACCACAAATTAAACATCTTTTAGCCAGTAGATCCTTGTTTACAATGGTATGTCAGATTATAGGGTTTGAATCACAAACCTACTAGTTCATTAAATGGGAGGAAATGCAGAACAAGTTCTAATACAGCCTATTATCTCAAAGATTACAGAAAATGGAGAATTAGCAGATACTATTGAAACTGAAATGTATACTTCAAACAGCAACCCAATCTTTTAATACACAATAGAGCTGAGTACCTATCGTAAGAAAAAATATGATCTAAGCACACAATAAGGCACTTTAAATATAGTTTAGTAACCAAAATACATAAAAATATCAGGTGTAGAAGGGTTTGCAGTGATAAAATAATCTGTAAAAATGCAACTATGTAGAAAAGTATTCAAAAACTGGCTAAGATGATTGTCAGTGTAGGGAGGGAGCTGGGCTACAGTCTAAAAAACAAGAGACCAAGTTCTAGACTCAATTATATCTGTATTAATATCTGTGAAATGGCAGAGTAAGGAGGGGGTTTATACAGGTCTAAGTGAAGGCGGAAAGTTTCACAAGTAGTCCCATTTGATTAACAAGATTTTAAAAAGACTTATTTTGGCAGTGACAAGGTTATATACATTCCTGAAGGACAAGGGGATAAAAAATATAGCTGTCTGCAAGTGATTACACCACTTAGGAAATTCTTCATTTACAGAATCACAGTGGTCAATTAGGGAGATATCTGATACCTCTCTATGTATAATATCTGAACACAAATGTAACATTAATAAAAATTTTATTAAGTACATTTCATATGTACTTGCTAATCAATAGAACTGCAAGGAAACAAACAGTTTAAAAATCCAAACTTGGTCCCTCCTCCCAAGCCAAACTAAAACAGTCTATTCTATTATTCAACAGATTCTGAATGATGTTCATGCATGCACCAGTATCAACAGGCATTTCTCCACAGAAACAGCTTGTGCACAGAACAAAACATTTCCTTGAAGGTGGGTAGCTGATGAAAAGCCCTGTTAAGTCATCAAAAAATAAAAATAAAGGGGGGAACAAAAAAGTTGTTAAGTCTTCATCTATACAGACATTCCTTAAACCAGCATGGCTGAGAGCCAAGTCCTGGCATTACAAGACAAGGGTAACAAAGTGAAAATGCTGTGGGATGATTCAGCTTCAGCTTGCCCAGGTACCCTCTTGAGGTTCCTTCCTATGTGTGTTTGCACAGCATCAGTCACTAGGTTTCAGAGATTCATACCCTTCCTTTAGAAGATCCCGCCACGTTTTAAGAAATCGGGCATTTTCTGAACATTTGGTTGCAAGCTTTTCTACCTGGACTGACACAGCAGATGTTGCCTCCAGGATCTTTGTTAGCGAGCACGCAGCCTGTAGCAAGAACATAAGAACAACCGTGCTGGGTTAGACCAATGGTCCATCTAGCCCAGTATCCTATTTTCCAACAGTGGTCAATGCCAGGTGCTTCAGAGGGAGTGAACAGAACAGGGAATTATTGAGTGATCCATCCCATTGCCCACTCCCAGCTTCTAGCAATCAGAGGCTAGGGACACTCCAAGCATGGGGTTGCATCCCAGCCCATCTTAGCTACTAGCTATTGGTGGACCTGCCCTCCATGAAATTATCCAATTCTTTCTTGAACCCCATTATAGTTTTGGCACCAAATGCACAAGGGGTGTTCAGAGATACAGGGAGGGGATGCAGCCGGTCTAGGGTTTGCCTCTTGTTCCTGGATGACCAATTACTGGGCTGGGGGGCTTCCCCCTGCTCTGACCAAGGCAGACCTACAAGGCAAGTTCTTTAATCAGCCCTGGTCTACACAGGTATGAGCAGAAGTCTGATACCTTCCCCTCCCCCCAAACACTCATATTCCGGTTTAAAAGGGTTTAGTTTATGTGGCTCGGAAAGGGTTAACTGGACCCGCCGAGCCCCTCGAACACGGAGTGCCCGTGTGTGTCCACACAGCGGCGGGGCTGACACCGGTGTAACGGACAGAGCCAGGACCTGCCCCGCACGCCGAGCCATCACACCACACGGCTCCGCTGGCAGCCGATGGGCATCAGCCGGCTTCGTTGTCAGTCGGGCTAACGGGGCCGGGCGCTGGGCAGAGCCGGGCCGGCTCCGCACGGGGCAGACTCACTTCATCGATCTGCATCTCCACCTCTTCCAGCAGCTCCCGCGGGTCAGTGAGCTGCTCCAGCGGCCGCGCCCCGCTGCTGCCGCTCCGGCTTCTCCTGGGCCCGGCACCGGTGGAGCCCCCTGGGAACGCGGGTGGGGAAACGGGCTGCACCGGCCCCGCCTCGGACATGGTCCCTGCCTCGGGCTCTGAACGGCCGCACCAAAACGATCCCTCGAAATCAACCGGTTTTCGGCGCGTGCGAAACTCACTAGCCCCGCCCCACCCGAGGGGCGGAGTCTGAGCCGGCGACGACCCCGCCCCCTCCACGGTAGGGCCGGTGATCCTTGAGAGCATATCCCCGCCCCCTCCGCATAGACCAACCCAGCTTCCGTTCTGCTGGTCCGGGCGGGAAGGTGCCCGGGAATGTGGCCCGCAATATCTCCACACGCAGTGCAGCTCCACTTGAACTACTACTCCCAGCATGCAAAGCGGCACGCTCTAGAGAACACAGATTAGACCATTGATAGCCGCAAAGCATGCTGGGAGGGATGGGTTTCTCCTGACGCAGTGCATGCCGGAAGCAGACGTTCTCCCCGGCTCCGGCCTCTAGCTATGGCGGCCATGGATTCCATTATACGGCCCCACCTTCTCGCGTCCCGGGAGTTTTATTTAATTATGGGATAATACAGAAATTCCTTTTCTCCAGCCACGCTGGGCTAGCGCATGCGCTATGCTACACCCTTCCCGAGCAGGGAACAGCGCCCCTCTTCCTGCAGGGCATTCTGGGAGCTGTAGTAGTCCCTCCTCGCGACGAGGGAACTCTGTCTCCCGACAGGTAGCCTGGCGCGCAGGCGCACTGGGGTGGGACGGGGCGGCGAGAGCTGCGGGTGCGAGGTGTACGTAGTGAATGCAATTGGCCGCGGCTGTGTGTGGACTCGCGGCGACACGCTGGCCCGGAGCTCAAGAGCCCGAGCGCTCGGGGAAGGCAGAGCGGGAACCCCGGGCGCTTTGGGAGGCGGGGTGTGCGTAGCGGGCAGGGAGGCCGGAGGCAGCGTTCGCCCCCGTTCCAGTCCGTGAGGGGAGGCTTCCCCGTCCCCGGGGGCGCCCAGGCAGGCACCATGCCGCTCCCTCTCTGCACGCTCTCCGGCCAAGGTAAAGTGGGGCGTCGCTCGTGGGCACCTTTCCGGTCCGTGGGGCTAGTGGGCTGCAGGCTGACTCTCGGGTGGTGGCTGCAAATCACCCTCTGCCCTGTTAACTTGTTACCACGATTCCTTGCTCGTGGGAAGGGGAGGCTGTGACCCCCTCCCCCGTGTGTGTGCGGGAATAGCAATGGGGTTAGGACAGGGGAGTGAAAGTGACAAGCTAGGGGGCCTGTCCAGTATCAAGTCTGATTGTGGGCCGTGCCCGCCGCACACGGCTGCCCAGCCCCTTGTCTTTACAGCGAGACACAAAACTGGAACAAAGGTCATTGCCTTGTGACTCTTACAAAACAGATATATTTGAACACGAATCAGCCGTGTTGTGATTCCCCCTTGCTTGTGCTTGATGTGTGCGGCAGTGATTTAAGGTAGTTAGAACGGAAAGGACACTGACCCCACAGTACTGGCCAGAATAACAATTGTTGTTAGTTCATTTATCTCATTTGACTGTGTATTCAGTTCACAATTGCTCCCTGTTGAAGTCATTGCAGTGGTGTTCGTGTTCATCCATGCAGAACTCATTGCAGAGAAGCGATTGAATGTTTTAAGGAATGTACCTGCAGTTGTTTCTGCAGTTATGAAATATGTTCGAGTCTGCAATACATTACTAATTGTATGATTCTCTGTTTTAAAGTAAATACTGCTTGAGACTCTCACTCCTAAATCTGTTGCAGTTTATTGTGACATCTGGATTGTCTATTTAAGTTAGTATGACTTAAGCTACATAAATAATACTTGTTGTCCGTGTACATTACACTGTTCCAAGAGATTACACCCTGGAGTTTGGGGATATAAAGGTTATATTGGTTTGCATTTGGGATGGGTGCATTATTCACAAGTGCCATAAAAAAATTGTTCTTCACTATCTTGTATATATTGCTCATGCTACTTTGAAGAAGTACTTTATAAATGTTCAAAGCATTTTAGAAAACAAGTGATACTATTTAAGGTCTTTCTTCATCTGTAAAGTTAGGCTGAGGGATTTGGGGTGTGGGGGTCAGGGAGGGAGAGAGGATTCTTAGCTTGTGATGATATGACACAGGTGTTTCTAGTTCAGCTGGTTTATGAGCTGTAACACTTTACAAAATAATGTATATTTATATGAAGATATGGGAGCATAAGATAGTGTCTGTTATTTCAGGGCATTTATAGATGTAAAAATTTATTCCAAGCTCAGCCTTATTTAAACTATTAAGATAGCAGTTCTTCATGGTATAACAAGCGAATCTTCCTCCTTTCTCTATCTCCAATTCCTTTCCTCCTCATCTCCCCCTCCAGCTCCCAAGATGTTGAATGGTTACATGAATCTGGGTAGTTAAAACTAATACACTTTGTGTATTTCAAGTCCTCTCTTATGCATTTAGCCTGAAAGGAACTAACTTGACCTGATTCTGTAGTCCTCACAGGCAAAAGTGCCATTGGCTTCATGACACATAACATGATTGGGTCCATAATTCCTTTTCTTTCCACTATGTTCAAAATGATCCAATGTTTGATTTCTTTTTTTAATTTAGAGTAAGATTGTGTAAATCAATTTTTAATATTCTGAATCTTTTGAATGAGGACATGGTACTATTCTTTCACTTTTGCACTTTCCTATGTTTATTCATTCATGTTACATTTACCAATTCATCTGCATAGTGATGAGGAGAAAATAGTCCTCAGGCTATAACCACATTATTACTTGTGGAAACAGGAAATTATCTTTATAGTAAGTATGTGATATAATGTTTGCTTCTGACCATCAGGATTTGATTGTGCTTGAGTAATGTTTAGGAAGTGTAGTTGAGGGTTGACTGTATGTGTAAACCTTTACCTTTGAAACAAAGTATATTTTAACCAATCTACGTTTTTACTGTTGATTGTGAAGTTTTGTTGAGGCCCTCTGCCAAGGAATAGCTGCCCATCTAGCATTCACTAACGTGTTCAGGTACAGTATGAAACAAACTTAAATACACATTGCAGGTATCTTAAATTTTTGTAATCCTTTTTTGTTTGTGTGTTGATGTTTACTATAAGTCTTTGGAAGTTTGAAATTGAAATGTTTTCTTACAATATGTTTTTCTCTTGTATGTGCATGCTATTTTTGTTAGCTCTAGGACTTTTTGATTGTGGGTTCTATGAGGATTTTTTTAATCATAGAGATGAAGATCACCAAAGCATTTGTTTGGCCTAAAAAGAACACAGAAGGAATTATATGTTCGATTAGTTGTACTTTAAGTTGTAGAGCAATGTGGGGAAAGTTGCCTAGCCCATCCCTGTACTTTGACTAGTTTTTCAGAGTTAAGATTTTCTTAAGTTCTAACTTAGCTCAACTTTTTTTCCTTTTAAGGACTAAGCAACTAATATTGTTTGCCCTTACACGGTCAGCTAGTTGACATATAAATTTTATGGCTATTTTTCTATTATTTAACTTACTTTTTTTATTCCTCTACTGGGTTATGTTTTAGTGTCTGAGTTACAGCAAAGCTGGTCACATCTGTATATTGTACGTGTTTAAAAATCCAAGTTTAGTGACCAAAATTAGGGATGGCAAAAGCAGGGTCCATTATGGAGTACTACATACAACAAATCCTGATTTTGATGCTTATATATTATGATGGTGGTCATCATCATCATCGTCATGTTCCTATTATGCCTCTGGAGTTTGGTGCAGTGAGGAAGCTTCTCCACTCCTGTCTGTTTCTGGCAAGTCTTTCAATGGTTCCCCAGCTGTGCCCCAGGTTTTTCAGCTTGGCTTCCACAGCTCTTTGCTATGTTGTTTTCAGGCAGCCTCATTTTTACTTGCCTTCAGGTGTCCATCTTATTGTTGCTCTGGTGATGGAATCAGTTTCCATCCAAAGCACATGACCTATGCATCTCCAAGGTTTCCTGGCAGTGATGATGCTCAGATCCTCTTGGCTGCACTGTGTCAATAGATCTTGGTTTGAGATTGTTCTGGGCCAAAAGATATAGAGGATTTTTCTGAGTCAGGTTGTATGAAATGAAGACAGTTTGGACAGATCATACTTTCTCATTTCCCAGCATACTACACTATAAAGTAGTGTTGAAAGTAGGCAGCTCTGATAAATCTTGAGTTTGGTTTTGGTGTTGCATTTTGATGATTTCTAGACTGTATTTAAGCTCCTGAAGGTGTTCCTGGCTTTACTGATTTTTGTTTTGGATGTCCTGGCTTGTTCCACCATCCTGGCTGATGGTGAGAACGTAATCCTCTCTCCGTACTGGTGGTGGTGAGGCAATATTAAAGATCATGCTAGCTGTCTTACTGTGATTGTCAGTCCAATTTGCTGGCTGAATGCGTTGAGTTGAGTTGTTTCTTGTATATGGTGTTGGGTGTGTGATAGGAGAGCAATATCGTCTGTGAAGTCCAGGTCTTCAAGAGATGAGAAGAGCATCCATTTAATTCCTCTTGGCATGTCTTCTGTTGTACGCCACATCACCCAGTCAATGGCAATGCTGAAGAGGATTGCAGACATGACACACCTGACATACTCCTGTTTTGACTTCAAAACTGAGCTCACTGTGATCAACACTGCATGTAAAGTTGAAATAGAAGCTTTTGATGACAATTATATGGAAAGGAATTCCACATGCCCACAGAATGTGCCATAGGCTGGTCCCATGAATGCTATCAAAAGCCTTCTCAAAGTCTATGAAATGTATGTAAAGTTGCCGTTGCCATTCTAAGCACTGTTTCATTATGTTTCGTAGAGTGAAGATCTGGTCTGTGCATCCATGCCCTTTCCAAAAACTAGCTTTCTCTCTTCTGAGAATGCCATCAACTACCTCTGCTATACACTGGACTATGATCTTACACAATAATTTGTTGGCACAGATAAGTGTTATACCACGCCAGTTATTACAACCTCTGAGAGTTCCTTTCTTTGGTATCTTCACTGTAACCACATTGGTCCACTCATCTGGCACTTTTTCCCTTTCCCAGACTGATGTAAATAGAGGAGCCAGGATAGATGCTGCTAATTTAGGATTTACCTTGAACAATTCTGCATTCAAGTTATCCTTGCCCGGATTTGATGGCATGAATGATCTCTTCCTTAGTTGGGGTGTCTGTGTTCATATCAAGATCTTCTTCTGCCTCCTGGATGTTTGCTGCTTCTTCAGGTGGCTCCCGGTTTAGCAATTCTTTGAAATGCTCTGTCCAGCACATGTCTTGTTCTCAGTTGTTAGAAGCTGTCCTTGTTTGTCCTTGATGAGTGTGTGTGTTGGTGTCTGCCGTTTACCACTGATAAGCCGCGTCATTTTGTAGATGATTCCTTGTTCATCACAAGCAGCTGTATCCTCTGCTTGTGTTGCTAGATTATCAATATGAT
Source organism: Chelonoidis abingdonii (assembly GCF_003597395.2). Classification (NCBI taxonomy): domain Eukaryota; kingdom Metazoa; phylum Chordata; order Testudines; family Testudinidae; genus Chelonoidis; species Chelonoidis abingdonii. The sequence goes on from NC_133773.1 coordinate 65,746,602, forward strand.
GTTTATCCGCCTTCACAAAGCATTTGACCCTTGCTATACTGCTCGTGGTATTTGTCCTTTAGCTTCTGCCATTTTGTATCTAAAACTTTTTTTTCTTCAGGGCTCATCTTGTTTCTGTGACATTCCATGTGCTGGTTGTAATCCACTCCTTCCTTCTCTTCTTCCTGTAGCCTAGACAGGCTTCACTGCTGTTTATAAATTGCTGTTACTTTGTCCCACTTCTTGTTCATCTCCTCATCTGCATTTGCCTCCTCTTCATCAAGGTTTGCAAGTGCTTGAAACCTGTTCTTTAACTGAAGAATGAAGGCTTTCTGTATTATCATAATGTCTGTCCCTTGTTTGGTGGACCCACACTTCTCAGTTTTAGCTTGATGGAGGCTGTCACAAGGTGGTGGTTGCTGCCAACATCTGCACACCTTCTCGCTTTCACATCTGTCAGTGAGTGTCGCCATTGATCATGATATAGTCAGTCTGGTTCTTCTCTCTGCCATTTGAAGAACACCATGTCAGCTTGTGAATTTCCCGAAGTTCAAGTAGGGTTCTGCCAATGACTACGTCATTCATATTACAGAATGAATATATTATGATGGTGGATAGTCTAAAATATGAACATAAACTCTTTTAATATGAAATACATCTTCCTGATCCCTCAAGCAAGCCATATATGGCAGCCGTGGAAGTTTCCTCCCTCTCTAGTTAATTACTTTTCTTTAAAATTACTAACAGTAGACACAAGTAGAGGAAATTAAGTCTGTTATAAACTACAGACTGACTCTGTACAAGGAACACAAGGAACTAAAAAATAGGAGAAAACTCCAGCAAAACAGAAAATAAAGACTTTGTATGCTAGAAGGGTAAATATCCTAAATGTGACATCTGAAACTAAGGGTATGTCTACACTGTGTACCTTAGAGCAGCACAGCTGTGCTGCTGTAAGGTCTCTCATGTAGCTGCTCATCACTGGCAGGAAAGCACTTTCCAGCCAGCAAAATAAAACCACCACTAACGAGTGGTCAGCAGGAGAGCATTTCCCGCTGACAAAGCGCTGTCCACGTTGATGCTTTTTTGTTGGTAAAACTTTTGTCGGTTGGGAATATGTTTTTTTTCTACACCTCTGACCAACAAAAGTTTTGCAGACAAAAGTGCAATGTAGATATAGCCTTAAAAAGTAATGTTAAGAACTGTTTTTTTTTCCTTGTGGTGGGCACTGTTTTCCTGTTCCCATTTCCTGATAATGGGAGTGAGGTGTTGCAAAATGTATCATGTACCACCAGTCAACTTCCTATCTTTAATCCTGAAACACAGAGTAGGGTCATGATTTATTAATTTGTTTAGGATTTTTCTGTACTGAATAGCCTCAGGATTTAAAAAAAAAAAAGTGAGTTCAAGCCTTTGACTGTTATCTATGTTAACAGTTAAATGATTCAGTTAATCTAGTTGTCCCTTTTTTTACAGCACATCATTGTTTGCATGCTTTAAAGTCAGTAAAGAAAGATTGTCTACCGCCTTTGCATATTGCAAGATGGGCTTCTACTTCCCCTGTGCCTCGAATCACTACACACTATACTATTCATTCTCGGAACAAAGACAAACGATGGGAAGGTAAATGAAAAATTGCATGTTAAGAAAACAGCTTGTCTATATTAATTGCAGGCATTTTTAAATGTTAACAGCACAGTTATTTTACAGAAATGCTGTTCTGGTAAGTGCAATGCTAAAGGTTCAGGTGACCTTTTATGGTTGCTTGCTTATGATGGTCAGTTTTAGTGAAGCAGAACTGATCATATTTAGTTTGCTCCTAATTAAACTAAGAAAGTATGAGACTTCATGATGTGAATGTGTAAATACATGTTAACTTTTTAGTTTGTATATCTATAGCTACATTTGTCTTATTTATCATATTACCTTATTGCAGTGAGGATATGTATTTTTCTGCTTTTGTAATGTGGTCTCATGAGTTGATCATGATGAAGTAGGGCAAAGAAGATATTTATTGATGCTGTTTTAATCTATAAATTCACTAACCTTAGCAGCTCCTTGGAGAAAGTGGGTTCCAACAATCCCTGTTGCCAGAACAGTGCTTGGGCACCCCTGACTGTCAGAGCAAAGCAGCAGATACTTGGGACTGGATGAGCATTCCCAGCATCAGGGGGGGAGGAGGACCATTAAGGTTGCTTAATGGCACTTCTCCCCACTCTTTTCTCCTGAGCTGTACCAAGCACACCTGAGAAGTAAACGTGGCTCTGGGCTCTTATTTTAACCATTCTAGGATGGCACAACCACTAGAGATTAGAATCTAAAGTTATTTCTGTGTCCCTCTTTATTAGCAAAGGCTTAGTTTTATATTCCAAACATTAGGCAAAAGCACAATTAAAATGCTGCTCATGTACAGTGTGTTCACATCTGTTGAATATTAACCCCACTTAGTTCAAGTGACAGTATTTTGATACTTGATGGCTGATATGACAAAGCAAAACAATAAACTTTAGAGAGAGGGGGAAGAGAATGGTGAGAGAGATGTATTATTGGACAAAATCACTATATCATATTTTGCTCCATTAAAGGGGTGAACATGGAAAGATTTGCAGAAGAAGCTGATGTTGTCATAGTTGGAGCAGGCCCTGCGGGTCTTTCTGCAGCTATTCGACTCAAACAGTTAGCCAATGAGTATGGCAAAGATGTTCGTGTCTGCCTGGTGGAGAAGGCTGCTCAGATTGGTGCACATACGCTTTCTGGTGCTTGTCTTGAGCCACGTGCTTTAGAAGAACTCTTACCGGACTGGAAGGAGCGAGAAGTATGAATGCTTAATCATTACGATTAATGTCTAGCTTGAAACAAACTCTGTATCAAGTTCCATGCTGCACTTCTACATATTATTTTTAAATAAGGTGATATTTTTTTGTATAAAAAACTCTTGGATAAGAAAGGAACTGTGTTTTCGGGGGTGGAAGGGAGCCCTATGCCAATTCCAAAAGTTGAGTATTAATTTTGTTGACTTTTTACCTGAATGTTGCTCTGCCTGAGACTCTGCGCTTTACCTCTGTCATGAAACTTTCTCACAAGACCATTATATCATTTTGTCATACTACACTAGATCTTTAGTTTGTTCCTTGAGAAGGAAGAGAAAATGTCTGCTTCTTGACAGCCAGCAAAAATAGTTCATGGTGATGACTTTTTCCTTATTTTTAGGCTCCACTTCAGACTCCAGTAACGGAAGACAAATTTGGGATTTTAACGAAGAATTCCAGAATTCCAGTGCCAATTCTTCCAGGTACAGCTTGTTGAAAAGCTAGAACACTTACTAAAAAAACAGGGCTGAGGTTTAATATAGTTATATATTTTTCAAGAAACAACTATGGTGTATGTTGGGAGGCAAGCAATACTGCATCAGTTGCTTTTTAGCAACTTTGTACACAAACTATAATGATGGGAATATAAGTAGGTAGATTGTACATACTAAAATTCACACATCTCTGTATAGAGACAGCAATCATAGCAAAAAGATACTAGTACATTGCATTAAATCAAACTTTTGTATTTTTAAATGTGTTAAATTTTAAGCATGTACATCTCCTGTGTGTGTGTATATGTTTTAATCCATAAACCTGAATAGATTGTGGTGTACTTCTCCCTTTTGCCCAGGCCTTCCAATGACTAATCATGGGAATTATATAGTGCGCTTGGGGCACTTTGTGAATTGGCTGGGTGAGCAAGCAGAAGCTTTGGGTGTTGAGGTGTATCCAGGCTATGCAGCAGCTGAGGTAATAACATAACTATTTGTGTGTGAGAGAGATTTTAGCCCAATTTTCTATTTTTTTAGCAAGTCCCATATTACACAGAAATGCCTGAAAAATAAGGGCTCAGTTCTGCAAATTCCTGAATACTCTGTCTTCCAATCTAGCAAAGCATTTAAGCACATGATTAATCCCATTGTTTTCAAGACTGAGCTCTTAGTTAAAAGGTTTGGATTTTCTAACCTCCATGTTTTCTGCATTTGGGAAATAATTTTAGAAGTGGGCTTAAAATGACAGGTCTTTAAAATAGATGTTTTTTGAATATTTCCATAGGTTCTTTTTCATGAAGATGGCAGTGTGAAAGGGATTGCCACTAATGATGTAGGCATTCAAAAAGATGGAGCACCTAAAGTGAGTACTTATCTTTTTAATGGGCAAAGGTCCAATCCTGTAGTTCCAGCATACGTCATTGTGGTTCCAGCATACATCATTGTGGTGCCATTGTTGTTCTTGGTGTTATACTCTTAAAACAAAAAAACCAAAAGTCCCTGGGATTATCAGTGAAAGTCTTCAGAGAAGGAGGAATTGTTTAAGGAGGGATTTGAATGAAAATTGGAGAGGTTTGTTTGGCATAGGTGGTGTCTGGAAGGCTGGAGTGCGAGGAAAGGGAGGGACTGAATGGAAGAAGTCATGAAGGTGAGTGGGGAGAGAGATACGTCTAACTGGTACTCACCAATACAAAACACTGTTGTTCTAATGGCTGGTTGCTGCCTTCTGCCCTTTTTGCAATTCTGTTGTACTTTGCTGACTTCAGCTCATCTGCCTTTTGTGGGCAGGGTCCTTACTGGATGAATCCTCCTGCCTGTCTGGTAGCTGTCTGCATCCACTTAGTGCTTCCTCCTTTGGAGTATTTTTTTTTTTTTTTTTTGGTTCGCTTTTTAAAATGTGCTTTTCCTGCTGATAAGGAGGCTGATGTTCCTACATTTAAAACAGTTGACCATGAAATCATATATTTACTATACTCTTGTCTTGAAATAATTCAAACAGAACTGTCACCTCTCATTATACCTTTATTTGTTTCACCAAATAGCTAAAATTATTTTCAGTTCTATATTTTCACCAGTAGATGGTACCAGTAATATTCACATTTGTTGCAGTAGTTGCAAGCCTGATTTTATTCCTGATGTAAAGAGCCCCCGACCTAGGAACTGTAGAAAAGGAACAGAATGTCTTCTATGACTTGTAAGAAAACTGCACCACTTATTCAGAAATTTCTCTCTCTACAAACATTTTTTATTAACTCGTTTAATTTATTAATCTTAATGATTAGGGCCCCAGTCCTACAAACACTTGCACAGGTGTTTAACTTTAGGCTCTGTGAGTAATTCCATTGAAGTTAGCTGTACAACATACAATGGATGGAGTTAAAGATGTGTCTGCAAGATCAGGGCCTTGATCAGTAAATTTACTAAAATTATACGCTCTTTGAGGCGAGGAATGTCTCTTGTTTGTCTTAGAACAGTGGCTAATCAATGGGGTCCTGATCCATGACTGGGGCCCCAACACTACCATAGTACAAATTAATTAAAAAATTTGAAGGCAGTGGTATAAATATACAATAAAATAAGCATTGGTTCTTGTATAGGTGCAAGAGAAAGATGCTAACTGCAAAACATTTTTTGTTACTTAAATTTATAAATTTAGAAACAGATAATGTAGGATGTCTATATTTACATACGCTATTTAATTATGGTTTCTAACTGCTGTTATCTTAGCAAGGACATGGCTTCTATGAAACAGTACCATATGCATGCATAGTCATATTAACATAAGTAACAAGTCTATTCTTAGTAATCTGTATGCTGTAAATACAGTTCACCTTCTGCTTCTCAATCAGAAATGCAGAAAGTGGGGAAAGTTCCAGCAAAAACTGGCACTTACCTACCCCTAAGCATGAATACCAGTATACAGGGAACATAGTACATTTAGTTCCATCCCCAATGCCCTGTGAGAAAGCTGTCATAAATTAAGTCAAATAAAAAATTTCAGTACCACTTTTTTGAGTTTGGGTAGGATATAGCCTTTTGACAAAAATGTTGAAAGAGAATTACTAATCCACCTCCTGCGAGAATTTTTTTCAATCCTGTTTTCCTCCTAAAATATAATTTGAGTTCTTCCGTAATATAATACATTTACAAGCATATTAATACAACTTTTTATAGTAACAAAGGCAATTATTACTAAAATAACATATTTAGTTTTGTATTCTACATATTCAAACTTATCATTTTGCACCAGATCTCTCTTTGGCTGACTTTTTTCTGCTAATTTCCAGTCCTAGTAAGATTTCTTTGTATATTTCAAAATACCTGATTTTTGCAATAATTGGTTTGGATCATTTCATCTTTTTTTCACTTATGAATTCAGCCCCAGGGTACTGATATCTAAGTTCTGTGTATGAACTGGGGACACTTTTTCAGAGTTGACTATCACAAGATGCATCCAAGAAGATGTTTCTGGGAATGGATCAGCGTTCACATCACATTCCCTGTCAGTGCCTGGCCCAGGCTGGGGAAGATAATGATCCATCCAGCACACAAAATTCAGTGATGAATCCTGGTCATGTGCCTTCTGAGGTACATTGCGCATGTGTTAAGAAGATGTCAAGTTTTGTATTAAATCCCATTCCATCCAAACCATGGACAAAATGTCATGCAGTGGAAGGTGTAACAAAGTGAGATTTTTTTTGTAATTTTTTTTTCATTAATCCTATGTGTGCCTCAGTTTCCTCATACTTTGCCTGGCTATCTAGTGAAGGATGGGAAGGATTAAGTTTGCATTTATGGAAGGGTAAAGAGCTATAGGTGTGTGGGTGAGTGTTGCCTAGCTGAGTGGACTGAATGGGTCATTAAAAAGGACTGGCCAAAGCCAACCCACATCAGTGGAAAATCCGAAAAGACAATTGAAAACCCAGTTAACCAGGATCTGGACACCTAGCAAACAATGACCTAGAGGGAAGAGAACTTCCCTGCCTCTCAGCAGGGAAGCCGAGCAGAGGCCCCAGCTTGAGAACAAAAGACTGAGGAGTGAGATGGAGGAATCAAGAATTGGTTTCTGGAAGAAGCCTGGGCACTTTCACCTGGAAACTGACTAAGGAGGTCAGAGAGAGAGAGAGAGCCTGAAAATGGAGTTAACTACAGCTTGGCTGGTGAATTGCACTGGGATGACCAAAATGGACTGTGTTTTAACCTTTATTTCTCTATGCTAACTTAAGGACTTCCAATGCTGTGTTCCAGTTGACTAATAAACCCCACTGTTTTGAAATCGCTGCTTGAGTGTCACTGCAAATACTGGATGAGGTGCGTTAGTCCCTTGAAGAGAGTACAGGTCTCTAACCAGGAGTTTCTCTTTCAGTTGGACTTGCTGAGTAGAGCTCACAGTGTGAAGCAGGAGTGCTGAAGCCCTAGAGGTTGTGTCAGGAGATGATGAGGCTGCATAGCCTACCCAGAGGGAAGAGTGAGACCCCCCTGGGGGTCTAGTATATTGAAGGGGTTCCTCAAAGAGACTGTTTAAGAACTGGGGGCACAGCATCAATCCTGTGAATCTGTGACACAGCTATCTGGGTGAAGTCCACTCTGGCCTCCTGATGCTGGGTAAAAGGGCCTGTATAGTGTAAATGTCCTCTAGGAGTCCCCTATTTGGCTAGAGGATTACTGTCCTGATAAGAGAACTGTGGAAGACAGCCCTGCACACACTCTGCCACAGGGGGAGTACTGTGGTGGGGTCGGAGGAGTGTTTCAGGGGTGGGACCACAGCACACAGTGCTGCCTAGTTCCTGGGCAAGCCCAGGAAGGCTGTAGTAATATCGACAAATGCCCAGCAGTTGCTTCAGTCTCTGGAGTATCCCAGAATCAGGAAGATCTTAAAGTGCCTTAACAGTATTCTGCCTCCCTTGCCCTCACCCATGTTATCTAAACAGTGTGGTGACTACAGGTTCTCTGTTTTTACAGGCTAACTTTGAAAGAGGTCTGGAGCTACATGCCAAAGTCACCTTCTTTGCAGAAGGTTGTCATGGACATCTTGCCAAACAATTGTACAACAGATACAATCTAAGGGAGAAATGTCAACCCCAGAGCTATGGTATTGGACTGAAAGAGGTATCTCTACTTAGTTTTATCACAATACTTGTGCGCTTAAATGATTGAGGTATAAGACTTGCTGCAAACTAGACTGTTTCAAAATGTGTGTATAAACTGCTTTCTAAAACTGAGGCTTTTCTTTAGATTGCACATTTAAGTAGTGAGTGGTGAATTTTGACAAGAGCTTGACGTTAAGTTTGTAAACTTTTGAATCATTTTGGTATTATAGAATAAGGAGTGTTAAAAGGGCCTGTTTAAGTTGTGACATCCATCTCCTGGCCAAGGCAGAGTTAGTCCCTATTGCATTTTTCCCTCTTACTCTCCTTAACTTCCTATATGATATTAACTCATTTGCTTTTCTGCTACTATTTTATTAAACATCATAACTAACTCTGGGTAGTTTTGTTTGGTTTCCCATCCTCTTTTTTTTTTTTTTTTTTTTTTTTTTTTTTTTTTTCCCCCATTTACAGTGCAGGTATTCTTTAACTCTTGTAAAGAGTTTTGTTTCCAAACTGAATTCACTCTTTAAATTGATTTAACTTGTAAATCATTTCATATTTTAAGAGTACAAAATATTTCTTTTTAAGGCCCACTTTTAGCCTAGCACAGAGTGTCCCTGGTTAAGGGAGAACAAAGGTACAGCTAAGTTGGAAAACTGTCCAGGTATCACACATCTGTCTACAAACCTCAATAACCTTTCCATCTTGTGACTATTCTGTGACATGTCAGGCTATATACTAGCCGGTGCTCTGTTGCATTATAGTGAAGTGATGACTGGAAACTTTTTCTCTGATCTATACAGCAGATGTCAAAATTGTGCTAGCTACACATTGTCTGCAGTGTTAATTCAATATGCATATAATTAAGACACTGTGTTGGGGTTTTATTTTTGGAAAATATATTTTAAATGTTTTTTCTGAGTACAAATAAATTACACTAGTAAAGTAATTGTTGGTTTTACACAAAGTATATTCAAGATTTTAGCATATATTAACTTATGTTCCTTAACCATCAGTGTCTACTCTAGACTATGTATATTCAAATTAATTTTTTAGACTTCTGTATTTTTTTAAAACTGTGAAACTATATGACCTTTTACAAAACTTCAAGTAGTACAGTATAATAGAAGTAGAAGGTTGGCCTTTGAGCTTTTGAGGTTCCAAATGAGTGATTACAGTAGCTTATTTCAGGTCCCAAGTAAAGAAGTTAGTGAAAGGAATTTTCACTGTTAAGTAACCCAAAATTTTTGTGTTCTTAAAGTCAGTGTAAGCATGTGCTGTTTTTGCATTCATTCAGAAGTTATTAAATTTAATGCAAAATGCAGGCTCTTCTGTGATTGATGATGGGTGCTGGGGCTATGACAAATTTTGTCTTCCATGGTGTAAATATTAAAGACCATGCTGTTTGTTGAATTTGCTGATGTGAGGTGTTTTAAGGAAGGGAAGTATTTGAATTCTCTCTTGAAAATTTGCTGAGAAAGCATTTGTACTGCCTTACTCTGTCCTCTGCTGTATGAGCTTTATCATATGCCACAGCATAGTAAATTCAAAGTAATATTTTTGCAATCTTGTCCATATATTTCTAGTTGGGTTTTGTTTTTATATTGCATTATTAAAATGACTTGCATTATAAAGTAGTTTCTATTCCAGTTGTGGCTTATTGATGAAAAGAAATGGAAGCCAGGAAGAGTGGAACACACTGTGGGCTGGCCCTTGGACAGACATACATATGGAGGATCATTTCTTTATCATTTAAATGAAGGTGAACCATTGGTAGCTCTTGGGTTTGTGGTAAGTGATGGTTTGCTGCTAGAACAAAATTTAAGTCCCTGCTTTAAAGCAGGAAATGCTAGAACTTCTCAACAAACAGTTGTAAGAATTTTTAACATATGCAGAACTGTGTGTTTTTCCTTAACTTCATCTGAGAAATGCTAAACCATTTATATGAAAATTTTCCTGAAGAAATTCAGCCTGAGGCAAGCACCCAGCATTGGAAATTTCAGCTCGGATGGTTAAATTTATAAGCAACAGTGTTCTGTAATGGGAAGTGTCAGGCAACCATAACTACAGATATTGCTACTTATGTCACCTTTAATAAAAGCAAGATAGGCGTCAAGTAAAACTGTAAATATTTGCATGACCAGTTGCATGTCTTAGCACTCAGTTACCCATGCAAACTGTATCAGGCTTTTCAGAATGCTTAATCTTTGGTTCTTGTACTACGATGCTGATCATGGAAAAATGTATTCCTTCCTGTTTAAGTTGTGTGTGTACACACACACACACACACACACACACACACACACACACACACACACACACACACACACACACACACACACACACACACACACACAGCCTCTGTTTGCCTCTGTCTTCTATATCTTCATAATCTCCAGTCCAAACTATTGCAACAAGGGCTTTGCATTAAGACAGTGGTCCCCAAACTGTGGGGTATGCCACCCTAAGGAGTGTGGAGGAACATATGTGGGGGGGGGGGGGGAGCGGCAGCAGTGCAGCTGGGCCCAGGCCAGGCTCCACTTGGGATGGGGAGGGAGCACCACGCTTCCAGACCTGCTCCGCTCCAGACTTTTCCACTTCCAGGTCCAGCTCTGCCTCCAGGCCAGAACTGCATCCAGTCCCGCTTTGCCCTCGGCTCCATTCCGCCCCCAGCCTAGCTCTGCCCTCATTCCCTCTCTTCTCTCAGACCAATTCCACCTCTAGCCCCAGCTCCTCCCCCAACCCCAGTTCCTTTCCCAGCTCCACTGCTAAGATGACCTTGGATGTGCAGTAATGGAGGGGGAGAGGGCACAGATTCTGTTAATGGTTAAGTGGGGGCGTGACAGGAAAAGTTTGTATATCAATGCATTAAGGTCTTGTGTACATCAGGAAATAACACAGAATAGCAACTGCACACTAGCTCCCAATGTGGCCACTCATATTTTTCTGTTGTCCAAAACCCTGGAAATAATTGTCCCCAGAGTAAAGCTTGCAAGAGCCAGAAACAGGACTTTTTGACATAAGGATCATGTCTCTGGAATTACTCCTGTCAGGAATATGTCAAAGCTGGAACTTGATCATCTAGAAGAATGCAAGACGCATCTTAGCACTAGCTTTTGACTGAATGTAAAATATGAATTCCTGGGCGTTCCACCAACTGTTGTAGTCTCTTTTCATTCTGTCTTTGTATCATTGTTCCTTTGCTGCTTTATATAGATGCTTCACTCATTTGGAAATGTTAATTGACTCAACTTTAAGCCATGTAAAAGTAGTGCTTGAAAAATTTATCAATGAGTGGCTGAAACCCTACTTACTACCCAAGGTTGAAGGAGAAGCCCCTGGGCAATACCTAGTGATCAGAGCATAATTTTGATATGACTTTTAAAAAGTGTTTGTGTTTCATCCACACTGCTCAGGCAAACCATGTTTAAAAATGCAGTTTCATTATGATGATTCCATTTCCAATGGGATGGACTGTTATGGGAGCTGGTTACAGCTTGGTTATATACTTTCAGGACAACGTTGTAGCGAAATCCTCTGACTTGGTTCTGAGCATAGTGTTAATAGGTCTGAAGTAGGTCATGAATATAGTTTGGCTGCTTCTTGCATCTTGAATGTAATGAAAAGATCCTGAAGTTGGTGTAACATGAAAATGGACTTAACATACCATGTTTTAATGCTGATATGGCACTTTAGAGGAGGAGTGTAAATAACTTCTTTTGTTTAAATGTTCACATTTAAATATTCATAGCATGTTTTATTTTATTGTATTGTTTTAAAGGTTGGTTTAGATTATCAAAATCCCTATTTGAACCCATTTAAAGAGTTCCAGAGATGGAAACATCATCCCAGTGTGGTGCCCACTTTAGAGGGTGGAAAAAGGATTGCCTATGGTGCTAGAGCCTTGAATGAAGGCGGTTTCCAGGTAAGGGTGTGTTTGGGGGTTTTGTTTGGGTGTGGACTTTTTCTTTTGTAACACGACTAAACTATTTATCCCAAATTCCCTGTGGCCCTAGTAACAAGAACTAGTTATACTTATAATATCTAAACTAAAATGTTTTCAATTTGTCTGTCGGCAAGTGTCCATTGAAATAAAAGATTGGATAAGGACAAAAGGAATTTTTGGACAGAAAGGAATGTGTTTTGGCACCAGGGAGGTTCACTGGCCATTCTAAAATACAGTGATCAACTTCTATGAATATTGCCAGGCTTTGGGAAAATGCCACACTATCTATTAAATTAGAATGTCCTAGGATATGTCTTGTGTCTGTGTTACAGCAAAATATGTACAGGAGTGTAGAGAGAGAGAGTTGATTAGTCAATACTGTATTTATTGCTAGGAGGAAGTGGCCAGATGTACCTTTTTGCCTTGGGGTATACCAATTTATGTGAGAGAATAAGGCAGTTGCTATAGACGTTCTCCAGAGCACTACATGAATTCAGCTGAATATCCTGCTCTTGTTACCCATCTCTCCTCTGTTTTGAATAATGTGTAACTTATTTTATGTAGTTCCTAGTGCAAAGCTTAGTTTATTGTATGTAATTTGTGTTATATCTACATTAAATGGAGTTTACTTTTCTGTATGCTAAAACCTGCTAGTTGATCATTAATTTTTAACTGCTCCACTCTTCAAGGTGCGTACCTTTTTAAAGGTGTGTTTGCTGGCTTTAAAAATCTCTCATTGAATCAATAGAAAATAAAATGTCCATAGGAACAAGAATGGTAATTGTCTGGAGTAATCATACTAACATATATGGTGCCCTGACAATATCTATAGTAGAAGTCTTTGACCAATTAGCATATGGAGTACAGAATTATGTTCATATGTCAGTAGAATTATAGCTCTTAGTTTCTCTCTCTCTTTTTGGTGACGATATTGCCTCATACATAGGATACATGTAGGATATGTGTAGAAAATTACCCACAGCAGGAGTTTCCCAAATTTTTGTGCTATAGATAAACTTAAGATGCCTCTGTCTTTGAGGAACATGCAATTTGAAAAGCTTGGTTTTAGTGACTTGCCCAGTATCACTTAGAAATATATGGCAGAAGCAGTGATAGAATCCAGTTCTCCCAGGAGAGCATTCAACTGCCTTAACCGTGAGACTGTCCTTTCTTTTCCTCCAACCCACTGCCTCATTCACTACGCACTTTCCACCTTTTGCACAAAATGAGGCAGAAGGTCCTAAAGACAACAGCCTCCGTTACTACACAACCCTGACGAGGCAAGGGTCCCATGGGGGAGAAAAAGGATGTGATCATTTAATCGAAGACTTTATCATAATGCATACATGCAAAGAGTGAAAATTAACATCATACACACACAAACCTTGATTTCTGGAATTTCCTAACTCTTTGAGCGCTTGACTTTGCAACCTTAAAAATGTTGTTTTTATGTAGCTTGTGTGTAACTTCCTAAATTTTTAAAAAGCACACTGAAAAAAAAAGTCCTTCATACTCTGAAAGGGAGCATTTAATAGCGGGCACAGACACTCTGTCTACATCCTCCAATCCAACCTCTCTATAGCTCAGTCCTATCTCTTCACAATCCTATTACCTTGCCTACCCAGTCCCAATCTCCACTGGTCGGGCTTCTTATCCTAGTAATAAGAACATAATAGTGGCCATACTTGGTCAGACCAATGGACCACCTATCCCCATATCCTGTCTCTGACTGTGGCTAGTGTCAGAAGCTTCAGAGGCAATTAACAGAACAGGGCAGTTTTGAGTGATCACCTGTTGTAAAGTCCCAGCTTCTGGCAGTTAGAAGATTATGGACACCTAGAGCATGGGGTTGCATCTCTGACCATCTTGGCTAATAGCCATGGTGGACCTAGTTTCCATGAACTTATCTAATTCTTTTTTGAACCCTGTTATCCTTATGACCTTCACAACATCCCATGGCAATGAGTGCCATGGAATTATTCACAATTCCTGGCCTGCAGTGATACAACTTCATACAGTAAGATCTCCCAAAAATATTGCAGGAAATTGCCATATTTGTAACACTATTGTGAGTACTCCTGGGGTGGTTCTGATAGCACCAGAGCAGTATCTGCTTGAGTCCTGTGGAATTCACAAAATATGAATGGAGATCTAGTGATAATTTATATTGAAGTGGCTTAACCATTGTGCTCTCTCTCTAAGGAAAGTGTCTGCACTGATGCAGGAAGATATGGGGATTTGCAAAATTTAGGAAAAGAGAGATGGAACAGGAAAAAGATATTTAATAAAAAAAACAGCCAGGAAACCACTTTTATTGTCCCCAGTACTATGCCAAGCAGACTTAGTTATAATACAGTAATAGTAACATCACCTGAGAAAATGTCCAGTTGAATTAAAACTGCTATTACGTTGTCTGACCCCCAAGCCCAGTTGCCTTCACTGTGAAGGCAATCACCAAGTTTGCAGCTTGAGGGGAGTATCCAGCACACAAAACAAACATTATCCTGTAAAGAGGGAGGAATGCTGTGACACGTCTTCAAATTTTAGTAACTATATCCTCTGTAAGTATTCAAACATAACAAGAAAAAAATCTTCAGAGATATTCCAAATGTGGTCATATATACTTATTGGAATTTCTTGGTGTTTTTTGCTCCATGTGACATATTTGTGAATCATTTAGTTATTTTAGGGACGTGGCTTTAGAGGTTTACTTTTCCACAGGCAAACGTCTCAGTGACACTCACTACTTGATTATATTATACTTCTCAGAAGAAAGAGGGAAAGATGTGCCCAGAAATCATTCCGTTATTGGTCTCTGCACAACTATTTTTTCTTAAGGAACTGAGACTTAATGCCAAATTCAGTAATGCCTGGAAAGTCAATCTGTCAACTAAGAAAGAGGACACAGAGACTTGAGAACTAAACATGGAGATAGTCTGATATGGTTACTATAGGAGGAGGGAAGCTTGACTTACTAAAGCAGAGACTAGGTGGGTGAGGTAATATCTTTTACTGGACCAACCTCAGATGGTGAAAGAGGCAAGCTTTCAGGCTACATAGGCATTTGTCATTTTATACTTGAGAGAAGAAGATGAGGGGCAGGGGAAGGAGGCACCTACTGAGTGACTTTATCATAGTCTATTCAGTAGAGCAAGCGTTTTGAAAGGAATAGTATAATGAGATCACATTTGTTTTCTTCTTCCACTTGATTAAACAAAAACCATGACATTCTGCAATATTGATATCTCTTATTTGCTCAGGACCTGGTCTCATGCCAGATGTGTGTTCATCATACATGATCATTTAAAAAAAAAAAAAATCTTAATCTCACTGACTTTTTCTCTTCAGTCTATACCCAAACTCACTTTCCCTGGCGGTGTATTAATTGGTTGCAGTCCTGGTTTCATGAATGTTCCTAAAATCAAAGGTACGCACACTGCAATGAAAAGTGGCATGTTGGCTTCAGAAGCTGTTTTCAACCAATTAACTAATGAAAACCTCCAAGCAAAGACAATAGGTAAGATCTTATTTAAACTTGTAGCTGCCTTGTGTGTTCAGTTGAAACAACTTTTTGAATATGAAGAAACTATTTGAAAGCCAAATAAACCATCTCTAAGTTGGTTTAAGAGAAAATTGATATACCTATAGTAAATTATAACACATACAAGAAACAAATAGAATGGATTCAGAATGTTTTGTTTGGTTACTGAATAGATCAGGTCCTTGGACTGAAGCAGAGAATCTGATATGTTCTTAACATTAAAGGGACAGTCAGGAAGATTAGGCCTAAATTTACAATGTATATGTCAATTATTGTTTTTACAAATCTTAACAGATCTGGTTTCATGACTTAAAAAAATCTATAGAAAGTGTTTTTGTTTGTTCATAAATTCTTCTGCAATGTTTGCAATGGATTATTGCATTAGTGCAGAACCAGAAAGTGAAAGACTAAAAAAATAAGAACAAAGATAAGACTAGTGTGTTTTCATTGCCCCAGTTGAGAGAAAAATGCAAATAAAACCAAAACCTTCATAGCATTAATGGTGAAAAGTAAACTGATATTTTTAAAGTTTTCAGTTTTAGTGAACTATAATATTAATGTATGTAACAACCCTCTCCCATCCAACCCTAAATAGAACTTCTAACCTTAATGTCTCCCTATGCTGGTTGCTTTATGGTTCATCGAAGGAGGAGGGTACGGCAAAGCTTTCTTTGTGCATTAATTGATCTCTTAAAAACTGATGGCAGCAGATGTCTATAGAGACCACTGACCTAGCCAGAACTTGAACCCTTCTGAAGTTAACCACAGTGATTCGAGTACATTGTTTAAGCAAAGTATACTTTTTAATGACAGCTGCTTCTCAAAAAATAAAAACTTGTAGTTGTGAAGTGTATTATCTGGTAAGTACAGACATAGTGTGAGATACTATTTTTATGTCTTTAGCAACTGGACACTCCACCTTTTCCCTAATACAGCAGGCAAAAAAAGATATTTAGGAACTATCTACACTAACAAGCCCACTGTTCAGTGCACTGTTTTCTTCCATGGTCATGGGAATGTGTTTTTATAATGGACCTGCTGTCAGTGTGGACATGAAAATGTTTCCTAACTTGGTTTCAGAACTGCTTTCCCATGCATATAAGTAATAAAATTGTTTAACAGACACCCTAACCCATGGCAAAACGGTGCACATAATTAGTGGCTCTTTTAGTATAGATGGTTCCATAAATTCTCTTTACTGTATTTCAGAATCCATTCCCATATAACATTAGTAATTGGGGGAAATGTCTCCTCATGGAGTTTTGTTTAAATAAGTTGTCTTCTCGAGGCCTTATTTAAAAGATGGTCTGCTACAGTGAAATTACATTTAGCATAGTGTAGTAAACTATTTGACTTTCTGTGTTGAGGATGGAGTTATACAAATCAGTGCTCATGGCTGCACAGCTGTGTGTGTGTGTGTGTATATAATCTTGTGAAGCTATACAGTTCAAAGGTTTTGAGTTTAAAATGGGAAAACCTGGTGCTCAGACCATAGGTGGGTTACTCTGGTTAGTTTAAACCTTAAGAGTCTAAAGTGAATGTACAGCATTGGCATCCCCTAATTGTGTCCTCGTCATCAGTTCAGTCATTTTGCATTTTCAAAGGCAATATTATTTTGATAAACTGCCTCGCTCTGGACACTTAACATTTCTCAGAGTATTCATAGACTTGTGCGGAAAGCCAGAAAGAATATTTAGATCACTTAGTCTGACCTCCTGTAAATCGCAGGCCTCTCTAGAAATCTGCCATCCAAACATTGTGAAGCACTGTGGTCTTGTGTATTCTCACTTCCCATTCCAAAGTCTCTTCTCCCATCACCCAGAAAGAAGTTTTTGAAAAGGTATTTATTATATAAGGACTTAAGGGGTCTTGTTCCTGAACACAAGAGCCTGAAGCACCATTTACTTTGTTTTAAAAATATTTAAAAACTGAATTTAAGGATACCTGTTTTGATGCTCTTACATATAAATATCCTAGAAAGTTAAAACTGTATTTCAGAAAATACACTCCTAAAATGAGGATTACGTGTACAGTTGGCTATAGTTACAAGCTCTCATTTCTTCAGTGGTAATATAAAATTTAGTAATTTAGGTTCATTATACTATAAATGGGTCAATCTAGTTTTCAAAAACTTGAATTTTATGCTTTGCAAATGATTTTAATCCATTGCTAATAAACACTTCTCAGCTGGCAACAAGTTCTTATTTCAAGGACCTAATCTTCCCTGAATTCATGCTATAGTATAAACATTAAACAAATAATATATTTACAACTAGGACTCGATGTGCCTGAATATGAAGAAAACTTGAAGAAATCCTGGGTGTGGAAAGAGCTCTATTCTGTTAGGAATATCCGACCATCCTGCCATGGAGTACTGGGTGTCTATGGAGGAATGATTTACACTGGTGTATTTTATTGGATACTGAGAGGAATGGAGCCATGGACATTAAAACATCCAGGTAATTTTCTTTCAGCAAATACAAATGTACATTTGTATTTGCTGAATCTGTCTTATGGTCTCTTCTGGTTTTGCATTAAGCAAGGTTGGATTGGATCAGTACTCAAGTCAGATATTAAAAGAGAGGCTATAGAAAGTAAGTGTCTGTAGATGGTGGTTTTCTGTATCTATGGAATCAGTGACCTGGTGTAGTTCAGTGGAGGGAGAGGGAGCACCAACTACTGGAGATAATCTGAGACACAACTAACCTGACCATTTGTGGCTAAGAATTCTACAGAACATTTTACAAAGATATTGGGAGTCTTGGCTCCAGTTGCCTTATCCAAATTAAATACTACAATTTACAATAACTCCAAATTAATTTCAACTAAGTATTTGCACACTAGGAAACTTAATATTGTTTCATTCAAAATTACTTTAGGGCTAGACTCTGATCAGCTAAAGCCAGCCAAAGATTGTACTCCTATTGAATATCCAAAGCCTGATGGAAAAATCAGTTTTGATCTCCTGTCCTCTGTGGCTTTAAGTGGGACAAATCATGAACATGACCAGCCTCCTCATTTGACTCTGAAGGATGACAGTGTTCCTGTCAACAAGAATTTAGCTATATATGATGGGCCAGAACAGAGATTCTGTCCTGCAGGTAGGTAATTAAAATGAATAATGGCTGAATAAACGAACAGCTTTGCAAAGTGAAGGCAAAGGTACTTACATATTTTTACTGAAATGTTTCAGTAGAGGAAATAACCTGGCTTAGTAGGCCTTTTAGTTCCTTAATAAAAGGTTTGGGAACCACTGACTTAAGATAACTACCAGCTGCATTTTGTCTGTCTTGGGGACCCACCCATATCCCTGCTAATGCCTTTCTAGCAGCCTGCTTGGCTTCCCCCTACCAGCTAGCTAAACACTCCCCCTGGCAGGGCTGTGATAGTTGCCAGTCTGCCTTCTGTTTGTTCACTGGTCCCCTTCATCTGCTGCTGCTGCCACTTTCTATGGGCAGCATCAGCAGTGCAGAAGCTGCAGCCGGAGCCTGTCACTGCCCTGCATGTGCTCTGGAGACACTCCCTTGGTGCTGCAGCCTAGGGGAAGAGTTGAAGGGAGGCCTTCTGGGGTACACAGGCCCAAGGTCCTTCCTGAACTACTTTCTGGGGGAAAAAATACATTTCTTGATAAAGCAATTGTAAATAAGAGCGTACAAGAGACAACTGACCTGCATAATGAAGTTACCAGATGGTAGTCACAGCATTTGTAAGATAATGGCTACTGAAGAGTACACGAGTTTGTAATAGGATCCTTTAAATCTAGGTCTTAGCACTTAGTTGTATACTCCTCATCTATCCACTACAGTGACATTCTCATCTTTGCAGGTGTTTATGAATATGTTCCCCTGGAAACAGGAGAAGGGTTACGGCTGCAGATAAATGCTCAGAATTGCGTCCACTGCAAAACGTGTGATATTAAAGACCCAAGCCAGAATATTAACTGGGTAGTACCTGAAGGGGGAGGGGGGCCAGCTTATAATGGAATGTAAATTTGATCAAAACTATCCAGTGTACTTCCCTGACATGTTGTAACCAAGCTGATCACTGACAATGTTAATTGGGTGAGGTTACTGAGCCAGCTAAATTTCTTACCACTATGTGGTAAGAAATTTCATTAACCACTATGTTAAATAGTGAATGTAAAGTCAATGCAGACCCTAGCCTTAGTTATGAAATAGGCCTTTTTACTGGATCAAAAAGACAATGGTGCAGCATCCCCAAAGTGCTCTTTTCTGTGACTTACAACTTGATGATAGATCTCTCTCTTGCCAAAGTTCAGTGGTAACACCCCAAACCATGGATGTAAAAAATACAGTGAAGTCTTATAATTTATGGTGAATTCACATTTTCTGCTCTTTCCTAACATGTTCTATCGATGCAATCTTGTTTTCTCTAAATGCAAGCAGAAATTAACCAAGTCAAGTGAGAGAATACTGTGTCACTGCTTTCAAAGGTTACATTAAGCAGACAAGCAAATATTTAACAAGCTCCCTGTTGTTTCAAGGGAAGAAACTTTTAATAAAGCTAGTTTGCCATAAAACTTAGTTTTGTGTGAACTGAGTTCATGAATACTGTTTACAAACTGTTTATTTTAGACAGCACTACTATGCTGGTGCTGATGCCTACGTGCTACCTTGGGGAAGTCTGACTTACTGCTCTAGTGAAGGAATTAATGGGAAAATACTGTACTTCAACTTGCTTCCTGGGTGTTAAAACTGAAGTTGTTCTAGTAAACGTTTAAGAATGTCTACCCTGCAAAAGGACAAGCATTATCACCCTAATATGGTTAAGTATGTGTCTGTTTTGAGAGTCACTTTAGCTATAAAAACACTTGGAAACCAACATTTTAACTTTATTATGAAACTCCAGTTTAAATAGTAAATATTGGACATAATCAGTTGATTGCAGTATGGGGCAGATAACAGAAGTAACACTTGCCTCTACCACTTCTGTCCTATATACCACTGTAAACACTCTTACTGTACAAGTCAGTCATTCAGTGCAGAAACTTTAACAGGAAAAAACCTTCACTCAAGCAAACATTTTAGCATAAGCTGCTTTTTCCTTTTCTTTTTGGGCCTTTATCTTCTGTTTCACCTTGAGTGCTTCAGTTTGGATAGCTATTTAAAAAAAAAAAAAAATGCATGGCTTTCCATCGCCTATAGTTGTCCCACAGCACTACTGCAATCACCCATCTTTATTTTATGCTTTACAGAGGCTAAACGGTGTCTGCCTGCATTCTAGTCAGGGGATAGTTATCAGGCTGGGTAATAGTGAAATAAATCCTCCCAGATGGCTTTTTTCCCCAATACAGTTACAGACTAGGATAAATAAGCTCCCAGAAATGGAAGTAGGAATTCCTAATCCAAGGAGTAACACTCACTTAAGCAGCAGAAAATGCAATCAGTCCAGAAAGCAACTTCAGATTTTTTGGGGATAAAGGATGTGCAAACCCTAATTAGTTCTTGCCAAAGCAGAATTGTCTGACCCAAGGATATGAATGCCTCTCCCTCTATAAAAAAAAAAAAGTGATAAGGCAGAAAACTTTTCTCCACACATGCTAGTGGAAGAGTGATAGCTATCAGCAGCAGACTTCCTCTGCATTCTATATCCTGCAGATGCACATAGAGGAAGAGGGGTGGATTCTGAAAATCTGAAATTTTGCCAATTTTACAAAGTAGGGACTTCACAAAATGAAAAATCCTCAGTCTTATCAGGTCCACTGTTTAGTTCATCTCTTGCAGAACTACTGTAATACTATGTAAAAGCCTCTTAAAGAGAATAGATACCACATTGCTAAAATTAGTCTGACAGTTTACCTTTATCTTCAGGTGTTATCTCTTGAGCCTTCTTCAGATCAGCCTTCAATAAAAAATACAAAAATATAAGTAGATGCTTTATTGATCCATTAAAAAACAACAGCCACAAAAATAATAGTTACCAGTGCCTGATCAAAATCTCTTATTCCCTGCCAGCCTTGAGCCCGCCTGTAAAGTGCTTTGGTGTTTGCTGGATCTAGTGCAAGTGCCTGCAAAATGAGTAAAAATGGTTTAGTATTGGTGTACTCTAAAGCCTTCACCTATCAGGAAGAGCACTGAAACACCCACAGTTAGGCAACCCATCTATTTTAAGGATAAACTGCCTCAAAACAAATCAACTTTATAAATGAAAGCACCATCAAGCTAATCAGTAGAGTGCAGTATTACCATAACTGGGTTTATCTAGCACATTGTTGTATATTACTAGTGCTAATATCCTGCCTACTGAATGAGCCCATAAGCAGGTGCAGCTCTTCCTACCCCAAAAAATTCAGGGATGGTGGTATTAAGGATAGATTTGTATGATAACTGCAAATTTTTTAACTACTTAAATAATGGATTCATTGAGTATTTAAGGACAAAAAGGACCATTAACTCATCCAGTCTGATCTTATCAATAAGTCAGGCTACTAAATTCCATCCAGTTATCCCTTCAGTGAGTTTAATAACTTGATTGGCTAAACCATATCTTCCAAAAAGGTAAGTCTTTATTTTTAAGAGCTCAAGGGATGTAGAATCCACCAATTCCCTTGGTAGTTTTGTTCCAATATTTAATCATCTTCTATTAAAAATTTGGACCTTATTTCTCATTTTATTTGTCTGGTTTAATCTTTCAGCCTCTCTCAACTAGATTAGAGTACTCACTATTTTCTCCCCCTGTAGGTATCTGTACACTAATAAAATCATCTCTCGATCATTTTGATAAACAAAACTCATTCTCAAATCATTCTAGTGTCTTGTCTGCACCCTCTCCAATTTTTCAATGCCTTTTAAAAATGTGGACTACAGAACTGAGTGAAATATTCCAGTATCAGTCTCACCAATGCTACATACAGAACTAAAACAACCTGTTTACTCTTACTGCTCCTGTTTATACATCAAAGGATTGCATTAGTTCTTTTTGCCACTGCATCATACTGAGAGTTCATTGCTGCATTATTTGTCCCCTATAATCCCGAAAATCTGTTCCAGAGTCTCTTTCCAGGATACAGCCCCTCATTCTTTGTTTCTTGATGCACAGTTTTGCATTTGGCTATATTACATTTTGAAGGGGGATATCTTACAAGCAATCCAAATTGCTCTGTAGGACTACCCTGTCTTCATCACTTACCCTTTTGCCAATCTGTCATCTGCAATTTTAAATCAGCAACAATTTTATATTAACTAGCAGATCAATCATGGAAATATTGACTAGCACCAGGCTTGTCACCAAGCCATATGGAATCCCACTAGAAACTCCCTCATTTGATGATGATTCCCTATTGACAGCTGCTTTGAGATGTCAGCTAGACAGTTTAATCAACAAAATTTGTAATCTCAAAGCATATCAGTTTTGTTTGACAAGAACCATACTGACTGGCATTAATTCTACTCTTATCCTTTAATGCATTATCTATTGACTCCTTTATCAGGTTTTCCATTCTTTTGTGCAGGACTGATGTCAGGCAAGCTGGCTTACAGTTACCTGGCTCATTGTGTTTGCCTTTAAATACTGGCATTCTTCCAATCTTCTGGAATTTCCCTGGCAATCTAAGATTTATCAAAAGTGATCAGCTGACCAGAGATTGCCTCAGCTGACTCTTTCAGCAGTTGAGTGCAAGTTATCTGGGCCTGCTGATACCAAAGTGTTTATCTGCAGTAATGTTAGAGAAAACATGGGGGAGGTAATATCTTATTGGACCAACCAATAAAAATAACCTGCTAAAAGTTGTGTAACGCCCTCGATTATTAATGGTCCAGAAAATATTTCATCTTTGTGAGAAGTACATCATTCTGCTTTTTTCTCCAAATATGTAACAATTACTGAACACTTCTGCCTTTTTTTCTTCATTAATTTATGAGCTCCAAATAGTTATGGGCTTACAACTGTTCCTAGCTGTTCTTTTGTTCCTCAAACTTAACTCGTATTTGTCCTTAACCCTTGAGTTCCTCAGTTTTCTCTAATGTTTGCACTTTGTTTCTAATTTACATCAATTTGCTATATTGCTTTTTCATTTCTTGTTGCCTTTTCCTTACCATTTAGCCAAAGTTATCCATTCATTACAATTAACCCGTAAAATAAAACTAGAAATCTGATTCAAAGAGTGAGGGTAAAGCTTGCTGGATGCTACACACCTATAAAAAGATTATCTTTCAGAAACAAGGAATCTATTGTTCTATACAAATTAGAAGTGCTCCCAGGAAATGCACAGCTCACATTTAGCTCCAATAAATAGTAACTTGTATTCTGAAATATTGATATGACTCCACTAATTTTTTCTGAACAAGTAAACAGCCTGCCAAAAATGAGTTAATATGTATATTAATTGGTTTGCACTAAAAATTCCCTTATCTTCCTTTAATTTATTAGAGGAAAATGAGCCTTTCCAAACCTGATTTTGAAAGGCTTTTAGTCTTTTTATTTTTCAAATCACTTTCTCCTAATCAAAAGATGAAATTTAGCATACCTCACAACAACTTTCAATAGTTCCCTGCCAGTCTGACACCTTCAGTTTACAAGCAGCAATATTTAAAAGGCAGGTCAAGGCAGCAGGATTCAACTTTGCTGTATCTGACTCCTCCGCTATGGCTTTAGAAGCCTCCACATACCTGCACAAAACAAATTTACATGTTATGTATTAGTGTATATACTGTAACTTGCACTATTAACTTTTCTGCCCTTTGCTATCTTGCTGAAAGTGTATGCAAGAACTAACAGTCACATCTACTCTTATCCACTTTAGTTTACTACAGGGATCAGCACATTTACCAAAGACGGCATGCAAGCTGATTTTTAATGGCACGCTGCTACCTGCCGGGGTCCCAGCCCCACTCAGCCCCTCCACCCACTGCTCTCTCTTGCAGGGGCAGGAGGCAGAAGCTTGGTCCTGCCAGCAGCCAAGCTCCATCCTCCCCAGCATGGTGCTTTCCTACCCCTCCTTTCCTTCCCTGTGCCAATCAGCTGATCACCCTGGCGAGGGGAAGGAGCGAAGCCGCAGTATGCTCGCTGCTCCGGGGAGGAGGCAGAGAAGAGGTGGGACAGACAGGGCCCTGGGGAAAAGGGGGGGAGAAATCGGGGCATATCCCCTTCAACCTCCTGCCTGGAGCTGCTCATGACAGGGTGCTGGGAGCATCCCCACAAGCTGAGCACCTCAGCCCTCTTCCCTGACCCCTGCATGCACCATAACCCCAGCCCTGACTCCTGCACCCCCACACATACACAGCCTCCCACATCCCCTCCCTCACCCTGAGCACCAAATGGGAACTCCTGCACCCATCTCCCACCTCACACACACATTCCCACCTGCACCCCTGGTCTGGGGTCCCAGCCACAGTCCCCGCTCAGCCAGCTGCCAAACCAGGTGAACGGAACCCCAGGCAGGCAGCAGGCTGAGCGGGCCACCGGCGTAAGATCAGCATTTTAATTTAAATTTTAAATTAAGCTTCTTAAATATTTTGAAAACCTTGTTTACTTTACATACAACAATAGTTTAATTATATAATAGAGACCGACCTTCTGAAAAACATTAAAATGTATTACCGGAACACGAAACCTTAAGTTAAAGTGAACAAGCGAAGACTCGGCACACCACTTCTGAAAGGTTGCCAACCCCCTGGTTTACTATTTCTAAACATTGATGGCTGTTATATTGTTATATAAAGGAATTAAACTGAATTTGTCGTGCTTCCTACAATTAGCTCTTTTTTTTTTTTTTTAATAAAGCACTCCATTTTAAATAACCATCTTTTACACAACATTGCCCCTTCTTCCTCTCTAAGTATTTGTCTACACTACCTGAATTATTTTAATTACTTGTATTTGGGACCGTACAGATAAACAATCTAAGCTGCAGAGTTTGCAAAATGCAGTCATTTACCTCCAACAAACAAGATTGCCATAAGAAAATTAGTGGAGAGAGAAGAGGAGGGGTATAACTCCCATTTCCTTGTGATGCTAGTGTCATAGTTTTGAATAAACTTCACCTGCATCTCCCACACCTGGCTCCATTATCCACTCCAGGAATTCCAAACCAAGTCTCAGGTCTCCTGCCAGCACCAGTCCCTGGGCAGGAACCCTTGTTTCACTCCCTTCTGACAGGGGGGGTTTTAAGGCTGCACAGCTCCCTGAGATATCACAGTACAGGGCAAACAAGCCAGACTACCTAAAGGCCATTGTTTTCTCTCCAATGGCTCTCTGTTTGCCAGCAGTTACAAGTTACCACATGGCTCAGTGGAAGCAAACACATTTATTCTTAATGTAAAAGCATTACAGAGAAGACACAGTGAAAATGCCTACGTGCATGCTAAAAGCTTACCCGAGAACACCCATCAGTTTTATGGGGCCTTAGTGTGTCATTGTCCTTCCAACCCTTCTGCAAGGGTTGTGGGGCCTCCCTTGGACAGATAATCCTGTCCATTTGCTGGATCAGAAAGAAGGCCATGCAATAGGTTAAACCCAACCTTTTTATGCCAAAAGCCCTGTTTTCCAAGACTCTGGAAACCCAAATTGAACCAAAATATGCAAACCTCCAAAGGATGTAGTACCTCTCTGGAGGTGATTACAACTTGAGTGATTCTCTTTAATGACCCCCACTGTTTTAGTTCCTGAGGAGCTGTGGTAACCTCCTTCTTGGAGTAAAACACAATCAGACATACAAACCCTGGCCCACAGTGATACATGAGCCTAATATATTTCCCCAAAGATACTGCATGCAGTTGCAACACTTGTCATAGCCAGTTCAAGGCTCTGTTTCTGAACTTCAAAGTCAACATGGGTTAGGACTCAACTACACCAGTGATTTTATCTCTATGCACGAACCACAAAGATAGTTGAGATCTTCTCGGACAATGCAGCTGACAAAGGCAAGGTGAAAGCATAACCAGATGAAGTCAGCCTAGCAACAAAACGATCATACAGAAGAAATCTGACTACTCCACAATTCATCTATTTTTTAAGACTTTCCTCTTTGGAACAGTGTTTCCATCAGTACAAGATTGTTTATTTTTAAAAGTCAAACAAACATGATTTCACGTATGTTCAATTCAGTCAGAGCTTCCTGTAATCAAAGAACAGAAGAGAGGAGGGATCACTGAAATTCGTTAGGGACTTAGCTAAGCAGACCCCATTTAGCTGTGAAAGTTTGAATACTGCAGCAATGGATGCTATATAAAAAACACTAAAAAAAAAAAAAAAAAAAAAAAAAAAAAAAAAAAACCAACAAGCTGGAGAAGGGGAAGGAAATTAATTCTGTAGGTGAATGCTCTGCCCCAAATTGATGTCAATAAAAGAAGTTTTAGAACAAACTGATTAACAAGCATAAATCACCTGGAAGAGACAGTATTTCCTGAAGAGTTCTGAAGGAACTCAAACATGAATGTGCAGAACTACTAACTATACTACGTCACCTATCTTGAAATCAGCCTCTGTAGCAGATGACTGGAAGGTAGTAGCTCATGTAACACCACTTTTTAAAAAGGGCTCCAGAGGCAATCCTGGTAATTACACGTTGATGAGCCTAAATTCAGTAGCAAATAAATTGGTAGAAATAAAAGTAAAGAACAGAATTATCAGACGCACAAACATGGTTTGTTGGGAAAGAGCCAACATGGCTTTTGTAAAGGAAAATCATGCCTCAATCTATTAGAATTCTTGGAGGGAGTCAACAAACATGGATAAGGTTGATCCAGTTAATAGAGTGTACTTGCTTTTCAGAAAGCACTTGACAACATCCCTCACCAAAGGTTCTTAAGGAAATTAAGAAGCCATGGGATAAAAGGGACATGTTCTCATGGATCAGTAACAGGTTGAAAGAGAGGAAACAAATGGTAGGAATATGGTCAGTTTTCACAATGGAGAGGTGAACAGTGGGGCTCCCCAAAAGATCTGTACTGGGACCTGTTCTGTTCAACATATTCATTAATGATCTGGAAAAGAGGGGTGAACAATGAAGTAGCAAAAGTGTAAGGATGATACAAAATTATTCAAGATAGTTAAGTCCAAAGTAGACTGCAAGGAGCTAGGGAGATCTCACAAAACTGGGTGACTGGGAAACAAAATGGCAGATGAAATTCAACTCTGATAAATGCAAAGTAATACACGCTGAAAAAAATAATCCCAACTATTCATATACAATGGGTTCTAAATTAGCTGTTACGACCCAAGAAAGAGATCTTGGAGTCACTGTGGATAGTTCTTTGAAAACTTCCACTCAATACACAGCCAGAGTCAAAAAGGCTAACAGTATATTAAGAACAAAAAGGAAAAGGATAGAAAATAAGACAAACTATCACAATGCCACCATATAAATCCATGGTGCACCCACACCATGAATGCTGTGTCCAGTCCTGGTCGTCCCATCTCAAAGCAAAAAAAATAAAAAATAGTGGCATTGACAAGGTTCAGGGAAGGGCAACAAAGATGATCAAGGGTATGTAGAGACCAAAAAAGATTAGGACTCTTCACCTTACAAGAGAGGCAACTAAGGAGATAAGAGAAAAGTCTATAAAATCATGGAAAGTATGAATAAGGAAGTGTTATTTACCCTTTCTTACAATACAAAAAATGGAGTCACCCAATGAAATTAATAGGCAGCAGTTTTAATACAAACGCATAAGTACATTTCACACAACGCACAATTAAATTGTGGAACTCATTATCATGGGATGTTGTGATGCCCAAAAACATAAGTGGATATGTTCATGGAGGATAAGTTCATTGATGGCTATTAGCCAAAATGATCAGGGACACAACCCTATGCTCAGGACAACCCTAAACCTCTGACTACCAAGAAGCTGGGAGTGGATGCCAGGGTAGATCACTCCATAGTTGCCCTGTTCTGTATACTCCCACCAAAGCTCTGGTAGGGGTCACTGTCACAGACAAGATACTGGGCAAGACATACCACGGTCTGATCCAATATGAAAGCTCTTATGTTCCTATGCCAACAGTTAAGCCCCTGACGATATTAAAATCTTGGAACATTTAATTAGAATGCCTCATCTTGGTTTCTGCAGCACTACACGAGGAAACAGGTGGTCTGGCAGAAGAACACTAGTCCATGTAAAGTTTTCAGATAAAACTGACACTATTCTGACAGCCAATCCTGCAGTTCTTATTTATACACAACTTCCTAAATGCCTACACATGTAAAGATATCACGGAAGTAACCAATTAATACCAAAATTAGTAAACAAAAAAGGACTATATATTCGTGTACATCTTTGCAGTACTAATTAATCCAATTTTGCATCTGGAACTATAGCTGGCTGCAAAAAAGGCTTTCCCTTGTATGAAAAATTCTGAATTTCTGAAAACATCCCAAGTTCAAAAAATTTTTGCTGACAGCAAGAGGAATGGTGAAATTACTAGGGAGCCTGGAAGACTGGGCTTACAAGCAGCCTACCAGGGTGGGGAGTGCTGGAGTCTGCAAACCCCAGCTCTAACAGCTTCACAGGACTGCTATCAAAGGGCAGCCTTGAGTGAGTGCCATGGTGCAAGAGAGGTGGGCAGAAAACATGACAGGTTTTTCACAGGAAACCTAACTGGGTTCTGTTTTAAAGTGTCAATGAAATAAACACATTCCTATGGAACATGTTAATTTCAACTAATCACCATTTTCCAGTGAAAACACACAAATGTTTCAGGACAGGAAGTGAGATAGGTGGAGCTGGTAGCACCATTTATAGTTCAGATTGCCCAACAGTTCTCAGAATAAAGAGCAGTTTTCCACTGTTTATACTTTGTAAATTTCAACTGGGCTGAAATTTTCCATGCCAGGTGTCTGCCTCAGGCTGAATTTTTTTTGTAGTTTCTGCAGAAAAAGTTCAACTATTTCTGAAAATGAGATTAAAGTACAGTTTTGTCCGTGTCAAAATTCTTCAAACTGTTTTGCTGAATAGCTCTAGCGCCGCTAATGCTTTAGAGCAGACTTGAAAATTGGCTTGGGGAAAGAGGGAAATAAATCTCCCAGGTGTCAAGGCCATGCTTTTTGCCTTTGGATGAAAATTCATTCAAATTTGGCCAAGCTATGAAACTCTGAAAATCTCAATTCATATATGGTCAATAGAGATTTTAATAAGAATTTTTACAGCTACATTCTCTGAAAATTGTATCTGTACTGAGCATGCTCCAATCCAGGGCACCAGCTGAATTGGACCTTCGCTTCGTGATTGCTGCTCCTGGCCACTGTGGCAACAGGCACTAGAACTGTGAACAGAGAGAGTGTGTCTCTCCAGGCTCCTGTCGTTGACCAGGCATAGAGGAGGATACAACCTAACTCAGGGCAGAGGAATGCAAGAAGGAAAGGATCTGGCTGGTTAAGAAGGATGTATGGGGAGACTTGCATGACATGCCTAAGCAGGGAGAGCAGGACAGGTGGAAGACAGACTGATGAAGATCACATGAACAGGGAGACTGGGAGAGCAAGAAGCCTGAGTCAGGGTAGGAAGACTAGGATGAGGAGTCAGAAGGATGGGAGGAAATTGAGGTGAGATGTCTTGAGAGGGAGCCTGGGGGATGTGGACTGAAGAGTGGTTAGGAGAGGAGACTGGGATTAGGGCAAAGAAATGGGTTGGGAGAGAAGAGATGGTACTCGGATGAGAAGCTGAGGGAGGAGATGGGACTGGGACAAAGACTGGCTGGAGGGAATGGGCAGCAGGGTCTGCCCACTAAAACACACTCCTCTCCAGAACCTGGAATGGAACCCAAGATTCCTGCGCCTTAACATTCCTCTATTGTCAGCAAATATCTGTGAAAACCGCTGGTAAAATGCATCTCATCCTCCTCCAGTGGCTGGTTCACAGAATGAGCCTATGGCTGCTATCACTGACTCCATTAGCTCAAGTAACCTATCCTGTCAATTTAAAATGTACCAATTTTACTGATGTCTAGATTTACAATTATGTCATGGACATTTTTCATAAGTGTCATGGCAGAGATGCAGGAAAAAACAGATAAGTCACAGAAAGAGGGTAGCAGGGAGCTCTGTTGGGAGCAGGGCTGGAAAGCAAGTCCACCTGTCCTCTGGGATCGGGACTGGTTCCCTGCTTTGGGCTTTGCAACATAGCGTAAGGGGTGACAATGCCACTCAGGTTTGGTGTACCTGTCCACACAGATGGAGACAGCAGGCCAGCCACACCTGAGGGGTAGAGGATTGGAGGGGGAAGGACTCAAAGGTGCATTTAGCCTTGAAACTGTGACACAGTTACCACAGACACCTACTATTTGGTGTGCATGGTATTTCAAATAGAAATTAGTGGGTTCCAGCTCCAGCTAGTTTTCAGCTATTAGACATAACAGACAAGTTTAAGAAATAAAGGCAGGGAAGAGGGGTCAGGGAAGGAGAACAGTAAAAGACTGAATGTTTTTGTTTTGTATCCAAGCTTAACATTTTAGATTCTAAATGCTGTTTTTAGTGCTAGGATTTTTTAATTCTAGAAAAACAGCTTGATATCGAGTCAATTTCAAAAGGTGAGTTAAGTAGTTTTCAGCACTACACAGGCTGCTGAGTGGCTCTGCCAGTGTTTTTAGTTTTACAATCATGTCTTATTTTTTAAAAAAATATCTTCCCTGTTGTGTCAAAGACCAATACAGAAAGGGGAAAAAATGACACTGCAGTGAAACTGACTATATGCAAAAACAACGAGGAGTCCTTGTGGCACCTTAGAGACTAACAAATTTATTTGGGTATAAGCTTTTGTAGGCTAAAACCCACTTCATCAGATGCATGGAGTGGAAAATACACTAGGCAGGTATAATGTGCTGTGTTTTTATACCTACCTGCTGTATTTTCCACTCCATGCATCTGATGAAGTGGGTTTTAGCCTACAAAAGCTTATACCCAAATAAATTTGTTAGTCTCTAAGGTGCCACAAGGACTCCTCGTTGTTTTTGCTGATACAGATTAACATAGCTACCACTCTGAAACCTGACTATATGCAGTACTATCAAATGCACACAAAAAAAAAACAAAAAAATCACTAATTTTCATCCTCATCTCTTTTACTTTTACTAATTTTAGCTCTTTAATAAGTTAAAAGTCAGGCATAATTTAACTTGACAGTGGCATTTTAAGTTACTATACTCAAAGTCTGGTGAGCAATGATCAGTAAGAATGCAGGTATAGGAATGACATCTGAAAGCCACTCTAGCAGAAAGATTTGAAAGAGACTAAGGTTGCCTGGGCACAAGGATCAAGGACAACATTCCAAACAACTTTGGATGGCATTAAAGAAAAGGTGAAGAGTTACTTGAGAAAGACAGGCAGGAGCATGCCAAGTAAGTAGAGCAACGGGCATGACAAGGAGTATAGAGATTACACAATCAAGAGCAGAGAGCTGTTCAGGGCCTTGAAGGTGAGGGCCAAATTTGAAGTTGTAGAGAGACATTGGCAAACACCGCAGAGACTCTGGGGGAGGAGAAAAAACTGTTGGAACAGCAACCAAGAATGGTTATTGGTCACTATAAATCTGTACCAAATTCATACCAGTGACCCAGAGGTGGAAAGTGTCACATGTCCTGAACCATTCAGTCCTCTAAGTTTCTAACTGAAAGTTTTTCTGATTTCTAACTAAATGAAAATTTTCATTTTTAAAAAGCAAAGAAGTATCTAACAAAATGTTGTGTTTCAAGTGAAAATGAGCGCAGGACTGGAATTAATAAGCAATTAATACACAAAGCAATTCTTTCTGACCTTGCTCCAAGGTTGGCATGGATGACCCATTTGTGCAGCATGTGCTCATTTTTAAATGAGCAACTAAAAAAAAAAATCACATATTCATTTTCCAATCCAAAGGGTAGGAAGAGGGAACAACTGTTTGACTTACAATAGCAGGAACCCTTACCTTAAGCCTTTAGTGTACTTTTTACTTGCCATTGCCCAGTTCTGTGATTTGAAGAAAGTATTTCCTATATTCTTTATGTCTTCTGCTATGGACACAATCTTGTCAATCTATTGAGAAGACAAAAAAAAATCCTATAAAATATAAGTATTAAATTATGTTATTTATACCAAGCTGCAACAAGTCTTTGGACTACTTAATATTTAACAGTAGAATCCCAAGTCTACTCTCTTTCAAAGATTGCCAAAATGCACCAAAAACTCGACTATTCCAAGTTTTGAAAGAAAACTATATTCAAACTACTACAATATTCTATTATATGGGCAACACATTCTCCTTGATCAATGGTATGAAACTCTCATTGAGTTGTACATGAGGGTAAGAACATAAGAATGGCCATACTGGGTCAGGATATTGGGCTGGATGAAACATTGGTCTGTCATCTGACAGTGGTCAGCACTAGATGCTTCAGAGGGAATGAACAGAACAACGCAATTATTGAGCAATCAATCCCCTGTTGTTCAGTCCCAGCTTCGAGTAGTTAGGGGTTTAGAGACACCCAGGGCATGGGACTGCATCCCCGACAATCTTGTCTAATAGCAATTGGTGGACCTATCCTCTAGGATCGGGGGACAGACCTTAAGAGAACAATACATAACAGCAATAGAGAACATGCAATCACTAATTTAATTGTTTGCCCTTAAACGCAGTTACATGAACGAACATTCATTCCTCCTTAATCCAGGATCAGATAAACAGAAGCTTTAGCTGTATCCATAAAAAATCAGAGATTTGTTAGTGATGCAGGTATATAACCAAGAACTTCTCATTCCCAAAAGTATTGTGTCTTATTTCCCACAGTTCAAGGCACAGATACTTGATCTGCATAGGCTCTCCAACCAACAATCAACTGTTTACATACTTCTGTCCTTCCCTCAAACCATTTCTAGACCCATAAAGTAAAGCTGATAGTTAACTGCCTGTCTGTTCTAAATCCATCACTCTAGCTTCAACTTAGAAGGTACAAGGCTTTCAAGTGTCAACAACTGTCTCTGTATCGGTAATTTAACAAACTGCAGTTAGTACTGTCTTTACCACAGCCACAGACATTTATATGCCACAGCCTACTCCAACGTCCCAGCAAAATATAGAGACTTCTAAAAGTTCAGTTTCAAAAAAGTATTTCTGTTCAGTCACTGCACACTGACCCAATAAAAACTATACATGTGGCAGATAACTGCCTATCCTGACAAATAAAATGGCAGTGTTGTCTGTCTATACAGGGCATGCCTAGAAATTGCTTTGTGGGTGAAAAGCATGGTAATGAGATGATTTTTTAACTATGGAAAGTGTCACAGACTATGGGGGAGTCAGGGCCCTGCAGCCCCCACCCCCAACTTCCTGCAATTCACCGTGACTCTCAGCCAGACAGTAAAACAGAAGGTTTATTAGATGACAGGAACACAATCCCAAGCAGGGCTTGTAGGTACAACCAGGACCGCTCAGCCAGGTCCCTCTGGGGGGAAAGGATCTTAGACTCCAGACCTGGGGTTCCTTGCCTCTTCCAAGACAGCCCAAAACTGACATCAAAAAATCCTCCTTTCCTCCCCATCTCCTTTCGCCTCACCCCACCCCCTTCCTGGCTCAGGTAACAGGCTCAGGTACAGTCCCTCACCTAAAGTCACCCCCTGCTCTCCCATCCCCCAATGCAGACAGTTCCAGCAAAACCAAACGACATTCCCAGGTCAATCCATCCCGCTCCCTACTGCGTCACAGAAAGCAACTAAATCGTTAAATAATTTCCAGAGTATTAATACTATGAAATCCTATATAAATTATGCCTCTGGAAACTTGTCACTACAGCACCACAATGAAGAACTGAGAAATAAAGGAAGAATCGGAAAAAAAGCATCTAAGTGGAACGTTTTGTTCTTAGCCTTATATGCACTGGAAAAATAAATCCAAGTTAGCATTAAAAAGAGTAGCTAAAAAGGCATCACAAAATTCCCCATCATTACATCTAACTTGCCCTAACAGACTTCTTAAAAATAAACTGAAGTCTGGTAAACCTGACAACAACCACCATATATCTCAGATTATGTAAATATCATTGCACAGGAAAAATAATTGTCTTCAAAGAAAAACCACTTACATCTTTTAAATCTACATCTGAATCTTCAGGGAAATCTGGGTGAGTATCTCCAGAGCCATCCATTGGGGAGATTCCCCAGTTATCACCTTCCTTCAGCTCTCCACATTCTGCAATAATGCACAACTGTAAAAAACAGGAGGCGTACAATATGCAATGTTGCCATTCACTAATTGGAAAGCTTTAGCTCTTGTGTATTTCCAAAAGATCAGTGAAAGTGTCCTCCTGTCACTCCCAAACTACAGATTTCAGAGGCCTACTTCAGCTGCTTCTAACTATCCTTATGAAACTCAGCTTCATTTTCAGTTTTACTGCAAGGTAAACTCATCAAGTTCAACCGCTGGAAGGAGCATAGGGCTATTTACCCCATAGTAAGACTGAAGTGCCTAGTTTTCACTGTGTTTTACACCTCAGGATAGCTCATGCATGTTAGTTACTTAGGTAAAAAAAAAATCTATTATAGCAGCGAAGAAGACACGGTCATTATGTGAAAGGGTGACAACACACACTAACACTTCCTACTGCTGCTCTATGTTTCTTGGAAGCACCAACCAAGCCTAAGACCACTTAGCTGTAAAAATCTAGCAGGATCACACCACAAGAAGCCATTACACTAGGAATGACTGCATTGCTCATCTAGGCTACCACATATGAAAAGGAAAACATGTATTTTTAAGTTGGTAGCAAAATAAATGCTTTCTTTTCCAACAACAAGGGAAAATTTTCAGATATTATGGAGGAGACATAGATGATGAAAAATAATTGGTCATATTTTATATTTGATGAAGAGGCATAACCCCCTAACACAGCCGTGTTAAATGTACTAATTATACTGTTTGCTCAATGCTGTTAGACCATTAGCCCCCCGAACCCACCCCCCCAACACACACACACGTCCCCTAAACACAGAATGGGAGCCAAGAACTCATGTGTCTACTCAGCTGCAACATGAACTCCTTTTGCAACTTTTGGCAAGTCAGAACTTCATTTATACAGGTTTCAGTTTCTCATACGTTCAAGGTGCAGAGACTTTACCTTCCTCCCTCATTTCCAAAGGTGGTGTGAAAACTGTTTAGTAATTACTAGTTAACATTTGTAAGAGTTTTACACATCTAGAATATTAAGAATTATTAACTACAAGATACTGTAACTTTTTCCCCTTTCCCAGTTTTTAATACTTTCTTTGATCAAAATATTTTATTTAGGATTAGTAAAAGGCTTTACCAATCCTGTGACTTTTAGTCTGGAAATCATTTTTACAATGGAAGATAAAAGCTAATCTGAAAATGTTACATGTTCTGCGAGACAAAGCTTAGTAAAAGCTGTACTTTTTTCTAGTTTTGATCTAACAAAAGCAAACCAATTTTGAATCATACTGAAAAACAACTAAAATTAAATTCTCACAGAATACTAAAACAATTCTCACAGAAGGCACCACATAATGGAACAAGTATCCTCTGAGATGTCCTGATCTTACCTGTGCAGGTTTTTCTCCATTCACTTCAACATTTTCTAATATTTTAGCAACACCCATTCCTTTGATCACCCGGCCGAACACCACATGTTTCCCATCCAGGTGAGGGGTTGGCACCGTTGTGATAAAGAACTGAGAGCCATTTGTATTGGGTCCTGCGTTTGCCATGCTCAGCAGCCCTGCCTGATCATGCTGTATGAGAAAACACCATCAAAGCAAATATAAGTAAGATCTGATTATTCTACAAGGTTACTACGATATACTACCAGGAAACGCAGTGTACCCCAAATAAGAAGCACACACTGACAACCTGCAAGGGGCCTGAGGGCCACACATAATTTGCAACTGGCTTCATCTTCCCTGATAACACAGGACAGTTGTCTTTATTGTATTTCCTATAGTTGGTTGCTAGCAAGATTAGTGATTTGGCACTTGATACTACCCAATCAGTTAACAAGAAATGTTGCATTGGCTGTTTAACTGCATCATTCAGCTCCATGCTGTCTAAACACCAAAACTGGAGAAATCAGTTGAGGGGTGCCTGATGTGAGGGTGCCTGATCTGATGCTGCCTAATACAATCTCCTGACATTACAACCAGCTCTCTGTGCCCCATTTAAAAAACAAGATACAGTAACTGACTCAGTAATAATGCAATTAAGAGGAAACTGTTAAATACTTCCTTAAATCCTATCCAGCAAACACTTGTGCATTACTTATCTTACATGAGTAGGCAGTCTCATTAACCTTCATGCATCTATTCACAGGAACGGAGTTACCTGAATGCAGTTTGCAGGACTGAGGCCTTGTACTTTAAAAAACTTATTGCTGTATAAATCACACACTTTCCCCCTACAATTCTTTTGCCTCCTTCTAAGTAAGCACATGGATTATTTTGCTTCACCATCCAGATTTTTTTCTCTTTAATACTTTTTTCTAAATGACACCCAAAAAGTTTCATGTATATTGGAAATAAAGACTGCAACACAGCCTTTGCTCAAGTCTTCTACACAAGAATGGCTGTTTACCCTACAGAAACTGTGCTTCTTCAAGAAGTCATAGTCACTCTGGATCTCACAGTAGGTGCATATGCACTACATGTATGCAAGGCTGATTTTTATAGCATTGTCTGGCAAAGTTATACCTGCGACTTGTGGCTCCTTGTGCTCTAGTATGACGGCAAAACGGGTTGGACAGTCGCCACCCTCCCTCAAGTCCCTCATACTTCAAAGTCCATGGTAGATGAGGACTCTGGAAAGCAGGAATGGAGAAGCATGTCATGGGATCCACACTGATCTCAAAAGAACATCCTCAAAGAAACACAGTAAGTACCCAATTCTTTCTTCTTGGAGTATGTGTCAGTGTAGATCCAACAGTAGGCAGCTGGCAAGCAGTATCCCTTCAGGATAGTGGAAATGAAGAGTTTCAGCTGCCTCAGTAGAACACTGACTGTCCTCCTAAACTTGGCAACTGACCTAGTCGCTAAGTTCAAAGCACAGTGTTTGACAAAGGTCCATGCTGCTGCCTTGTAGATCTCCGATACTGGCACACTTCTGAAATAGGCAGATGATGTCACAAGTTCTGATGGAGTGAATTTGGATGTTTGATGGGAGAGATAAAACAGCTGACTGGTAATACAAAGAAATGCACTGCTTAATCCATTTTAATATCTTGTGATGAAATGACTTGACCTTTGGAACAGCTCTAACCAGAAACATACCAAGAGGGGATGTCTGAATGTTTTGGTCCTGTCAGTGAAAAAAGCAAAGTCCTGGATATATCAAGTGTGTGCAATTTCTTTTCAACTGGTGCCAAAGGCGGTTTCAGAAAGACGACAAGCAGCTTGATAGAATTGATTCAGATGAAGTTCTGAGACTACCTTAAGGATGAATTTCAGATGAGGTTTTGGAACCACCATGTCCCCATGGAATGTTATATAGGGAGATTCAGCTTGAAGCACTATTCATTTTTCTGGCTCAAGTGATAGCAACTGAGAAGATCATCTTCACAGTGAGGTAACATAGGGAAGAATACTGACAGATGCTCAAATGGCACAAATGCATCCTCTGATTGGTGGGGAATTGCCTAGTAGCCCTTTAAGGAACTGATACCATGGGATGAGAGAAGACAGAGCATGACTGCATCACCAGGCGACAAGTTGAAATCACTAAGGTGGATTTTAAAAGAGCTGTGTGAAAGACTGGCTTATCTGAGGTGTGGTAAATACCATGGATCTCTGGTATCAAGACTGGTGTTGTCCATATTGAGAAACTCTTCTATTTGGCAGTGCTGAGTCAATCAACCCCAGTGCCAACAAAGTTATTAGTGTCTCACCTGTATCGATGAGACTAATGCCAATATGGCTGGCACAGTTTTTGACAATGTTCTCTTTCCTGTTGCTGCGGAGTGGTGTCTACTTAATGGAGCTCTCGCTGAAGAGGAACCTTCTCATTCTTTGAAACTATGGTAGGCTCCATATATCAATTGCTCAAGTAGTTGCAGTTTCAGTTGTATATCCCTCAACTTGCAGGTCCCTGAGGAGAAAAATTAGCATGACATAGACTTACTGGGGATG
This sequence comes from Chelonoidis abingdonii, assembly GCF_003597395.2. Lineage (NCBI taxonomy): Eukaryota > Metazoa > Chordata > Testudines > Testudinidae > Chelonoidis > Chelonoidis abingdonii. The sequence continues at coordinate 65,785,014 of NC_133773.1, forward strand.
CGACTTTCCCCTCAAACAGAACAGATATTTACTATGTCCTTTGACCAGAAAGATTAAGTCTGTCACAGGCCACAAAGACTATAAACCTGGATGATTTGGAATCCAACAGAACAGTAAGTTCAGGGTGCCGAGCCTTGCTGTATGGGGAGGCATAGATGGGTCTTTCCTTCTCTTTTTTTTCACCACAAAGTTTGAAGCTCAGGAGTAGTGAGGTAGAAACTTGCTGGTTTCCATCTCTTTGTCACACGCAGTAAGAAGAAGCTGAGTGAGGGTCGTGGTCACTCTACCCTTTATGTTCTCACCAGGGCTTGGAGCTGTGTCCCGGCTCTGCTCCAGCCCCAGGCGGAAACCTGCAGCTCCACTGCTCTGGGCTCCGCTTCAAAGCCCTGGTTCTCGCACAGGAGCACAAGAAGGCACTGGGTGCAAGCATGGCCCCCATGGACACATCTATTTAAAATAAAATCCCATCTTGCATGCATGAGCTGCATATGCATCTATAATGGAATCCACACTGACACACTACAAATCGTGTTTACAGCAAGACTTTCCAACTAATGCAACCTTAGGAGTGCAAAAACATGACTGTAAGATGGCCTTTATTAATGTTTCTTTTCCTGTTATGGAAAATATTTGCATGGAAGTAAATACTTTCTCCCAATCTGCCCAAATTTTACTTCTGCTGGATTCTGCAAAGACAACATGACTCCAGTATTTACCAAAAAATGGAAAAAGATGTGATGCCACAGATTCCTCCTCCTGAATTTATAAGATTAAATGTGAGAAATTCCTTGTTTTAAATCACAAATATATGACAATAAAACCTATAGGATTTATTTAATTCTAAACGATTGTATATGAAACTTTGCTCCAGAAATAAAGTTCCTCTGATAGTCAGTGTAATAATTTTATCAGGGAATATTTCCTCTCCTTCAGCCAAGGTACACAATGCACAATTTAATGATGTCATTCTGTTCATGATTTTTAAAACTATAAAGTGCTGCTGCCTGTGTTTTGTAGGAGTTATAGTCTTTTCCCTAAAACTGAAATATTTTACAGGTAAAGCTACTAGTACTTTTTTCACCTCCTCATAGACCGACATCATCATGGATCACCATAAGCGTACTAAGATTGCACTGGAATAATAAGAACCAAAACAACCTAATTTCAAAAACTGATTCCATTTAGCATTTTTAACTACTTTACCTTATAATGAAAGTTTTCATCTTCAAATTTTTCTCCATATATACTTTCTCCACCTGTGCCATTCTGATTTGAGAAGTCTCCACCCTGGATCATGAATTTCTTAATAACTATTAAGTAGAAAATGAGTCATAAGAGATGGTGTCAAGGCAGAAAGAGCATTAAGCAGGATTACATTCAAGGGTGAAGACAAACCCCACTTCTTCAACATGAACCTTAATTCCTTTATTATTTGAATCCCCTACACACCTGCATAGTTGCAACCAGAAATGCATGACTTCTTGTGGCTTAATATAGCAAAAGCAAAATGGCTAACGCTCAATCAAATTTCTCACTGGGCACATAATTGTGCAATACCAGAAATAAGCCATATATCCTCAGTATATAGCACCGTTTGATGATAACTTGCATCTATAGCCTACGTATTTTTACAGTTATTTTATGCAAGAGAAAGATGGTCAACAGAAGTGTAACCTTGAGGGTAATGTAAAGAGGGAATCACGATCAGCAAAACAGTCAGGCGAGTCAGTTATACCCAAAAAAAATGAACAATGCTTCTTAGTTATCAGATTCCATCGAATCATCCATTTTCAGCTTTCTGAACCACACTTGACTCTCACACCTCAACTGGAAAACCACTTAACCTATTTATCACTCTCAGTAAAATATTTTGTTAAATGATTCATTTATATCTGCAAATGTCAAACATCACCTAAGTGAAAGAACAGGGGGTCAGAAAGCCTAGTTTCTATTCCAGATTGTCAATGATTATGTGACTTTGTGTGAGCTATTTGACTTCCCTGAGCCCCAATTTCTCCATGTGTAACATGAGTAAAGAATCATCATCTTATTTTCATAAAGCACTTTGAGATTTTTGGATTACAGTTAAAAACTAAAATGTATTAATAATTTCAAAAAAATGATGTCCCTGAGTATGATGATTGTTTTAGAGAAATGTATTTTTCAAAGCTTTAATAGTCTATCTCCTCAACATCTGAAAAAAAGTCCACAATTACAACAGAGCAAGCTGAGATATAAAAAAAAATATTTTCACATTAACTAATGATTTTATATGTATTACAATGCAGTTTCATATTAGGAAGCCTACAACACAAGACTGCGGGATGTTCTGTTACAGCATAACATATACACACAAAACCAGGATTCAGTCCACAAATGACAGTCTTTCCTAATAACCTCCACCACCAGCTGTTGTGGAGAAAAACACTAGAAAACTGCAGCAAAGAAAATCCCTTGCTCATATGGGACCTTACCCAAAGCCAAATGAAGTCAGTGGAAAGACTCCCACAGTCTAATGTACTATTGCCATTAGAGCAAGCCTACTACTAACTATTGATGCACTCTCTACAAACACATGGTCAAGGTAAACAGAAGATAAAATAAAGATGGATAAATAATGAATTTCTACTATTCTCTAAAGCATTACTTTTCTAAATGGAAAACTCTTGTATTAAACCCAAATATCTAATGAAAGGCCATATGTTATGCTAAATCTCTTAATATATTTCTACTGCAGCTTGACTCTGCGTTTTCTTTTCTTCCTTTCTGAATCGCTAATTCAAAAGGATTTAAATACTGAAAGTCCAAGAAAACTCTCCCTGAGTTCCATGAAAGCCAGATCAGCCCATAACTTAAGTACTGATCACAGTTAGAAATCCACACACATCCCTACCACCTCAATATCGAAATCAAACTGGTTTCAAAATACTTGAAGTCAACTGCTAATATTATGCAACTTAAACAGAAAATGAAAAAACAACAAAATAAAGATGATTCAAACTTACTTCTATGGAAAGGGCATCCTTTATAATGAAGAGGCTTTCCAGTGGTAGGCCCTATCCCTTTTTCTCCTGTACATAGTGCACGGAAATTTTCAGCAGTTTTGGGCACAACGTCTGCAAACAATTCTAAGACAATTCGACCAACTGGAATATGAGAGAGAGAGAACGAACACACATTTCAGTCCAATCCTGAAAAACACGTGGAAGAGCACACCATCTCAAAACAAACATGTTTATATAGCAGTTCTGTAAGTGTGGGAGAGGGGCGGAGGGGGAATTAATGATTGAATCAACAGTATTTAAGCCATTGTTAAACTAACCTAATTCTTAAAATATACAATTTTCTATATCCCTCCTACAGCTACCATGGGTGGAGCTAGTGCATTACAGTTACAATGTTTGTTACCATAGATACAGTCAGAGAAAAACCAGCACCATGAACTGGTTAAGGGGTAGACAATGACAGATGTGTCTAAAAACTATTTGAAAACAATCCACACATATAAGAGTCAAATTCTGCCCTTGGACATACTCATAGGACTCGCATAGACTTAAAAGCGTACCACATTTGTGCAGCAGGTATTCTTGTTAGAACTGGTTAGGAAAACAGAGTTTTGCTTCCATGGAATATTTCAACTGCTTTTTCTTTTTCATTGTCATTTTCCATGGAAGATAACTACTTTTGCTGAAAATTCAAAACCGAAATATTTTGGCTTAAAACCAGGATGGCCATGCAGGGTTGTTTTTCAGCCACCCTTTTTTTTGTTTTTTTGTTTTTTTTTTAAACAAAATCTTCCACAGAAAGTGAACACTTTTTGTGAAGGAAAAAAATTCAAACCCTTTTCCACTGAAAAATAGTATAAATGGAATTTTTTTGACGAGCCCTAATCTTCATACTTAGACTTCAATCCCACAGAAATTTATATGCAATAGGACTTTTATGTATGTGGACAATCACTTAGTGGAACTACAGTTTCCCTTTAAAACACATCTACTGTTAGATGCTACAAATGCTTTTACTTTAAAATGAAACCTCAATGGTAAACAAATCCATAAAGCATTAATCTAATTTCACAAAGCTGCCTTCTTACAATGATTCCACTCCAAGCAGCTGTTAACTGTCAGTGGTGCTGATGTTTTCTCATCAGACAGTCAATTAGACAACTACCAAGGCAATTCTCAACTTAATTTTATGTATGAAAACTAAATATATGAACATTAAATCTAATAATGGAGTGAAAGTAAATTAAAATGTTTGAAACTGTAATTCAGTAAATTGATTTTAGCATCTATTAAAGAATTGCTGACATTTACCTTTTATTCTCAATATTACCATTAAATAAATCACACATGAAATTCTAATAAGATGGGAATATCTATCTTTACCTAAATCTTGAAAAGCTAAATTTTCCAAAGAGTTGTTTGTTGGTTGGTTTTGTTGTTGTTGTTGTGTTTGTTTGTTTTGTTGTTTGTTTTACACAAGTTGGAGGTAGCTTTTGAAAGTTCTACTTCAGTGACACCCATGATCTCAAGAGACCATCGACCAACATGCATTTGGAGGCAAAAATACCTATGAAGAACCATTCCCTGCTGCCTCCAACTATATGATTTATTTCTCCCTCTAGCAGCAACTTCTCTTTTTTGCAGCAGCAGCCAACTTATGTCCTGTTTTGCTATGACTGTGCCATGACACTTAAAAAAGAGTCAATAAAGGGACATGAAGTTTTGAATCAGAGGCTACTAGACTTTATCCAGCTGAGAAGATCACTGTAAACAAGATGTAACATGGCACATTGACACTATTAGTCCCCCTGGGGCGCATATCCAAAGTCAAAACAATTGTGCGTGCTACAGTGTATGACCAAGACTGGCTGGTATTTCAGCCAGCCCCTGATTTAAGTCTGACGTTCACGTAGCACCTTGTGCCTTTCAACTGGTGTTTGTGGAGTCAGGTCTGTACACTGAACTCTTTAGGGTAGCAGACATGTCACACTGTGTGTCTTTACTGTCATAGCAAGGACTTCTATTATGATGGTAAATCCCCAATAATTTGCTCTCTCATGTTATGCCGAAATTCATAGTCAGCCTGTGAAGCCTGGTGCATGGGTCTGTTTCCCTGGGTTCCGATGGTGTAGCCCTAAGCACCCCTCTCTCTGTTCACATTGAATCCACTATTATAATCTTTGTACAAAATATGCCTAGTGAGGTATCATTTGAAAGATAACTCACTGATCGTTAACATTTTTCATGATGTATGTACACAGTGTGCATTAAGAGTTATGGATATATGCTGGAGTTACGACTGCAGTGTGTTTATCAGGCATGTCGAGGGAGATTTTAAAATAGGTTTATCCTAAACAAAGGAATGGGGTTTACCAATTACCCAAACAATAAACAGGGTCATCAAATTAACAAGGAGTGGGGATGAGAGCAATTTGCATTTTGGTAGACACCAGCATAGGAAGAAAGAGTGTGGATCTTCCTTTGCCACCAGATGTCATGCACTTTTCCTCACAGCTTGAATAAACTTTGCTTTGAGGGGTAACCTTCATACTCTCAGAAGAATCCATTTCAAAGGTTTACTGATCTATAAAGACAGAGAGACTGAATCTCAAGCAAATGAGCTGATTATACACAATATAACTGTACTATAGGAGTATTTAGAGTGAGTTCTTTTCTGAAAGCTAATGACATTCTGCTGATTAATATCACTGTAAAATGTATATATTAACATTATATGAGGGAGTATGTACACTTAATGATATCCTTTGACATCTGTGGACAAATGGAGACAGATTCGATCCCAGAGAGGAGAGAAGGAAGCTATTTACCAGTCTCCAATGTAAATTAAGTATGAAAGAATCCAAACAATGGAAGTCCTATCTACATAGATATCAGCAACGAAATGGGAAGATCACAGAATGAAAAAAGAAAAAAAAGAGCAGGAGGTCTCTTGAAACAAAGTTATTTAACTCTGGAAGATATAAGCAAGGACAGAAACCATCTGTGTGTCCATCATTAGACAGACTCATGGGAGCAGAGCTCTTGGAAGCTGGGAAAAAGAGGTCCTTCAACCAAGGCGGGTACTGAAGTCTCTAGAATCTCACTATAGATGAGGTACCTGCTTGAACAAAGCCTGTACCTTGCTAAATTATGTTTTAGACTTTTAGATGTGTTTTCACTTTTGTTTGTAACCATTTCTAACTTTTATTCTGGAACTCACTTAAAAGCCTATCTTCTTTTGTTAATAAACATGCTTTACTGTTAATCTAAACCAATAGCACAGTGTTTAAATGAAAGTGAATGTTAACACCAGTGACCATGGCAAGCTGGTGGAATTTGTCTCTTTAAAGGAGCAAGCAGATTGCTGTATTCCTCTCAATGTTGCAGAGCACCAGGGTTTGGGAAAGTTCAGGACTGGAGGCATGGGGGAGAGGTCACATCAGCCAAGTCTAGTACAGTCTGTGATCATGGCTGGCAAGCTGCTGGATTCAATGCGGCTGACTCAGAGCTGTATAAAACATAAATGCTGATTGGCTGCGTGTGTGGCCCAGGCTTGGTCTACACTATAGAGTTAGGTCAACATAGGGAGCTTATGCTGGCCTAACTATGTCAGCGTCTACACTACCGGCTTCCTTCCCCTGCTGTAAGTGCCCTACTACAGTAACTAAACCAACACCTTCACAAAAGGCTTAGGTTGGTATACTGTAGTTAGGGAGACACAGTATGTGTGCAGAGACACTGCATTCCTTACACTGGCTACAGGGCTGCTGAGAGCAGGTTTGGTCCCGGTGGGAAAAAAAATCCCCCCCCCCCCCCACCCCCACCGGCGGACCAGCTAAACAGGGCCAACAAAGCTCGGGAAGCCAGGCCCCAGGCCCCCTTCCGGACTGCTGGGCCCCACTAATTTGTACTGGCTCCCCCCACTCGTTGGCCCTTCTTGGCTGTCTTCTCCAATCCAGGGTTCTGGAAGCCCTGAAACTGACAAGAAAGCAGACTCCTGGTTCCCCAGCTGGACTGCTGGGTCTCAGCTCTAGGCTGGGCACCTGAAGGTGAGAAGCCCCTGGGGGGTGGAGGGGTAGCAGCTGGGCTCCATGCAGGTAGCTGAAAGCCCTGGCTCTCAGCCCCACATCAGTCACCGGAAGCGCTCCTGGTGAGGCCGCACGCCAAGGACAGAAGAAGATTAACGTGGCCATCAGCCACCACAATAATTACTGCAGGGCTGTAAGCCAACCTACGTTCCTTACTTAGGACTGTAGTGTAGCCATGTCCGCAGACAGGGCACCACACGCAGCAGAACATTTCGAGGCCCTCGGGGCTGTCCCAGGAGCAGTGTGGGCCCTACGCACCGGGCTAGCAGCGCTCAGGGGCTGCACAGGCCGAGGCAAGTGCACGCAGACCCTGCGACGCCAGCAGGCAGGCAGTGCCCTGACCACCACAAATCCCTTCTCGGGTGCGAGGGGGCTGCCCGCAGGGGCCCCCGCCAGGCTCGCGGGACCTGCCCCCTCCGCTCCCCGTGCCGCAACTCCCAGCCCGACGCGCCACAAGCACAAAGCAGCTTGGGGCGGGGGCTGCACAAGAGCCATCCGGGTCCCACGGCAAGGCGCGCAGGAACCGCGGCTGCTGCCCCTTCTCCTCTACCCCGCCCTCCGGGGGAGGCGGCTGGCGAGCGGCAGCTCCGGCGTGCTGCACGGACTGGCCCCGCGGGCTTGCAGCGGGGCTGCCCGCCGAGAACCTTCCACCGCCGCGGCCGCCAACGTTCCTTCCCCAGGCTCTCGCGCCCGCTCTCCAGGGCAGCGTTCCACCGCCGCCCCTCTCGCGCCCTCCCTGCCCGGGGACCTGCCATTGCTTCACACACCGCGTTCGCCTCCGATGTCCACATCGAAGAAGACTCGGGGGTTGGCGACCAGGGATGGGGGGGCCATACTGCAGCTAACGGCGGCTCCGCTAGTGGCTCCTCCCCGCCTGGCCACGTGCACTGACTCGGCTTCCGTTCAGCCGGGATCGGGTGAATAGCTCCGGCCAGTAGGCGTTGTGCCCTGGCCCGCCCACTGCTGCTGCCTGTAAGCTTCTCATAGGCCAGTTAGCGCAGGGAACCATGTGTCCATAGGGGTCCATGTGAGTGTACTCCAGTCTGTCCCATGCTCAGGGGTAGGGTAGCCAGATGTCCTGATTTTATAGGGACAATCCCGATATTTGGGACTTTTTCTTGTATAGGCTCCTGTTACCTCCCACCCCACTCCCGATTTTTCAGCCTTGCTATCTGGTAACCCTACTCCCGGGGTGCAGAAGAGCAGCTTCTAGCTATTCTGGCAGCTGCAGCTCCTAGTCCCCTACTTTAGGGATGGCATGGGCTAGCCTCATAATGGGACACACCAAACGTTTGTTGCACTGGGTACCCCGTGTCAGTCGTTCCTCACTCTTGCTTAAGTCTGACTAGTTAGGGGAGGTGTACATGCAAACCCCATCTAGTGTAGATGCACTTCTCCTCCTCTGCTGATAGAGGATTTTGCTTTTTGTGCGTTGGCTCACCGGATCATTGTTTGAGATTTCCTGCCGGTCACACTGGCCTCAGAACTATTTAGGCTTTGAGGATCTGGGCCCTTGTGCCAGTTTGAGGAGACCACCAGTCCCTGGTTTCTCTACCAGCATGGGGCCATTGACAACTTGGTGCCCCCAGGTCACAAAGTAACCTAGTGTAAAGACATTGCACTCCTAATACTATTATTATCCTGCATGGACACAGAGATGGTACTGCAATTGTGTCACATCTCAAAGGTGGGAGGGAGGGGGTTACCACACAAAAAGTCCGAACAAGAATCAAACGTAAGCATGCACATGACAAACAAATGGTTGGGGGTACCTCAGCAATTCATGGCTAGATTGCCCGCCTCCTGTCCTGGAAGCAGGACTGGAGTTGGAGACAACTTTTTTGCCCTTTCGATCCTTTCTCCAGCTTTAGGCAACTTGGTGGACCTTAAATTGTAAGACTGCAAATTTCTAGTAAGCAATACATAGGAAACCTTTGGGTTGTCGTATGTTGAAATATTTAACTTTATATTGGGTTTCATTTTTTTTTACTCTTTCCAAATTAAAATTGACTAGATAAAATGTCTTTTGCTGCACCTTTGACAAGTCTCTTTTGAAGTCTGCACAGTGACAGTGCTTTGAGTTCTGAGCTCTAAAAAAATAAATCTCAACATTAAAATGCTTGAGGGGAAAATCATTTTTGTTACATTATTATTTATTACCACTTTTAAAATCCTGGGGTATGGCTCAGGGAACATATTTTCAATATAAAACATGATGGAAGTGATACTGATTGGGAAAGAACTTTGAGGATCTTGTGTACAAATTTTCTTCATAATACAGGTTGGATATTAATGTTTTAGAGTACATTATTAATGTCTGGATAGATGAGTATAGATCAGCATTCACATTTCACTAGCTCTTTAGAGTGCTTTTCCCACCAATTTGTATCACCCTTATGTTGTCTGGTTTCAGCTGCATCAAGCTGGCTCTCATCCATCTCCTAATATGTGCCAGCCAGTCACTGACAGAGTGTGGGGACAGTAGTTCCAAGATCAAAAGATAATGCAAAGCAGAGCGGTCTGTCACTGGTGTACTGATGATACTGGGTCATAATAATTTTGAATGCCTTTATATAAATGTTGAACAGAAGAGATGATTAGGATTGAGCTCCGCAAAGGACCGTACAGCTGGAAGAAAGAACAGTCATCCTTCACCATCTGGGAACAATTGGAAAGGAGTGAGTGGAACCAGTCTAAGACAATTCCATCTTTCTAAGCCAGGCCATGCAGCGGTGTCAGTAATTTCACATGCTCAACAATGTCAAAGGCCATCAAAACCTTGAGTCATCAGACATCTATCTGGCCTCAATCCATTGGCCTAAGGAGATCTCTGACCATTACAATTAACATTGTTTCTATGTCATAACCTGGTCTGAAACCTAACTAGGTGATGTCCAGGTCCAGGTAGTGAGTTGTTAGCTGTTTGTGATGATGCCAACAACTTCTCATTTATCTTTCCCAGAAATGATCTCAGCCAGGCAGTAGTTGTCCAGGATGCTTGTGTCCAGAACAGATTTTTTGAGCAGAGATCTGACTAAAGTTTTTCTGAGTGCTGATGGTAACTTTTCCTCTGGAAGAATCATTAACAATGTCTTCCAGGAGAGCATCAAGGCAGTCCCTGCAATATTTCACTAGCTGGCAGAAGGGAGAAAGGGGTCTAGTTTGCATGTGGTCAATACTTTATTATTACATTACTATAATTCATATTACTGTAGTGTCTATAGGCACTATTCAGACATAAAAAAGGACAATCACTGCCTCAAAAAGATTCTAAATAGACAAGACAAACAAAGGGTGGTAGAAAGGAAGTATTATTGCCCTTATTTTTACAGATGAGGAACCGAAGAAAAGAGAAATTAAATCTTTCCCATAGTCATACAGGAAGCAGATCTGGGATTTGAATCAAGAAGCTGAAGGTCTAGTCAAGTGACTTAACCACAAGAACATCCTTACTCAATAGAGTGATTGTATGATCACCACCACTTAGGACATCATTTTATATGCATTGACAGATAGTGGAACATTGGTAAGTAGATTCTAGAAAGAATACTGACATGATTAAATGAATGCATGAGATTCTACATTAAATTTACAGGTAAATGATTTTTTTTAAACTGACATTTTATAAGGTCATCTAAACTCTGTGTCTCCAAGTAGTAAAACTATTGACCTTCATAAGCCTTATTTTAATTTGGAAAAAGAATTTAGGAACTGCATCTCTAGGCCCATATTCATTAGCTCTGTTGATTAGTGAAATTAATTATTATAAGTATTTTGAAGATGAAGCAGTATCTGATTTGCTTGCTGAGCTGCTTTATCCATGTTTAATTTCAAATGCTTAATTTTCTGCACATATAGCATTAAGGGACCAATCCAACTCTTACTGCAGTAAATTAGAGTATTTCTATAGTATAAGCACTTAAAATTTTCAATAAATATTAGAAACCTTCCCCTCCCTGTCCACAACCTCTTGCCCTTCATATCTCATCCAGGTGTGACTCTTTCTCTACCTGAGCAAGTCAATTATTGCTAATATCTGAAGAAGAGATGTCTTGCTCTGATGGGTCTCATAAGATCAGTCAGAGCAGAGTCCCTCTCACATCATGTAGAACTTATACATTAACCAACCCAATTAAAAAAAAAAAATCCTGCTTTTCTACCGTCCTTGACTAAGGAAGCTGTACTTGGGATGGATATAAATATATAATCACAGTAATTCTCTATAGAACATTTTAGAGCTAGAAGGGACCATTATTATGATCAACTAGTCTAACCTCCTGTATAATATTTCTTGTACTTCATCAAAAAGGGAGTGGCTGTGATAGAGTTAGGGCACTTTGAGCTGTAGGAGGTCTGTTAGGGCTGCTCCAGTGCAGAGGATGGGAGGTAACAAAGGGAAGGCATTCCACAAAGGGAAGCAAATACGCAGCACCCTCTGTCTCATTTCTGACTATAGTTTTCCCTCGACCAACTCTTTGCCCTGTTCCCTATCCAATATCCCAGCTGCCTCCATATCCCCCCACTTCAGGAGAGAGGTTATGAGTGTTATTGCTCCATTTCCATGCATGTCCCTTTAATAATATATCCCCAAACCTCCTTTTGCCCCTCCATAAAGAAAGACAGTTTCTGCCCCAGCAAACTGGAAGTACTGTTGTGATGAACCTCCTGGAGCGTGAGCAGTTCTGTAGATGGGATTTAATCTGGGCACTATTTGGCTTGTTTATTTTTCTTGCGTATTGTTTTGATTTTTCCTTTGTTTTATACTAATTTTCCATTAAAAGGCAAAGCATTTCAATATCAGCATCCACATCCTGAAAAAGGGAGCAAATGTGATACTTCCTGTCACACAGCTTTTTGGAGATGAAAGCTGGCATGATACTAACTGTGACTGAATTTTTCACACCAGTAAGAGTCTTACATAAACCATGAATTTCCTAGAGTGAAACTAGATATTTACATCGAGAGAAATATAAACACATTTCAAGGAATTAGTGTTCTCTTTACTTGATAACATTTTGTACAGAATATATAAAGTTGAACTCAGTTTAAAACTTGACATTCAGACTCTACAGTTAAGCGTCATCACATTAACTGACCAAAGAACACAATGCCCTCTATAATAAACACATTTCATTATTCTGCCTTGTCAAAAAGCATTCAGGGGAAAAAAGCTGTATTCTCTCTTATTGTCTTGGTTGGTAGAGCTAACTTGTACAAAATCTCAGAGTTCAGGAATAACCCTAGCATTTTTCCTCTTCTTCTCCACAGGGTCTTTGACCATGATGAAATTGTTACACATTAGGATTTCTGTCTATCAAATATAGTTTAATTTTTTCATTCCTTTACTCTTTGTTAGACTGTGAACCTGCATTTGACATAGGGAAGAAAAGTTTAAGCTGTAAGGGCTTGATCCTGCAAGAGGCTGAGCTCTCTGGCCCAATTCAACAAAGCACCTAAGCACAAGCTTAACTTTAAGAATGTGAGTAGTTTTATTGACTTTAATAGAATTAATCATGCTTAAAGTTAAGCACAAGCTTAAGTGCTCATTTGATTGAGGCAGAGCACTTAGCATGATGCAGGAATGAATGCTAACTGAAAAATATGTAGTGGTTCAGCAGAGTACCATGTGAACTCAAGTGCTAAAAGAGAGAAAGACATTTCTAGCCAGATTTTCAAATGGAAAAATCTTGCCTTGCAGTTCACTGACAAAGGGGGATGTTTGGCTCCTAGCAGGATTTAGAGAAACTGCCATTAAACTGAATTAAAATGTATCTGGTACATCCTAAACTTGTGAGGTAATTTAAAAAAGAAAACCCACCTATGGCATGTTGGAGTAAAACTCAAAGAGGAAGGATGGGCTTAAAAAGTTAAAGGGAAAGTCATTCATTTATCCTCCACCAGTTTTCAGATGCCCTTACCTCTAGAGAAAAAAAGGTGCAAGAAAAATGAGACTGCCTGATAACAGACATAAATGATGGGATGGCTTTCAAAAGATTATAAATACTCCTTTTACAGCTATGCATTTTCTTCATTTCTCTCTCCTCCACCCCCACCATGCTAATCAATTAGATTGCAGTGATTAAAAGAAGACATCTCTAATAAACCCTTTTTGTTGATTTTTAATATCAGAGAATGTTAACAAACAAGTGCTTTATTATATACATCATTGGTGTTTCAGAACCACTCTGCTAGAATAATTACTTTAGAGGATCATTTCCCTTTAAAAATTCTTTCTCTTTTAACTGAGTATGTTCTTTACGTAAAAGACAGTGAAACTGTTCATCTATATCATAGCAACACACCTTGCTAAGACATTAGCCAAGAGGGTGGGAAAGGTTGCTGCAGCAACAGCATGTTATATAACACTCCATTCAACCAAGAATGAGTAAGCGCGTTTGCTGCGGGGGGGATATTTTCTACAGTCCCCAGCTCTCTGCTGCTGGCAGCTTGTCTAGCTGCTTGCAAGGTATGATACATTCTTTGTGGCAGTGATCATGTCTTTTTTTAAAATTCTCTGTAAAGAGATCTTATCATTTTATATAATAATAATAATAATACATTATAAATTCCAGACTCTAGATATTTCCTAAATTGATCATATTTTATTCAGTATTTTGAAGTGCCAAGAAAATTTGTATTCAATTATTTTTATGCTATTTGCTTTACAAAACACATAAAAAGATATGGCCCATTGTCAAAGACTTTTATAAAATATACATCACCATATCAGACAATTAGGTCAGCATTTGTAAACTCTCCTTTGGTTAATTGAAACTCTGGATTAACTAAATATCAGTTGTATCTTCTGAGTTTACTCATAGGTTGAGCTCTTGTGGAGCTTCTAAGCTCCTTCGTAGATCCTGCAAAGCTTAGCTTTGGCTCTGAACAGTTTAGAAGCTCTGCAAAGCTGAAACCTAAGTAGCGTGTTCAGGATTCAGAGACAGTAGCCAGAGGCATCAGCTCAAATAGAACTGGAAGTTTCATCTGGCTTCAGGCTGGGAAAGTCAGGTGTGTATTTCAGGGAACTTGGTTCCTTCCCTGCCCTGTCCTAGGGGAAGAACGTAGCTCCTAAGCTTTGTAGGAATGGAGCTTCTGAAGAGTTACTCTCCTGTGAAACTTAGGAGCTCTGTAGAGTTGATGCTTTGATTATCCAAGCCTCCTTATCAAAAAGTTGGGGTGACAACCTATCAGTGCCATAGCTTACTGATGGGGACACAGTCAGATGCTACCTCCATAAAGACTAGCTTCACTTCTGATGGAAGAGTGTCATCAGTTAGATTGCCTCTTATAGTAAACAGAGTGTCAGTCTCTGGATAGATACTATGGATATGTGTTTATTCATTTCTATTTACATATTCTCCTGATCTCTGGAGAAGCCCTTCTGCTTCAAAACCTGTTAAACTTTATCAGCAAATGGCCTATTTTTTGTTCCACTTCACCATGTTTTGCACTTATGTGTATGTGAAGAAGCAACCCATCTTTCTTGCCACTCTGTCCACTTTGCCTGACAAGCATGTGACAGTGCACAGTGGTTGTGGAAGTTGGGCCCCAAAGCCCAGTGTGCAGCTTCATTTACTTCATAATTATTGAGAAATTGCCATCAGAAGTACTGTAGTTTTGAAAGGGCCCAGCAGTGTCTGTATATGTTGGTATCAAACTGAGATGACAATCACTGTCACATACACAAACACAAAGCACTGTGAACCAGTTTTGTACCAAGCATCAACCCTCAAGTAGACTAGAGCCCACAGTCTTTGCAACAGCAAAAATTGCTTGAGAACTTTATGAAAGAGAGATAGTCCGCTATTCAGGGGTCAGATGCCTACATTAAAGATCATCCAAGTAGTGCCTATTGTTAGCTATGGGCGTAGCTGCTTAGTACCTTGTACCTAGTACCCTGAGATATCATAACTGGATATATACAGAGTTTGAACTGATTGGGGTATAGTTAGTTGACAAGAGAGAGAACTCTCATTGCCTTTTCTGTGGAGCATCTTATTTCTCTCTCAATTCTATTAAATATCCCTGCCAGCCATGATGACTTTCATCTTGGGCTCATATAGCTATTTCTGAAAAGGTTCTCCTGTATTATTTTACTTTATTTTGATTTTGGAATAACACTAAATGGAATGAGGTTTCCAAATATCAGAAACATGTTTTTGGATCCTCTTCAAAAGCTTTTCCCAACCCCATATGCACATAATACTAGTCCTTCTACAAGGCTCTTCACCTCTATGCAAATCAGTCAGGACAAGAATTAGTCTGTGGCCTCATCATGGGTGGGAAGAGGAGGAAGGTGCATGACTGCACCAGGGCCCAGTCCCTCTCTTTGGGGAAGTGCAGGACAGCTTACTTCAATTGCTCCCATTTGCCAAATTGCCCCAAAAGGCTAGTCCTATTTCTCCTCCTGTAATAGGGTGTGGAGCTGGCTATATGCAAAAAAGGCAGCATATCACACCTTTCCAACCCATTTTTGAAGGATAAGTAATTAAAAGAATGTGGGAAATAAGATGTATGGTCTTTCTGCCAAACAAACCCACCCAAAACAACCCTCCCCCATAACCCCCAACAGAAGAATGGCATCAGCTAATTAGATTATTTCACTTGTGAACAAAACAAACCATAAAAAAGCAGAAATGAACAAAGCCACAAAGGCCCCAATCCTGCAATGTCCCAATGGGAATACTTGAATGGTAAAATTAAGTAAATGCCTAATCAATAGACGAGGCCAAAGTTTGGATCCTTGATACACAGATAAACTTGCATTTCCTCAGTCTTTGGATCAGCGAACTTTGTCAGTCTGTTACAGAAACAAGAGCTAGAAGAAAAAATAATCCAAAGGTCTCCAAATTCAGGATCTGGAACTGACCCAATGGCAAAGCTTGGATATGAACATTCACAACATTCAATGGACTTTTTCTATCCAGGGATTAGGGAAAATGCACAATTCCACCCAATAAATCAGAGAGTTTTTCAATATTAGCAAATGAAAAAAAACAAAAACACCTCTGTACTGTTAGGTCAGTTTGTGCATATTTTTTAATAATTTACTTCACTGAGAGGGAACCAAACTGGCTGAGGAGAAAATCTGATAAAATATTTGTTGGAAAGAATCAGAAATCCTATCTTTACTCCTCTCCCGTCCAACCCCTTCCATTCAAACCTCCCAACCTCAGAAGACTGTGAAACAGGGCTCATGTCCCTTTAACGCTGGCTCCTGACCACGTGTCGGGGGAAGGCTTGGAATCCCGAGTATCCAATGGAGAACGTTCCATGGATGTTGCGCGTTCGGATCCCAGGATTCCGGACTGAGAGGTGGTCGTCCTGCAAGAGGGAGCTGTCAGCGCCTCTGGGCGACGGGTTCCTCTTCTTTAGTCATATGATTGGGTGTTTCCTCTCTTGCTGGGAGTGGGGACTCTGAGCCAGCTGTAGCCCCTGTCCCTCCTGCATGCAATGCCGGGCGGCCACGCTGCAGCGGGGATGCTGCCGCCGCCGCTCCTACTGTCCCCAGCCAGCTGAGCTGCTGTGAGTGCACTACCCACTGGGGCTGCTGTGAGTACGGGCGGCGGTAATAGTAAGCAGCAGCATGGCTCCTACTCTGCTCCAGAAGCTGTTCAACAAAAGGGGCAGCAGCTCGGCTTCTCCCCCCAGCAGGACACCTAAAGAAGGACCTGCCTTTAGGTGAGAAACTGTTTCTTTCATGCCAGGGATATTACTAAAAGGACATTACCCAAGGGGTGGGGGAGCCTTATTGGAGCCAAGAAAGCAAGCCCTGTGCAGGGGCACCAGCGGGAATGAAGGGGTGTGTACATTTCCCCGGAGCCAGCCGGAGCGCGCGCACCCCCAGCTCTTGTCATTTTTGATCACCCTGGTATCGATTTGTTCACGTTCACACAGTGCTTTGGAAACGTAAAGCGCGTTAAGAACGTCTTACTGGTAACAGTTTGCTTCAGTACTTTTGATTTAGAGCCAGCTAGAGAGTTAGTGCCTCTGTTGGGGAATATTCTGCTTAGATTGGCCTCTGATCTAACAGGTTTGGGAAAATGGCTGAGATTTCCAGTAGTGCAGACACTTATACATGTTTGGGAGCTGTTTCACTACAAGCCTTCTGTACAAAAGTCGTTTTGTTAAGCATTAATGTTGTACTAACCAGACTGTGTGGATGTCTGAGGTCTGGTGCCAGCTACCTTACAGGGTCTTAAATTGAGTGAATGAGCTTTAACTGTGATAGATCCTGGGGTGTGGAATTGGTCACTCACGCTTTGGACATCTGCCTCAAACCATCTTTCCTCACTGCGAAAGAAGGTCTATAACCTTTATTCTCTGGATTTTTGTGTAATCAGTATCAGACATAACAGCCTAATCTTCAGTTTTCTAGGGAGTTTCTCAGTCCTTCAGGTTTGTCCTTAAAATCTCCAGACTTTTGAGCAAGTTACAACTGCTGTAAGTAGCATAGCTACAGGTGCTGTAACTATGAATATGATATTACATAGAATAGAATGTCAGTTTTGTTGCACACCCCAGGCTGTTATTGAGCCTCACTATGGACCAGATTAATTAAAAATTGGGAACATAACATGTTCCTGAGTTAAGCAAAATGGCTTGATGTCACATCTACCCTTAAATAGTGCAGAAAAACACATGCAAAAGAGTAGTGGGGGCAGAGAAACAGGTGAAAATTATTGTACCTTATATAGTTGTTTTCTCTGCTGTCTTCTGCTTCTTTTTCTTCTCTTTGACGTCTCAGCCATTTTGTCTGGATTTCAAATCTCCTCATATGCATAAACTGTTATTTTAAATTCCAGACTCCAAATAAAATAATACAGAAAACATTCTGCCTTCATCTTTCTTAGTGTTTTGTGTTTTATTACTTGGGTAACTTGAATTCAAATCTTTTCTTTTTTAAATCCGAGTTGAAATGTGTCTTACCTTGAATTCAGGCTTACATCTTCTGTTACCTCTGATCATGTGAAACAACAGAGAGCTGCATGCCTGTCGTTGCTTTAGGTGCTAATGATTTCATGAGCTTTTGCACATGAAATATATAGGGATTCCTTTAGGGGCCTGAATGTGTAGTCCTGGTTTGATGATGGCTGTAAATAAATAAATTAATAAACCTACAGGGACTATATTCTAAGCAAGTTAAGTGACAAGATTCTGGATCCTTTTTCTATACCGTATCGGGTCATGAGACCAGGGTAGTTGTGGCAAGCAAAGTAAATGGTATTGCATATGTATCCAACCTTCACGTGACTACTCACCATGACTAGCTTGGTCTTGTGAGTAGATAGTATATAGAAATTGATAAAAAGAACGAGGAGTACGTGTGGCACCTTAGAGACTAACAAATTGATAAGATTCCTGACCTTCACTTCCTGAAATGCTAAGACTGCTGTGGGGAGTGAGACTAGGAGTAAAAACAAACACAAACAGACCCCATTCAACAAGTGACTTAGTGCAAGCACAGGGGACCACCACGTAGAACCCTTTGACTTCAGAGGTGCTCTGCATGGATCAAATGTCATCCGCTAAAAACAAATTGCAGGATCAGAGCCAACATTAGGTAATGTCAGATTTGGATTATATAGCCAGATTCTAAAGTGATTGCTGTAAATGTTATGAATCACTGGGGAATCTAACATTATTGCCACATTATTTCTAGAGTGTTGCTAATGGATTGGGAAGACTTAAAATGGCCAGACCCAGAATTCATTGTCCCTTTAAATCATAATGCAGACAAAAGCCTTGTAGTACTGGGGGACATGGAGAAGGTCTGAAAGAGTGAAAGCATGTGTTTATATGCTTGTCCAGAATTATTCTTAATTTCAAATTTATGCCTTAATGTATATTGCTTTGGACCAGAAGTACAAAAACCAATTATGGTGCAAACCCATTTGCAGGGATTTAATTTTAGTTAAAATGTCCCCAGATCTAGGTTTAAGGGCCTGATCCTGCAAGGAGCTCCAGGTGGGCAGACTCCTGCACAGAGTCCCACTGAAGTCAATAGAGCCTGTCAGCATGGAGCTCCTTGCAGCATCGGGCCATATAGTACAGCTATTTATTTACTATACCAGATTTTTTTTCAGGTACTGAATTTCAGGTTATAATATTGAAATTCAGAAAAATCTAACATTATTCTTAACAAATTAAATTATATTGCATGCACTTGTTCTGCAGTTTTATCTCTTCTCCTGTCCCCCAATTTTTGTTTGTTTTTCACTTCTGTCTTTTTTTTTTTTAATTGTGTTCTGGGGTTATATGGCTATTTGTCTCCCACCACCACCATTTATGGAATATTTAAACCCTCAACACTCCCATTTTTAAATAAATGTATGATGGTAATGCATGATTCACAGTTCTGTTCCCATATACAACCCACACTTCTTCGTTTAATAAGGGTCTTTGGTTTGTTTAACTGGACCCTCAAATCCCAGCTCTCCTGAAAACGCTTAATGTCATCTGCTACTGAATTTCAAAGGATGAGCTGTGACAGCCAGCCCTAAATATTCTGGGGGTACCTCTGGGATTTGGTGGCTTCTAGCTCAACATGATTCAGTAGAAAGTACATTGGGAAAGATCTTTGTACTAATGGAGACATGGCTGAAACTGGTTGTGGAGAGAAGAAGATCTCTGCTATTTTTACCTCCCCTCCAGTCTCTGACCCTTACATTTCTGTGTCTGCCTTTACTGTTTCTCCTGGCACTCCTAAGCAGATGCTGTAAAATTGATACAATATTTGTAAATTTCACCTCTTTTTCTACAGGGTTTCAGCCATGAAACTGACTAGAGTCTTGTTACCTTCACTCTACTGCTGGAGAAAGTGATGAACAAGCAGAGCACCTGAAATTGCAGCATGTATGTGAATGCAGCATGTATGTTTACCTGACTTGTGGGCAGGTGACATAAGAACACCCATACTGGCTCGGACCAAAGGTCCATCTAGCCCAGTATCTTGTCTTCCAACAGTGGCCAATGCCAGGTGTCCCCGAGGGAATGAACAGAACAGGTAATCACCAAGTGATCCATCCCCGGTCACCCATTTCCAGCTTCTGGCAAACAGAGGCTAGGGACACCATCCCTACCCATCCTGGCTAATAGCCAATGATGGACCTATCCTCCATGAACTTACCTAGTTCTTTTTTGAATCCTGTTATAGTCTTGGCCTTCACAACATCCTCTGGCAAAGAGTTCCACAGGCTGACACTCTGAGTGAAAAAATACTTCCTTTTGTTTGTTTTAAACCTGTTGCCTATTATTTTCATTTGTTGACCCCGGGTTCTTCTGTTATGAGAAAGAGTAAATGTGTGCATTCAGTGCAAGAAGCTCATGGCCCTCAGTGGCCAAGTTCAGGCTCTGAAGACCAGAGTGGCTGAACTGGAGGAGCTCAGATAGAGGAGTACATGCATAAGACTTTCCAGGATACAGCAGAGCTTGCCCACCCCTAGTCTGAAAGTCTCTGCACTGTTAAGGAGGATGAAGGTCTCAGGGAAGGAGAACATCAAGCTGGGGCAGAGGGAAATGATCCCATAATTGGGACGCTTTCCAGATGATGTCATAGTATTATGTCATCCTCTTGCATGGGGACTCATGGTATTAGGAAGATGCAGGTAATAGTAATGGGGGATTCAATTTTTAGAAATATAGATAGTTGGGTTTGTGATGACTGGGAGAACCGAATGATGAATTGCCTGCTGGGTGCAAAGGTTGCAGGCCTCTCAAGACATCTAGGCAGGCTTATGTGCAGTGCTGGGGAGGAGCCAGTAGTTGAGGTACATGTAGGTATGGATGACATAGGGAAAGATAGGAGAGAGGTCCTGGAGGCCAAAGTTAGCCTGCTAGGTAAGAGATTAAAATTCAAGATCTCCATGGGAGCATTCTCTGAAATGCTTCCAGTCTAACATACAGGGCTAGTAAGACAGGCAGAACTGCAGGGTCTCAATGTGTGAATAAGACGGTGGTGCACTGAGGCATTTAGGAATTGGGGAACCTTTTGGGAAAGGAGGAGCTTATGCAGCATTGGCTATACCAGGGGAGACCAAACCATGGTTCATGAGCCACGTGCAGCTCGTGGAGCCCCCCAGGTCCCCTCCCCCAATTTTCCACCTATCAGATCAGAGAGAAGAAGCTCAGGGCTTCTGCCCTGTGGTGGGGCTAGAGGCTTCTTCCAGAGACAAATGCTGCCTGCTGGGGTGGGCTGGGGCACAATTTAAAGGTTAATCTCCACAAACAGCTTGAATCACACACTCCCGGGCTCTCCCTTCTTACACTCAGCAGCCCCTCCTTGCAGTTCCCAGATGTTTGCCCTGCCTCTCCATGCAGAACCAACACCTGGGACTGCAGGGAGGGGCTGCTGCTTTATCTCCAAAGGGAGAGGCAGCAGCAAAAGCAGGGGCTCTACCTGCAGCTCCCAGCTGTTTGCCTCTGCCTTTCCCCACAGCCACAGCTTGCCAGCTCCAGCAACTGCCATGCAGGGAGGGGACTCGGTGACACCATGTGACTGAGTGGGGCCAGCAAACCCTGGCATAAATTGGGGGGCACACGATCCCATGTGCACCAAGACCACCCTTCCTGCAGGGCTGAAGCCCTGAGCCCTGGCAGGCGCCTTCCATGGGGCTGAAACCCGAGCATGCACACCCCGGCTCTTGAACTTCTGAAGATTGTTGTATGTGGCTTAGAGGGTCAATAAGTTTGGACAACCCTGGCTATACGTAAACCAAAATGGAGCCAGATTGCTGGCATGTAAAATTAAAAAGATCATAGAGGAGTTTTTAAACTAGGGGCCGGGAAAGAGTCAACAGCTACAGAGGAGTATGCGGTTCAGACAGATACATCCCTTGGGGAGGATTTATTAAAGAGGATACTCCATATCTTAGTAAGGAGGATAGAAGGTGATAAAGTTTAGGTAGGAACTGAAGAGAAACAGTCAAACAATAGAGTCCCCTTCAATTACATTACATGAAGGCAGACAACTAAATATTGACAAACTTTATAAGTGCTTGTTTACAAATGCTGAAAGTCTAAATGCTAAGATTGGTGAACGTGAGTGCCTGGTATTAAATGAAGATATTGATATAACAGGCATCAAATAAACTTGGTGGAACAATAATAATCAGTGGGACAGGATAATACCAGCGTACAAAATATATAGGAATGACAGAGTAGGTCTGACTGATGGGGGTTGAGGTGGGGAGGTGGCACTATACATGAAAGAACGGGCAGAGTTAAATATAGTAAACATCTTAAATGAATCATACAGTATCATAGAATATTATAGATAGAAATTTTGTGTTTGAATAATCAGAGTTTAGCAGGAGGAATATACTACTGACCATGATGGGGACAATGACTGTGAAATGCTCAGGGAGACTAGAGAGAAAACATAGGCAGAAAACATATCAATAATGGAAGATTTCAGCTATCGCAATTTTGAGTGGGAGCATGTCTCCTCAGGATGTGATGCAAAGATAAAATTTCTAAAATTAATGACTGCTTCCTGGAGCAACTAGTCCTGGCACCCACAGGTGGAGAAGCAATTCTTGATTTCATCCTAATTGGCACATAAGATCTGGTTCAAAAGATAATAGCTGAACTGCTCAGTGACAGCAACTATAATTCAATTTAACATCCTTGGAGCAGGGAAAGTACCAGAGAAACCTACCACATCACCTTCAAAAAGGGGAGCTACACAAATAGGAGGAGTCTAGTCAAATGGAAATTAAAAGGAACAGACATGGGAGTGAAATGCTTGCAAACTGCATGGAAACTTTTTAAAAATACCATAATAGAGGCTCAAATTATATGTATACTCCAAAAAAAGAAAAACATTGAGGACCAAAAAAATTGCTACATGGCTAAACAACAGAGTAGAAATGGTGGTTAGGGAAAAAAAGACATCTTTTAAAAATTGGAAGTCAAATCCTACTGAGGAAAATAGAAAGGAGTATAAACTCTAGTAAGTCAGAAGCATAATTAGCAGGCCAGGAAAGAATTTGAAGGCCAACTAGCTAAAGACAAAAACTAACAGCAAACATTTTAAGTACGTCAGAATCAGGAAGTCTGCCAAACATTCAGTGGGGCCATTGGACGACTGAGTGCTCCATTAGCACCTCGAGTAAGACGAAGCCATTGCAGGAAGCTAAAATAATTCTTTGCATCAGTCTTCCTGGCAGAGGATATGTGGGAGATCCCACACATGAACAATCCTTTTTAGGTGATAAATCTGAGAACTTGTCCCAGATTGAGGTGCCAGAGTAGGTTTTGGAACAAATTGATAAATTAAACAGTAATTTGTCTCCAGGGCTAGATGGTATTCATCCAAAAGTCCTCAAGGAACTCAGTTATGAATTGCAGAATTACTAACTTTGGTGTATAACCTATCAGTTAAATCCGCCTCTGTACCAGATGGGTGGCAGATACCTAATATAATGCTGATTTTAAAAAAAAAAAAATCTCCAATGGCAATCATGGCAGTTACAGTCCAGTAAGTCTAACTTCAGTACCATGCAAATTGGCTGAAATTACAGTAAAGAAGAGAATTATCAGAAACATAGATGAACACAATAGATAATACAAAATTACTCAAAGTAGTTAAGTCTAAAGCTGACAGCTATACAATTCTGTGACCGGGCAAGAAAATGGCAGATGAAATTCAGTGCTGATAGATGACATTCATTTATCAGCACTGAATTTCGTCTGCCATTTTCTTGCCCAGTCACACAATTTTATGACACCCTTTCGTAACTCTGCGCTGTCAGCTTTGGACTTAACTATTTTGAGTATTTTTGTATTATCTTCCAACTTTGCCACCTCTCTATTTACCCCTTTTTTCAGATCATTTATGAATATATTGAACAGCACTAGTCCCAGTACAGGTCCCTGGGGGGCCCCTCTATTTGCCTCTCTGTGGTGTGAAAACCGAAACTTTATTTCTACCCTTTGTTTCCTGTCTTTTAACAAGTTATTGATCCATGAGAGAACCTTCCCTCTTATCCCATGACTCTTTACTTTGCTTAAGAGTCTTTGGTGAGGGACCTTATCAAAGGCTTTCTGAAAATCCAAGTACGCCTTATCCACTGGATCACCCTTGTCCACATGTTTGTTTGACTCCCTCCAATAATTTTAATAGATTTGTGAAGGGAAATCATGCCTCACCAAAGCTTTTTCCCCAACATATTGTGTTCATCTACGTTTCTGATAATTCTCTTCTTTACTATAATTTCAGCCAATTTGCACGGTACTGAAGTTAGACTTACTGGACTGTAACTGCCATGATTGCCACTGAAGACTTTTTTTTAAATCAGCATTATATTAGGTATCTGCCATCCATCTGGTACAGAGGCGGATTTAACTGATAGGTTATATACCAAAGTTAATAGTTCTGCAATTAAATCTTATTAAAATTATTTACCCTTTCATATAACACAAGAACCAGGGGTTTCCCAATGAAATGAATAGGCAGCAGGTTTAAAACAAACAAAAGAAATACTTCTTCATACAATGTACAGTTAACCTGTTCAATTCATTGCCTGGGGATGTTGTGAAAGCCGGAAGTATAACTGGGTTCAAAAGAGAATTAGATACATTCATGGATGATAGGACCATCAGTGACTATTAGCCAAGATGGTCAGAGGTGCACCCCCATGCTCTGGGTGTCCCTAAACCTCTAACTGCTAGAATCTGGGACTGGACAACAGGGAATTGATCCCTCAATAAATTACCCTGGTCTGTTAATTCCCTCTGAAGCATCTGGCACCGGCCACTGTCGGAAGACCAGATACTAGGCTAAAGTGGTCTGACCCAGTGTTGCCATTCTTATGTTCTAAATTGTCTGTCTGCAGCTTGGGAAACAATACGGTGTGACTCACATTTTGGGAGATTATCTTTGGACCTATAAAGGCAAGAAACTTTTGTGTTTTGGTTTATTTTTTAATAAATGAAAGTTTAAATTCTGCAGAAAATGATGAGACATCCTCACCTCTTACCACGAGAAGTTGTTTTTGCTACCGATAGGTGACTTTCTCAAGCCTGTTCCGTTTCTGTCATTTAGCACTGATTACTGTTATGGGGAAAACACAGTATAATAAAATTAAAAATATGACCAACTTCATAACTAGAAAAAAATGTGTATTTACTACTTTCAGCTGCAAAGCATTTGATGGCTGTAACTTGGTGGTAACATTCTAAGAAATCCTAATTGTTCTTGTGTGTGAGAGAAAACATTAATACTTTTGTATAGTTAAAACCCAAACGTTCCTCAAAGCCTTTAATACTGGCTATTACTGCACTTCAAAGAATAAGCTATGCAGCTGATACTAGAGATTCTGGGAAGCTCCTGGCTCCATGTGCTCAGTAGAAAGTCCATTAAGAAAGCCAGACACTAGAAATGCAGATCCTGGGGACTACAGTAAGGGAGCTTCCTACAATAATGTAATGTATTCGGTTAGAATCTTCTAATGCTCTTGTATTTCAACTAATTATCTAAGTGAAACATTTGTGTGTGGGAGGGTAGTGGCTCTAGAGAAATGAATGACTCCAGCTTTGGATAAATTGATTATGGCAATTGTAATTCTGTTCTGGCTCATATTAATGCCATTCTGCATCTTTCAGCTCTGTAGACTGAAACTGTCTTCAGGAAGCTGAGGGCTGAGGTTATGTAAAAATTCTAACTAAGAGCGAGAAACGTGTGAAGCTAACAGTTTACATGACATGTCAGAATGTGTAAAGAACAATAAATCAGACTCTTTCTGGATTACATTTCGGTTGGTAAATGTGTGGTCTCTGCTTCATGACTTCCATAAAATCTCTTGGTTTGGAGATTGAGTGAAGGGATGTTGTAAAAGAGGATATAATTTCATTTAACATGCATACTGTAAAAGATGAGATCATGTTTCAGATGGATTTGAAACTGGCAAACAGGCCACTACTTCAGCTTTAAATATTCACTGGTGCTTCTGGCGTCCATAATGGAATGGATGTTGTATTATAACTGTGCAGGATCTCTAACTGGTAACTGTTTATTAGCTTTGGTGTATGATATCATTCACTTGGCAGTTGAAACAAGTAATTCCTTTGGTCATAGTGCCGAAATGCTTGGGGAGATCTCATTTGCTAAGCAGTACTTCACAGCATTTTATTGCAAGCCTGGCAATACTCTACTCTTTGTAAAAGGAAAGAAAGCAGTAGTGAGGTTTGTTGAATGGCACTTGTATGTTTATTCTAAGTTGTTGCTGTTCACTTCAATAGATTCCTATAATCTGAGTTTCACCTGGGCTCCTTGCTCTTCATAGATATCCAGGTAGCAACCATAGCCAGAAATGCCACTGTGTGTCAAAATAAGGACCTTTTTTTAAAAAAAAAAAAAATCTGGCCTTAAATCCCTATTAGGGTTTAAAAATAACTTTTGAAGAGACCATTTATGGTAGCCATTGTGGAAAGTGAGATGAAGCCCAAGGCCAAACTATCCAGGTGGGAGCAGTGAGCACTAGCTGAAGAGACTTTCTAGGTTGTGGTCTTGTTTACTGACAGATAAAGTACAATACGAGACCTTTCTTTGTCCCCAGTAATGGCAGCTGCAGAGTAGTTCAGTTCATGGAGATTATTGCAAACAATTCACTCAGAAAATAGCCTAATAAGGACGTGATGGAGAGTAAGGTACTTTTAGACAGAAATTGGGCTCCTAGTCTGGGGATGTCTGAAAAACTAAGTCCTTTGGCTCTTCACTCTTGTAGGTACCATGTCCTTATAGCTCTCTGTAAAGCTATTTTGATTTCCTTCCCACCCTCTTCGCTACTGAGCAAGAGCCTTCTGAGATTTCTGAGTTTTCCAGGTTTACTACAGGAGTACTGTCTGTCTTGCTCTTCTTTCCCTCCCTCTTCTTCCCCCCATCTCTACTTCAATTGCAGCCTTGGAAGAAATCTTGGGATTCTGTTCCCCACCCCCCACATAAGAGCTGAGGGGACATGCGTTGGTCTTATTCCTGGAATTCTTTGCTGCCTTTTTTTTTTTTTTTTTTTAATTTTTTACCTTATAGACTAACAGACGTTTTGAGCATGAGCTTGCGTGGATGAATACCCACTTCTCGATGCATTAGTGGAAATTTCCATGAGGGCATGTATACCTACAGTCCATCATGAAGCTATATATAATAATGATGCCCTTAGTCAAATCCTAACGAGAGCAAAAATCCTGAGGCCGAACGTGTTCTACATTAGGTTGAAAACCAAGGAGAAAAACATGTTGTACCATGCAACCATTCCATCTTGTTTTAATCCTGACGCTGTTCAAAATTTGCAGATGAACTTGAGCTCACGTTTCTTTGAAGCTTCCTGAAGTTTTTTAGTCTTTAGTGGCCATGGATATTGAAGTGTCCCTACAGGTTTTTATATTGCCATCCTAATATCTGATTTCCGTTTTATCCTTTCCGTAGCGACTGTCCAGTTTCGAGTACATAGCCAGATGCATTCTGGCATACTGATGGCTTATATTTAACATTGGACGTGCAGGAAATGAACCGTGATTGGCTGATCTGGTTAGGTCCTGTGGTGGTGTCACTGGTGTAGATATGTGGGCAGAGTTGGCATCGAGGTTTGTTGCATGGATTGGTTCCTGAGCTAAAGTTATTATGGTGCGGTGTGCAGTTACTGGTGAACTTTTTTTTTTTTTTAACTTCTGTGGGAAAATATGCCATTTTCCGGACTTCTTTGAATTGTCTTTGCAAATGACCAGATTAGAACTGATCCATGTATGCAATGCCAATAACAGTGTGCACCAATTAATCTAACACAGCTCTCTTCAGAAGTGCAGAGAAAAGTTGCAAGATATACCTTAATACAGATCGAGGGGAGAAGCACTGCATTGTGAGATGGAGTTAGGAGGATTAGATTTACTGCTTCAGCTGCAATAACAGTGCCTTCTCATCTGCACTTGGGGCAGGGGGACTGTTATGGACTGTACTTGGCCATCTAGATATGAGCTAAAAAGTGTTACAGTACAAAGCAACAAACTTCTTGGGTATTTATAAGGCCACTTTAGTATGTAGACAGGACGCTACAGTGTATGCAGTGTTGTAGCCCTGTTGGTCCCAGGATATTAAATATAGTGTTTTATGGGCATTTCTACTACCATCAGTGGCAATTCCTGTTTTGCCTAGCGTAGAAGAGAGATTACAGTGAAATGAAATCTATGCTGTGAGTATTGTAAAACTAGCTGAATCAGACACTCTCACTGCTGTGTACTTTCACAAAGTTTGCTAACATATTCCATTTCTATATCGCTTTCTGCCCAAGATGCTCGAGGAAGGTGAATATTAATATTAATAGAAATATTAATGAAATGTGCCTCCCAATACCCCTGTAAACAACCTGTGAACTCCACTGTAGTTACTTTCCCAACAGAGATGTTGTGAGGCTAAATTCAATGTTAGGCTTCTGGTTTGAAATAATTATAGAAATACAAAGTACCGTTACATTTAATCTCTTCCTCCTTATTGGATGATTCACAGTTATTTGTTTGCATTAAATCCACTGTCTGTGTTTTGCTAGGCTGTCTTTGGTTTAGATGAACTTATTGCTCCAGATTTCAGAAGAGATCTGTTATCATCTTGGACTCTGAACACTCTGGTGATATCTTCATTTTATCAACCTGGATATAGAGTATCACAAAAAGTTGCTTGCATGTTATGGCTAACTGCCTGGTTACTACTTGCACTGACTCTTGGGGCAGTTGATGCATAGGGAGAAGGTATTGGGAATATTGTGGCAGAGAACATTATAGGATCACCGCTCTCAGGGGACATTGGGCGTTAGGAGGACTGGTTAACTCAGTGCAGCTAACACAATTATGAATGCCTGAAAGCACTGTTTAATAATAAATTAGATTGAACTATGTTTATAGCTTAGATTGTGAATGCAGCCAGGCCATTTTATACATATTAATATAACACTTGGCTTTATCATGATTGGTAAAAAGGGTGTGGGGTTTTTGGTCATGTTAGTTCAATTGCATTATCGTGCATCTTAACAAGCATTAAGATGGCTTTTTAATCACATTAAACTAACATATTTGAAGCTGTGTTTCAGCTGCCCTGGTTTTTAGCGGGGGGGGGAGGGGTGGAGGAGCTTACATCACAGCCAGTGAACACACCTTCAGATGTTTTAACCTGTGTCTTAACTAGCAGTAAGAGAGCTCTTCAAACATGTCAAGCTAACACAATTGGGGAAAACACACCCTGTTACCCATCAAGACAGGACCTATAAGTAAGGTTACCAATTTTGGTTGGATATATTCCTGGAGATTTCATCACATCTTTAATTGGAGACTCCAGGACAATCCTGGAGGGTTGGCAATCCAACCTATAAAACCTATATGTGACCACAAACCACATTTGCTACAGCTGTGCTTTAAAGCAGTTTTGGACATGGTTCCAAGCCCCAGTGTAGGGGAGTAACTCAGTCAGTAAAAGTCTAGTGCTTAGGAGACTTGAGAATGCAGTTAAATCTATCCATTTCCTGACCAGATCAAACAGTTGTCTACCTCCAGACATTTTCCAAGAGTCAATTTTCTTCAGTTCAAAACACCCCACATGTAATTTTATGGGTGTGCCACAGGAAATACATTGAGGAGAAAATTATGCAAGCAGTTTATGCAGTAAAATTTATTCTTTTCTACCTAAATCAAGCAATATTGCCATTAAAATGGCATAACTCAAAATACCTATCTAGGGCTGATCCTAATGGTAAAAACTATTCAGTAGTTAATGGAGTAACAGAGAGGAAAAGAGAGAGAATAATTTTCAAATTAGAAACAGGCATCTGGTTCTTAAATACACCTAGTCGATCCATTGTTTCACTTACAGGTACAAATTATTGTTGTCACTTTATCCATCTGATTTTTTATTTTTTTAAAGTAAAATAAACCACTGGATGAAGTGTCAAGGGTAATCTGCACCTACAAGTTAAACTTAGTTCCAGTGGTGTAAAGGAACAATACAATATTTATATTAAAATGCAGTGTTGGTATGTCTGCTAGATATTTGAGTGCAACAGTGGCTTTTTATTTTTCATTAGTGAAATATTAAAATAACAGTGGTGTGAAACGATTATTTGGCCAGCTGTCCTGACAAATTTTTAGTCAGCAGAAGTAAGAATTTGAGATTTTAACTCTAGCTATACTGAAGTCCCTTAGTACAGCCAAAAAAGAGTTTCCAATGTTTGACGCTTGTCAATTTAGCCATATACTTCTTGGCAACCTGTAGGGAAAAAATCTTAAATCAGCAGTATGTTTTCCACATGTAAAGAGTTGACCTTAAATTTTAAGATACCTACCAGTTTTTTGATGTAGTTACCCTTGCATGTTTTTGTGCAGATCTGTTTAGTGAATTCCAAAATACTGCCTGATTTCTTAGGTTGCAAGCAACATTTTGGCATCTGAGTGTAAAATAACAATTTTTATTAAACACTGTACAGGTATTCATAGAACTTCTTATTGTTTAAAACTCTCCATAGCTTGCGTATTGCAATGCAAGATGAAATACTCTGTGTATTGTACACTTGGACTTGAAAAATATCATGTCTTTTAAAAGAAACATACAACTTCATAGGTAAGATACTAAGCCTTTATTTAAAACTGAATTGACATCCCTCTGTTTCACAACTTGGTATCTGAATCAGTTAGGGCCCCATGTACTTTGGGGCAAACTGGACCTAAATCCAGCAGCAAGCATTGTCCTAATTTCCTCTGCAATCCAAAAAGACACTAGCAACTGAGTTTAGGGTGTTGCAGCAGAAGAGTCCCAATGCCGTGTCCTAGAACTGGTTACATGCCTCTAACTTCTTCACAAGCCTTAACATTTCAGTATTATTTATAGGACAAGTCATCAACAGCCCTCCTTACAAAAAAGGGTTAAGGAGAATATTCTATGCAGAACAGGCAAACTGTCATAAAACCAACAAGAGGAACAAATCACATCTCTGGCTAAAACTAGAGAAAATTGTGGGTTTGACACTATATCCGTCTGCAGTTATCACTTAACTCATCTGCTCCAGGATTTCCTGGCATTCATCTCCACGCTGGCTATGGATTATGCTGTCCATGCTGAGGGAGTGGTGGTGGAGAGGGGGGGTTGTTTTTTGTTTTTGTTGAGTTTTTGTTTGTGTCCTTCTCTCTGTGGTGTGTGTTTTAATATGTATATACACATCCACCCTTCTACGATGTAGACAAACCAGTAAGCGTTCATGAGTATTAAACACATTATTCTCATTTCTCCCTTCCCGTGATGTGCTAATCTCACTTCGCAACTTACTTGTTATATTCTACCTTCCAACAGCCACAAAGTCAACATATCAATGGGACGAAGGGATTTAACAACCACTAGCTCCTCCAAAATTTCCTGACAATCTGGAGCTGGAGGGGAAAAAATCTTAAGGCTCTAGCCTCACTAATGGATTGTTGGTTAGTATCATGATATTATTTTTATTTAGAATTCCAATAGTCACAGTCAGCTGATGGTACTGCAAACACCTGAAGCAGTGTGAAGCAACGCATTGAATGGTTTTGTTTAGGTTCAAGTAATGTCTTCATTTGTTTCAGGTGAAACTCTATTATTGGCAGGGTGAATAAAGGAGGTAGACTTTTTAAAAACAAAGTAGTCAAAAGCCAACATTATTTGTTACTGAAATGGATCTTGAATAGCATTTTTGAGGTCATCAAGAACTGAGGGTGTTCTGTACTTCTTAACATCAGGCCTTATGTCCTCAATCACTTGTAACCTGTATGTACTTGTTACTTGATGTTGGAGTTTTCTGATTTTAAGAAAAAATGCTTTTTGAGCTGTAATTTGGAAGCTACCTAGGAGAAAATAGGTTGTACAAATGAGAGTAAAGTAGTAGGAAAGGACAGGCAAGCTCATCTTCCAGGCTGTCAGCCCCAGGATGCTGTCTGCTGGCCTTAGGTTCTGAGAAACTCCTTATTTTATTCCTTATTAATTGATTAAAAATACAAGAATTGGTACAGTATAAAAATACTAGATTTTTTTGTTTTTCCACTGTCTTGGCTAAATTGGCCTCTTTAAAAGTATAATGTGTAGTTCTAATTCTGCTATCAAATATACTGTTACAATAGCTGGTAACGCTTGTAGGTGTATGGGCAGTAAAACTGGCAGGGTAAGAGATTCTGCTGCATTTCAGTTTCTGGTGAAAGCAGTTGTCAGATGTGCCTTGGCAGCATCTTTATTTAATAGCTGTGTTCTTGGAAGTTGGCCTGATCACATGATTCAGTCTGGAACAAGTGACATCCCCCGAGACAGGGGGATGGGATGACTGTATGAGGAGGTGAAGCTCTCCTGCTGTTTGGGACACATTAAACAGAACAAATACTGCTTGTTTTAATCAAGCTGCTGGTGTCCAGACAAATCTGAAATTGGTGTTAGAGGCCAAAGGCTGGAGTTCGTTACTGAAGATGTATTTTGCACCCTTTTTTAAAAAAAAAGTAAATATGAAACTTTTTGAAACTCTTCAACAAATTGTTTTTATTCCTGAACTAAAATCTGAGAAATAGTTGACATGAATTTGTAATAAACTAGAGTTAGTAACTGATCAGACTTTTAAAAAAATCTTTTTGATCTCAACATAGCGACCCTTAGGCTCAGTCTTCTCTCTGGCAAGAAATTCTGTTATTGGAACTACTGCTGAAAACATTCTCTGCCTCTGAGCCTTGTCTAGGACTTCCTCAGCGTCACTGTTTCTGTTTTGCATGTTATCTTTGTAGCTCTGTCAGGTATCTAGGTTTCAAACTATTGAGTTTTGTAGATTAGGATAAGACTCTGCATGCAGGTCTTGAAAGGAGACCTCAGAGTATCAGAGGGGTAGCCGTGTTAGTCTGGATATGTAAAAAGCAACAAAGGTGTCACTAGACTAACAGACGTATTGGAGCATAAGCTTTCGTAGGTGAATACACCGACTCCTTGCTTATGTGGAAAATATAAAGCTAGAGAGAGGCAGTGTAAGTCACATGCTTGTTCACTTGAGTGACTAATGTAGAAAGGATCTGGTCTAACTTGTATGAAACTGGTAACAATGCATCAAAGTTAAACAAGGTGGATTAGATAGGCTCAGCAGCTTGTTCACTGTCTCTGGGTTATTTTACGTGAATAAGTAAAAGAAAAAGAATGCAGCTATATAGTGTGTCAGAATTTTGCATGTTCATGGTAAATATGGGGAGAAGTATCTTTTGAGAAAACATTTTATTTATTGGCAATCATAGTGTTTTGGAAAGTACCACAAATAAATGGTTCAACAACTGGAACAGAAGGAAATCTATCTTTAGGTGAAGTGGAATCTGACATCTGTTTGTTTATATAGGACAAATACTTGGTGCTACTCTCTACCTTTTAACAGGCTTCATTTATTGTATTTACTGCGTCAGTTTTAGGAGAACCAGCCAATATGTAATAGTATATGGTTAAAACAAGAGAAGTTGGTTTGGTTTTGCTGTCTGTGTCCCTGAATCACACTTGCTCTTTTAGCAAGAAGTTACATGAAAGTTTTTTGCTTGTCTACAAATATCTCTAGTTTAATCTCTTTAAATGATGAGGGAAAGAAAATCTTACTAGAATATTGTAGATTCTTCATTCATGTCTCTAAACAAACAAACCTTGAAACAATGCTTGGACTTCAATGGATAGTTTTTTTGGTACAGGAATTTATATCCTATTGGACTTCATCATGATATTTGAGAGAGGTGTGTGTGTGTGTGTGTGTGTGTGTGTGTGTGTGTGTGTGTGTGTGTGTGTGTGTGTGTGTGTGTGTGTGTGTGTGTGTTGAAATTGCATTTGGGATTAATAATGCATAACCAGTACTGCCATTTTAAAAGCAATCAAAGTGAAGAAGAGAGTTAGGTCTATCTAGGTTTAGAAGTGACCTACAAACAGAACAAGTGACATACTGACAAATAGTCATATAAAAGGAATGACTAACCTCCGTTTCCCAATGGATTATAGCAGGAGGGTAGGCGGCTTTTCTGAATCACTGTTTATGGACACTCTGTGCCTGCCTGTAGGTTGATTTCTTCTTTGGGCCTTGTGTTGCAGATTGAGCATCCTTCAAAAATTGGTTAGAGAAAGGAAGTGGTGAGCTACTATTGAAGTGTTGGGCTGGTAAACTGCTAATCACTTGATGCCTCCAATATGGTAGCCTTAGTGTTTAATCCAGAGGTGCCTGGGGATGGCAGTAGTAGTGAAAGGAAAGGGCAAAAAGGAAGTCAAAGCTATAACTCCATATTCCTCCTTGACAGACAATTCCAGTCAAAATGGCAAATGAGGTCATATGAGTAGAAGATTAGAAAACTAGGTGGCCCAATATTCAGAAGTGCTGTGTACCTGTAGCTCCCATTGACATAAGTGGGAACTGAGTACGCTGCATCTCAGAATATCAGAGTTATTTTTGTGTTGTTTTTTAATCCTTTGTTGGCAAGGGAGATTTAGGTTAAATATTAGGACAAACTTTCTAACTAAAGGATAGTTAAGTATTAGAATAGGCTTCCAGGAGAGATTGTGGAATCCTGGTCACTGGAGGTTTTTTAAGAACAAGTTAGACAAACATCTGACCAGGGTGTCCTGACTCTATGTGGTCCTGCCTCAGTAGGTGGGGCTGGACTAGATGACCTCTCAAGGTTCCTTCCAGTCTTGCATTCTATGATTCTAGCACCAGACACTAATACTGTATCTTGATTACAATAGCTTAATTGAGCATTCTTCTTTGGGGAGGAGGAGGAAAGCTTATACAGCAACTGGCAGCATCTTCTGTTCTTCCACTAGTCTTAGCCCATCCTCCTCAATTTATTTTACAGTAAAAATATATAAAATATATTTTCATTCAGTATTAATATCTTGGAAGTACGACACTAAAATACTGCTTGTCAAATTAGTTTCCCCTCCCCAGCATAGTAAATATATTTGTGTGTGTATGTGTTAAGGGGAGTGCAAATTAATACTTTGTGCATTAGCATTACTTGTATACGGAATAAACTAACTGAAGTTGTTAGATTTTGCACTTTCAGGTGGTTCACTGTATTGCAGCGCTGCACAAACATAAATCCTACAAATTCTGTTGTCTTTCAAAACTGAAATGCAGTCTTACAAGTTTTAATCTTATGCTTTTGTTGATTATAATCAAAAAGTGTTCATGGGGAGCGTGTATGTCTAGAAAGAACTGTTTTTTCTAAGGGTTCTGTTTTGCCTTGGTGTAAGTGGTAATTTTTTTAGGCCTATGTGTGCCTCAGTTTCCCCCATACTTTGCATTGCTATCCAGTGGGGGTGAGGGGATTAAGTTGTCTTTCAGGATAAAGTTGTGTCTCTAAGAGACACAGGTGTGTGCGTCATGTCCCTATCTGGGTGGAATGAATAGAGTCATTCAGGAACTGGCTGAAACCAACCCAGATCAACATGGGGTCCGGAGAGATAATGCAAGCTCTAATGACTCATGGAGCTGCACTCTCAGCAGGGGAGCTGAGCAGAGACCCCCAGCTTGAGAACAAAAGACTGAGAGGGCTGAGGTGGGGGAATAAGTGTGGGCTCTGTAAAAAGTTTGGTTCTTTCACTGGGAACTGACTAAGGAGGAAGAGCGAGAGACAGAGCCTGAAAATGGGGTTCACTAGAGCTTGGCGGGTGAATTACTCTGGGCTGACCAGAATGGACTGTGTTTTAACCTTTATTTCTCTATGCTAACTTACGGACTTATAGTGCTGTGTTCCAGTCAACTGATAAACCCCAGTTTTGAAATTGCTGCTTGAGTGTCACTGCAAATACTGGCTGGAGTGCATTAGCCCCTGAAGAGTGTACAGGTATCTACTACGGGTCTCTCTCAGCTGGACTTGCATAGTAGAGCTCATAGTATGATGCGGAAGTTCAGTAGCTCAGTTTAGAAGGCAGTGAGGCTGCATGGCCTATGCCAAAGAAAATGTGAGGCAGACCCGTTGGGGTTCCTCCAAGAGACTGTTTAAAACCTGCAGTGTAGCACAGTGCCTAGGGATCCATGATGGTAACTGATAGCATAACTAAGGTCTCAAATAGAGTAAGAAGTGAAGTTCTTCATGCTTAGGGTGACCATATTTCCCCGTGCTGAATACGGGACACCTGGTAAAATTACTCATATTCAAGTGAATTCAGCGGCAGTCAAACAGAACTATGCAGTACAAACGTTCAAATTAACATCAAGTTGACTGAGCCTCTGTTAAAAAGAAATACTGCGTAGCTGGATTCTTTTTATTTACCTTCTTATCTTTAAGGCTCATATGGGAGAGCTGACACACACACACACACACACAGACACACACACACACACGGGGGCGGGGGGAGGGGAAGTGTGACCAACTGACCGATCCTCCAAGCCTGACTGGGCCCATGGGATGGACCTGCATTTCTTGGTACCTGGTGCTGTGTCTTCCCGAGGCAACATGTGGCGGGGAAGAGGGCACGCAGGGTCACATGCTCCTTTCCCCAGATTTCTGCTAGGGTTTACACCAGGATGTGTCCAGCAGCAGCCTTTCAGCACTGTGTGTGTGGAAGGGAAGGGACAGGAGCTGCTTCCAGCTGCAGGGGAGGGCGGGGGAAGGGATGACCTGGCCCCTGTCTTTGCAGAGCTCATCTCTTCCACCCTCCCTGCTCCCCTGTGGCTGGAAGCAGCTCGTCCCTTCCTGCCCACACAGTGTCGAAAGGCAGCTAACACCTCCAGGCTGCTGCTGACCACTGACATAACCCAGCTGCCTCCTGTCCCCGAACTACAGCACAGGCAGGAAGGGGTTAAGCCCAGGGAACCTGACTGCAGGGGCTTCAGCGAACCTGGCCAGAGAGGTGGCTCAGGAGGAGAGGGTGCCTAGGGGACAAAGCAGCCTCACGCTCCTTGAGGAAAGGACCTGGGGGGCAGGAGGGGCAGGTGAAGAGGGAGCTAAGTCCCTGCCCAGGGGGCTGCTGTGGAGCCTGCATGGCTGGGGCATGAAGCTTAAAATCACTTTAGGACTCCACGCCAGAGCTTAGCTGAAGGGCAAAGAGGCTGAACGGGTCTTTGGCACATGCAGGGCTCAGCTCCTCCTAGCCAGCGTCCCGGGCCAGCGGGTCTTACAGCGCTGCAACTTTCTCGCTCAGGGCTGTAAAAAAACACCCTCCTGAGCGCAGCAAGCTTCAGCACTGTAATGTGCCAGGGTAGACAGTGCACCAGTGCTGGGAGCCGCACTCGTTGTGAAGGTGTTTTTTTAGAGCTGTCTCCCAGCACTCTGCCACGACCACACAAGCAACATTAAAGTGCTATGTTGCCAGTGTAGACTAGGGGAGGGAAGGAGCCTGCTGGTCAGGCTACTGATGACCCAAGCACTCCAACCAGAGGCAGGTTTTCCACACAGTGCTGGGAGCGGGACACGCCCTGCCTAGGGGGATATGTAGGAGCAACCGGGTTGAGGGGGCGAAGGAGCAAAGCAGGGAGAGGAGAGTAAGAACACATAAAGGGCTGATGGGTGGGCAGCAGAGGCAACACATAGCTGGCTGCTGCCTGGCACCTGCCCACACTTACTAGTCACAGCAGCTCACAGCACACAGCCACTGCCGGCCAGAAACAGGATGGGGGACGGGGCCCTGCTGGCTGAGAGTCAGAACGCAGCAGGAGTTGCACTGAGGGACCAGCAGGAGGAGCGTCCGGCCCCTCATGCCGCAGCTCTGCCTCGCCACCAGCCTTGTACACCCACCCCCATCATCAACCACTGCTCCCCCTAAGTTGTCCCATTTGTAAGACAGAGATAATACTTACCTTATAAAGAGCTTTGAGGTCTGTGGATGAAAAGGGCTTTATAAATGCCAAACTTATTATTTTGTAGACAGTACTCTACAGCAAATTTTAGCAGAAAATGGTGATCTTGTGTGGAGAGCTTAGGTTTTTTGGGTGGAATCCTTTTCTTAAGGGCAGAAGGGACAATTATATACTGGACCATGATGAGGTTAGTTGAGCTTATAGAAAACAAGATGTGTTCTCTTGGTCTGTGTAGTCCAAACACCTTCTGGGTGTAGTGTTCTGTCCCATCTAGTGGCACCGAGGCCACTTAAAGATTAATGAGTCTGCCTACAGCCTTAGCTAACAGCCACATGGCTTTTAGCTCGTGCAGTAGAGGTTCATGCATATAGCTGCAGAGGTCCCTGGTTTGACCGACCCGCCAATGACAGGGGTCTGCCAGTGTTACACATGCACTACTGAAGGGATTGAATATCCATTTGTTGTAAAATGAAAGTCTGGTTTTAGTTCTAAACCCATTTCTCCAAGTGGATGTTAGTCATTTAAAAAAAAAGTAGGGACTACGTTTTTTAACTCCTATTGGGTATTTAAAACATCAGTCTTTTTAAGGGACATATTTTTAAGCAAGTGTAAAAGTGAAATGTTATCTCCCTCATATTCACCAGATCTTACCTATCAATTGTATTCTGGAAACAGATTTCCCTTCCATTGTGTATAAGCTATTTTTTTTTAAGCAGTATTAGGTTCTTAGCTGAACACAAACTGTTTACTCTACAGAGTAAAACCATTACTGTGCAAAAATTCTGGGGTGTTTGCTGGTGTTAATCATTCCTTACTGATAACTGTAGGGTATTGGTGACAGATTTTTATTTGCATTTGAAGTATGATGCTGAGCCATAGGTGGTTGCTAAGAGTTGTCAGATGACACTTACTCACATGAGAGCCATTAAGAGGGTGTTGTAGCCAGTGTTGGAACAACCTTGCAGCTAAGGGCGGGTCAGTGCAAAAGCAACTATGCTTTTTCTTTCAGAGGCCATATGGTTTGGTCTTGTGACCAAATAAATAATTGCCAGCTACATAATCACGTACCAGGAAACAAAGGTAGTTAAAATCAATATCTGCTGACTGCGTACCGGCCTTGGTGGAAAAACTCCAGCAACAGAAGCAGGAGATAATCTTGGATGGGCTTTGAAATTTGAAAGTTCTGTGTGGTCGTCTAATTTGAGATAAATACTACATTACATTGGATGCAATTGTCTTCCTGAATTATGGTTGACAGAACATGCTACTCTTATTCTAAAAAAGAAACCCGGTGGATTGCTACAAAAGACTTGAATCTCTTCTTTGAGAGGAAATGTCTATGGTTGCTGGATGCTGAGCCATAGTGAAGCAACTCACTTAAAGCCATATCTCTTAAGCCAGTGTTCAGTATTTTCAAGAAGCTTTGGGAGAGTACATCTGAACTAAGAAGATGTGTGGAGGTACTCCAAAGACCACACACAGCACAGGAGGGCAAACAGACCAAACAAGAAACAGTAATAATGCCTCTTGCCCACTGGAAAATAATATCTCAAACACAGGATCAGCTAAAAAGGCTAAAAAATCTTTTGTGGCAGAACAGAGCACTGACGGTAAAAGCAGTGTCAATACATTGTTGCAAAACAGGTAGGCCAGTTATCTTTTTTGAAAATGTAATTTTCAGAGGTAATTGGGTGTTCTAGCTTAAATTCTACTGGAAATATAACCATGTGCCTAAAATGCCATAAAGTCAATGAATTCAAAAGCTATTTTCTAAGTGAGGCTTCTTATTCCAATGGGCCATAATACTCCAAAGTTGTTTTGTTCTTCTTTAGTTACTCAGACCAAATTTGTGACTCTAATGCAAGTTGTATATATATGCTACCTGGGTGCTAAATGACAATAGTTGAAAGAGAAATTTAGTTTTGATAATACTGTATAGTTTCAGCTACTGGCACAAACTTTCCTTGCCCTCCTAAAACCGTTTCTGATTTTCTTTGCCTGCCCCATGTCAGTGTGTCAGTCAGTCTGACATTTTGCAAGAGAAGGGGAGAAAAGTGGTGAAATGAGGGGACGTTTGCATCAGTTGCTGAACATCTCCAGGAACAAATCCCAAGATCAGGCTATAAACTAATACTGAGTTTGGTTAGTGTCCTGCTATAACTTCTTAGTGATGTTTTTATTCAATGACTAAAACTCTTGAGTGAAAGCTGTGAAGCAGTTCCAAGTTGTATTGTTTTCTTATGGTACCGTGCAACAAAATTCGTTACTCTCTCCCCTCCATCCTGGGTGTAAAAGTAAAAATTACCTTACTGAGTTTAGTTGAAATAGGTTAAAAAGACATCACTAGCCCAACAGCTTGTTCAGTATTTGCTGCACTGAAACATCAGTTTGTACCTTTTCAAAATAATGTTTTTAAAGCAAACTGAAATACTTCTCAAATCTAAACAAATGAGTTGCTGTTCAGCTGGAGTATATGCATAGATTTCAGAATATACATGTAGCTATTATGAAGGTGAGCTGTAAGCTTTGTTTGTTGAGATCAGAGTTCTGTTGACCCGTGCAAGAACGGATGATCTGAAAGCAATATGCTGGTTAAGGTTTCTTGGTATTTGCCGCTCTCTAATTATCATTTGGAATGCAGTAAGGGGTGAATTTTTTCAATTTTTAACATGTGATCTATATTAAAATAAATATGCAGAATTTAATTGGTATCTCAAACTGTTTAATATCTTTAGAATCACTTCAGCTATCTTTAAATTTTCTAAAACAACTAGGAATACTCTTCTAGTTCATTTTTTTAAAAAAAAATACTGTTCTTCAGCGTATAGCGATGCACACATGGAAAATAATATAGTAACTAAGTGCTACGTCAAGAAATCAAATCAAGGCTTGTGAATAACAAATATAATTTTAATTTTCCCCTAAGCAAAAGAGGTCACCTTATATCCAAGTTTATCCTCTCTTATATATAGCAGAAGACATCTGAATAAGTCTAAGGAAGCAGCTTTGCCACTATTTTGGGGAGAGTGAAGGAATTTTTTTTAACCTAATTCTAACAAGAAACCTGGTGAACAAGCCAGCTTTTTTTTTTTTTTTTTTTTTTACACAAATTAAAAGATTCTAAACATGTCCTTTATTTTCCTGAGTGGATGACTTGTTACCACAAACAGATATTGAAGAGTGCTGGCCACATGTTAACTATAGTTTTCATATAGCTTTTCTATGTGAACATATACTTTTTTTTTTGCTAAAATTCTTAATTATTAGTTCTGGCATCTTTCCATACACTGCGGTGATCTGCTCCTGCTCACTACTGTCAGTTTTTAATCTGCCTGAAGTTTACCCTAGTGTACTCCTTGCATATCACAGCTCCTCATTTTTGTGTGGTTCCAACTGTCTTAAAGTTAACTCAATATTAGTATTAGGCAGGTATCCAAAAATAGTCATAATACTTGGTGGATCTTGTATAATGTCTAGGTAGCTCCCTTTAGCAGCTAGGTAACTGCAAACAGTTGGAGCAGCTGTTAATAAATAGAAAATTAAAATGGAACAAAACAAAAAGTAAATAGCTACTTTGTGTTTTCCAACTGAGCACACAAAGATTTAACTACTGAAGCATATCCCTGATTGTATTACACGATTACGTTAGAAAGGAACTGAAAATGTACTTTAAAATTGACTAAGCATCACAGTTTGCTGAGTATTTCTGTGTTGTAAATGGGTTTGAAATGGACCAATAGAACTTTTTTAGTGTGTTACAAATAGACAATTAGGAATTACCCTTAAGCATGCTGTTAAGACTTCAGAGAAAAGTGTAAATTTTCTATTTTGAATATTCTTCCACTACAATTTAGAAATTAGTGATGCATGAGTGGGTGGGTTTTTCTCTTCCACCAAACCCTTAAACAAAATAGTATTGCTTTAAACATCAAAGGAGAACTCACCAAAGCAGAAGTTTGCTGTAATTTACATTGACTAACTGTATACCGTTCCTGCAATGCCAAATGTCACTATAGTTGTGGGGGAAATTCTCTTACATGAAGATGAGCCTAAAATTGCTTTTCAAAACAAGGGTGAAATTGGTCAATAGATAGTTACACTAGTAATATTTATATTTAACGTATATCAAGTGCAGTTAAACACAAAACTGTGTGTGAGACTCCAAGACACTTAAGTTTAGGAAATGATTGAATATCCAGACATCACGGTATTGGAGCTGTGTGTTACGTGAAACAGCCTAGTGGAAATACAGCTATGTGCCTTTGTGAAGCGGGGGGGAAATGGTAGTCATGTGAGAATCTTGTGCCTTGTGATGGATTCCACAAGGAAATAACATTACTGGGTGTGTGTCTATGTGGTGTTTTCCATGTGTATTTGAATGACATCTGCTCTCATAATCATGAATGGATCAGTTCTGTAGAGTGAAACTGGATGGTTCAAGAAATATCCCCCCCCCCCCCTTTCCCTGGTGTAATTCAGAACATTAAAATGCGGTCTGTCAAAATATAGCACTACAAAATAGACTGGTGAGAGGCATTCTCTGAAGTGCCCCTTTTCAGTTCAGCATATTATGTGTAAGTCCCTTCTCATGAAAGATGTGAGATCTGCTTGACAGAAGCTTAGGTAACATCACCTTAATGGGCTAACGTCTGGAGTTAAAAATTGTCGGTTTGAATTGATTCTAATTGCTTTTGCTGCGCAGTATAGCTGGTATGGGGAAACTGGACACAGTACCTCAGCAGGCTGATAACAGAATACAGAGCTGAAATTCAACTCAGTTCATTCTTGGCCAAAAGCTGTTGCCTTGCTACCTGAATGCGGTCTTTGATGGTCATGTAAAATACGTGGGACAGTATGGGGAGGTCTGCACTGCTCCTGGCCCTGCTATCCCTGTTCTGTGGGTAAATAAAGCAGCCAACGTGGTGCTTTTCAGGTGCTTTCGATTTAATTTAAAATCGAACACATATCGATTCCATTTTTATTTGTTTAAAAGAGTTTGGTTCCCTCTTTCAGCA
Source organism: Chelonoidis abingdonii (assembly GCF_003597395.2). Taxonomy (NCBI): domain Eukaryota; kingdom Metazoa; phylum Chordata; order Testudines; family Testudinidae; genus Chelonoidis; species Chelonoidis abingdonii. Next base: position 65,827,910 of record NC_133773.1, read on the forward strand.
AATTAGCACTGTGATTTCTGAGAGAATGTGGAAAGGAATTGAGGAGGCAAGCCATAAATGAACAGGCATGGAATTGGAAAAAGAGACCAAATGCATGAGGTAAATTGAGGCAAATTCATGGGCTGTTTTGATTTCCTCCTTGGTTCACTTTTGTACTGGATCTATAATGAATCTCAATAGGCAATGGGTGAGAAACTAGTGATGAACTCTGGAGTGCAGTAGATGGCGTGGTTGTAGTTTTTAGCATACATGAGGCGTGTAGGATTTCCACTGGGTAACAGTGAGCAGAGCCCAGTTAGGTTTGATCGTGTACAGGGTAGCTCCCCTAGTGATAATACTGTGACTGTCTTTGAAAGGGCAGACTTAAAAACAAAACTTAGTGCTTGTCTAGTACTCTTACCTCTTCAAAGCGTTGTGTGTGTATATAAGTGAGGAACATCATTAATAGCAAAACAGCCTTCAGCATCATTTTGTGGTCTTAGACATGCATATGATACCCATTGCCTTGATATCAGAAAACATTAGAAAGGAAGATCAAACCCTTTGAGTTGGTTAGGACTAGATAAGCATCTTTTCAAACCTGGAAATCTTGCGTAGCAATACCAGTGGATTGGAACACAAAATACACTTGAGCAAAACTTAGCAGAGGAAATAGTCCAAAGAATCAATATAAAACATGAAGAGCCAGTTAAAGTAATTTAGAAACAAAACAGCTATTTGTGAAACTCTGGCCTGTTCATGGGAGAGGGCAATTAAGCCTGGTTCTCCATGGTGGTGTGTATCCTTCTTTCCTATAAAAATCAGTAGGAGTTGAGGATGTTCAGCCCTTTGCAAGATAGGGGCCTTTAACAGAGGACAAGTTAAAGCAGCAAAGAAATTCTATCGACTTCTTGTTTCTAGTGGTTTGTTTATTTGTGGGATATATTTTTTTCCTTTGTGTAGAGCTTAGTCAGGAAAATTCCTATTCCAAAGGCACTCTGTGTAGGAAATCAATGTGGCCTTGACAGTCTTTTATGCAACATGGTAAACTAAAATGACTATTAATAACAGCTGTACTCTTATCCCCTGGATATCGTCCATCCAGGTCAGAGCTGAGGCACATCACCTCAGCACATTGCCTGGTATGGAGAAGCTTGCACTTTTGCTACCTGTGCTGCTCTGTGGATAGAAGATTTCAGTGCACATATGTCATTCCAGCTTCTTACATGAGCTGTAAAAATTATGTACTCTCCTACGCTATATAAAGTGAAAACTATTACGTAACCTAAGAAAGATAACCAAACCTCCATCCTCTAAGGTATAGGCTGACTGCCTGAGAGATTAGGAAGGAATGTTTTGTTGTTGTTGTTTTTCCCTGCCCCCCACCTTCCTCCCCATTAGATGCACCAATGATTGTTTGTTTAAGCCCTGTTGCATTTGATTATACAACAGTTTGGTGGGGGAAAGTGAAGGAGAAAACTGCTTCCAGTTGAAATTGCAGAGAGGGATTTTCAGAGGAGAACCATGCTATTACTTGAAACGTGTTTTTAATACAAAATTAAGATTGTAAACATCTTTTCACTTATAACACTATTAGACTGTTTTGTTAACTTTCAAGTTTTTCTGTAGATTAAGAAACAAGAATGCTCTAATTCATGAAACATTAATATCAGAATCCTCCAGCATCAACTTTAACTCTCCTCTGTTAGCTTTATCTGTCCTCCTTACTAGTGGGAGAATCCCAGCCCTTGCTGAATGAATGAAACTAAATCTTCCCTGCTGGAATATATGAATGTAAAATGAGGAATATTACAGCATGATCTAGCCTGCACTCATTCTTCCAATCTTCCTCAGTTATTTAGAGATCCAGGCCTATTTTGGAAGGATGTGTGAAAGTAGTGGCGGTTGGGGGGCCTAAGGTTAAAGTAGGATATGGGAAATATGATCTCAGGCCTGCCTTTATGAAGTCTTTAGGAACTAGATATTTTATTTACCCTACATGACTGGGTGACTAGAAAGGGGTTTTGTGTTGACTGCATGTAGAAGTGGTTTCTGGCTTATACTAGGAAAAAAAGGGGTGGGGAAGGAGGTTGTCAAATCTCTAGTCTCTGACTGGTGAGCAGGTGGGTTTGAAGTTAACAGGCTGCTATGCTGAGTTATGTCTTGAATGGTGGGCATCTGGGACAATATCCAAAATTAGACTCGGGGTGGTAATCTGCATCAATGGAGCATAGCTAAGGTTAGTGTTGAAGTTACTGAGTGTAGAAGATTTGGATTGCTGTAGTCTGTCTTTCTTTTGGTTGTCTTCCTGACTTTCAAAAAGTGAAAGTCAGAGTAACAACAAATGTTAATAGATATTGGTTTACATCCATAACTCAGTATGAGTTTCCTGTCTGAGAACTTCTCTAATTTGTAAATATTTTTTCGGTTATGATTTATTAATGCCATAAATGTGCATGGTGCTTGACAGACAAGAAGACATGCCTTGCCCTGAAGAGCTTAGTCAAAGCTACATAAATAATGTAACAAGAAGTTACAGTGAAGCATGGAGAAAATGAAAGAAGAGAAGCTTTCAGCTAAGGTGAAGGGGGAAAAGTGCTCTGAAGAGAAAATTATTTGCAAAGAAATGTTTTAATTTTTTATTTTTTACTCTTTTTACTAATGAAATTATTGTACAAATTCTTATCAGGTGTGTATCAAAAAGGAAAGTATGATCTTTATAGCAGTGAGCTTCTGTTTAAAGAGATATACAGCAATACAGTCCTCATCTCTCTGTTTAACAGGGTGTTACCATATTACACATCCATGACATGTTGTTTCTAAAGATTTTATTAAATTGAGTGTAGTCTCTGATTTCACATATTTAACAAACCAATCATGTCTGTGATAACTTAATTTTATTCATACTTGGATTGTGCTTCTGGTAGAATAGTAGGATTTTTTGTATAAAGTCCCAAATCAGTAAATCAGTATAAGAAGGTGTCATATTTCTAATCTTAAATCTTTCACTTATGAGATCTGAGCATTGAAAAAAGCATAAAAGAGCAGTAAGTCTCCATAGTAGTCATTCTGAAATAGGGTGGCAAAGATGTCCTGATTTTATGGAGACAGTCCTGATTTTGGGGTCTTTCTTATATAGGCTCCTATTGCCCCTCACCCCCCCTTTCTCATTTTTCACATTTGCTGTCTGGTCACCTTGTTCTGAAATCAGAATGCCTATAACATTCTTAACGTGTGTTCTTAACATAAGAGGGTTAACCTAGGCTGAGGGCACAGAGTTTGCAACCTGCTTGAATCCTAGAGGTTTGACTGTCAGAGCTTACAGATTCAAGGCTTAGCAAGATTTTAAGCATTACTGAGACTAGTTAATTATACATAGGTTTCATTACTGGTATCATACCAACTAGCACAAAGAGTTCTTTTCTTGGTATCAGTGCAATTATCAGCCGTATGCATTCCTTCACCCTACTACTCAGTTATTGCTGTGTCTGATGGTGGTATATTTATGTATAGTCTCCAAATGAGTGTTACATTCTTGACAAAAATCAGTTGCTGATGCACAGGTTCAGGTAATTTTTATGGAATATAACAAATGTGTGTACATTTAAATAGCTAGTTTACATTCTGGCATTAGTAAAAACGCTTTTTGTTTGTTTTTGTTGTAACTTGTTCACTTAGTTCCTAAGATCTACCCCTGAAATTTTATTAGTTCATGTGAATTTAAAACTGGGCCCTTAATATGTTACCATAAGGAACAAAAGGAAGAAAGACTTTGCATAGGTTTTTACTTGCAAAAACCAAAAAAAACCTTTGGTCCTTTATTATGGTACTATGTTTTAAATAGAGACAAATATTTAGTTCTACTGCACTTTGGACAAAAATAGTTTGACTGTCACATGCTTATTTGAGATAAAAGTTTAGATTTCAGTCAGCAATCAGTTGAGGGCCTCCACATTTCTGATGGCAAAGCTCCAAACATAAGGATCGCACACAGTGGAAAACCCTGCTGAATCCAACCATGATTTGTAAAAGTGTGCATATTCAGTCCTGTTTTTAAAAGTGCGGGTTCTGGCTCCACCTTAATGTCTACTTTTACCTTCCAATGTGGCCATTGCATTACTGCTGTTTTTATCTTTTTTAATTACAAAACCATAGTTGCTTTTATTCACATTTTTTTTCCTCCATGCAGTTATTAAATACTTGACTTATAGCCTTCTGGGGTGTCTCCTCCCCTCTCCAAAAGGAGTTTAAAGCTCCTGTGCATGTGATGGCTATCTGGTGTGATAGACTCAGACCAGAAGGCTATAAAAGAGTAGTGGAAGGCAAATATACAGATGCTCCCTGGGATACACAAACTGACTTACGCAAATCTGCATTTACAGAAAAAGTTCTGTAAGCTTTTCCTTTTTTTTTCTTTCTTTTTTTTTTTTTTTTGGCATAATTGTCAGGTGCACTTTCCTGACTTATGCAAAATTCGACTTACGCAAGGCGTTCTGGAACAGAATGCTTGCATAAGTCGAGGAACATCTTTATCAGCTTCAGGATGAGCGGGTCCCTGTTCCCTGGATAGCCAAACAAAGGCTACTCCAGAACAATCAAGACACCTGACGCCAATTAACCGGTTAAGGTAAAAAGAAAAGGAATACTTGTGGCACCTTAGAAACTAACAAATTTATTTGAGCATAAGCTTTCATGGGCTACAGCCCACTTCATCGGATGCATGCAGTGGAAAATATAGTAGGAACACACACACACACACCATGAAACAATGGGTGTTACCATATATACTCTAACAAGAGTGATCAGTTAAGGTGAACTATTACCAGCAGGAGAGAGAGAAACTTTTTGTAGTAGTAATCAAAATGGTCCATTTGCAGCAGTTGACAAGAAGGTATGAGGAACAGTGTGGGGGGTGGGAATAAATATAGGGAAATAGTTTTACTTTGTGTAATGACCCATCCACTCCCAGTCTTTATTCAAGCCTAATTTAACGGTGTCCATTTTGCAAGTAAATTCCAATTCAGCAGTCTCTCATTGGAGTCTGTTTCTGAAGTTTTTTTGTTGTAATATTGTGACTTTGAGGTCTGTAATCGGGTGACCAGGGAGACTGAAGTGTTCTCTGACTAGTTTTTGAATGTTATAATTCTTGACATCTGATTTGTGTCCATTTATTCTTTTACATAGAGACTGTCCGGTTTGGCCAATGAACATGGCAGAGGGACATTGCTGGCACATATCACATTGGTAGATGTGCAGGTGAATGAGCCTCTGATAGTATGGCTGATGTGATTAGATCCTATGATGATATCTCCTGAATAGATATGTGGACAGCGTTGGCAACAGGCTTTGTTACAAGGATAGGTTCCTGGGTTAGTGTTTTTGTTGTGTGGTCTGTGGTTGCTGGTGAGTATGTGCTTCAGCTTGGGGGGCTGTCTGTAAGCAAGGACTGGGCTGTCTCCCAAGATCTGTGAGTGATGGATTGTCCTTCAGGATAGCTTATAGATCCTAAGTTGTCTTTTTTTCTTTCCTGCTGGTAATAGCTCACCTTAACTGATCACTCTCGTTAGAGTGTGTATGGTAACACCCATTGTTTCATGTTCTCTGTGTGTGTGATTTTTTTATATATATATATCCACTTGTTTTTCCAGGTCTTCTTGAGTCTGGGATGTAATGTGGAGTTGGTCTATTTCAAGCTGTGAGAGCAGCTTCCACTTTACTATGTTGAAGCATTGGGTAACTAGCTGTTTCTCAGTAAGTGTGGATGTAGGTCTTTTGTCCATCCATAGTCCCTTCATACGTTTCATATATCCCCTCTCATTAGGTCTAC